>NC_044992.1:20017873-20382585 GCF_008728515.1 Papio anubis
TAGTATCTACAAAGAGACATTTCTTAGCCCATTGTGGCCTGTAGTGAGAAACAGAATATCCCATGACAAAAACTAAAAACTAGTTACATTTGAAAAATATTTTATGATGCATGCATTTACCTCACAGATTTAAACATTTGTTTTGATTCAGCAGATTGGAAACACACTTCTTGTGGTATCTATGAAGGGACACTTCAGAGCCCATTGAGGCCTATTGTGAAAAAATGAATATTTTGTGATAAAAGTTAGAAAGATGCTACCTGTGGAAATTCTTTGCAATGTGTGGATTCATCTCACAGCGTTTAACCTTTCTTTTAATTCAGTAGTTAGAAAACACTCTTTCAGTAAAATCTATGAAGGAATATATCAAAGCCCCTTGAGGCCTATAGTGAAAATCCGAATATGCCATGGTAAAAACTAGAAACAGCAATCTGTAGAAATGCTTTTAGATGTGCAATTTCATTTCACAGAGCTAAACCTTTGTTTTGGTTCAGCAGTTAGAAAACATTCTTTTTGTAAAATCTACGAAGGGCCATTTTGAAGCCCATTGAGGCATATTGTGAAAAACCAAATATCCTGCCATTAAACTAGCAATCTGTGAAAATGCTTTGCGATGTATGGATTCATTTCACAGAGCTAAACTTTGTTTTGATTCAGAAGGTTGGAAACACTCTTTTTGTAGAATCTATGAGGGGATCATTTAGAGTCCACTGAGGCCTGTTGGGAAAAATCAAATTTCCCGCAATAAAAACTACATACAAGGTATCTGTGAAAATCCTTTGTGATGTCTGGATTCATCTCACAGATTTAAACCTTTGTTTTGACTCAGCAGGTTGAAAACACTCATTTTGTAGAATCTACAAAGGAACATTATGAAGCCCGGTGAGGCCTACAGTGGAAAATGGAATATCCCATGATAAAAAGTAGAAACAAGATATCTGTGAAAATGCTTTGTGATGTGTGCATTTGTCTTACATAGGTAAACCATTGTTTTGATTTAGAAGGTTGGAAACTTTTTAAATAATCTACAAAGGGACATTTAGAAGCTTATTGAAGCCTGTAGTGAAAAACCAATTATCTCTCAATATAAACTAGAAACAAGCTATATGTGAAAATGCTTTCAGATGAGTAGAATCAGCTCAAAGACTTAAACCACTGTTTTGATTCAGCAGGTTGAAAACATTGTTTATGGAAAATCTATGAAGGGCAAGGTGGAAACACTCTTTTTGTAGAATCTATGAAGTGACACTGTGGAGCCCACTGAGGACTATATTAAAAATCTGAATGTCCTGTGATAAAAACTAGAAATAAGCTATCTGTGAAAAAGCTCTGTGATTAGTGGATCCATCACACAGAGCTAAACCATTTCTTTTTTTATTGAACACATTGGCAACACTCTTTTTAAAGAATCTACGGAAAGATATTTCCGGGCCCATGGACTAGTATATTGAAAAACTGAATATCCTGCGATGCAAACTAGCAATAATTTATTAGTGAAAATGCTTTGCCATGTGTGGATTCATCTCATAGAGTTAAACCTTTATTTTCATTCAGTATGTTGGGAACACTCTTTTTGTAGAATATACAAAAAGACATTTTGGTGAACAGTGAGGCCTAATGTATAAAAATGAGCACTTCAGGATAACAACTAAAAGCTATGTATCTGTAAAAATGGTTTGTGATGTGTGGATTCATCTCAGAGTTAAGCCATTGTTTTGATTCAACAGGTTGGAAACACCTTTTTTGCAGACTCTATGAAGGTACATTTTGGAGCCCACAGTGAACTATAGTGAAAAATCTAATATCCCAGGATAAAAACCAGAAACAATCTATCAGTTAAAATAATTTGTGATGTATGGATTCGTCTCACAGAGTTAAACCTTTTTTTATATTCAGTGACGTATGGTTTCATCTCACAGAGTTAAACTCTTTTTTATTTTCAGTTAAACTTTTTTTTTCGTTCCCCTCAAGTTGGAGTCCTCCAACTTGGGCACCGGGCCACATTATGGATAGCTTGTGCAATGAAGGGAATGCGGGGATGGAGTTGGCAGCAGTTTCTGTGTCACCTGTCTGCAACTTTTTTGCAGCTGAAGTTGTGGGGCCCCATCCACACCTCAACAGATTGTACCCTCATCCGTATCTAACTTAACTGTTGCTCACACTCTTTGTCCCAGAATGAAATCCCAAAATGATGGAAGAGTGCCCGCCTCACAAAGTAAAGCAACTGCTTGGCTAAAAATCGAATTCGAGGTGGATTTAAGAAGCCCTACGGACAGGACTGCTAGGGTCTAGCACTGAGTTGGCTGCAGGACAATGAGGCACTGGGAGGTGTCTGCTCTTGGGTGTGATATGCTCCTGTTTTTTATTGAAGATTAGTTGTTTTGCATGGGAAGGTGATTTGGATCCCTGTTGGTCTTAGTCAGATCCCAATTCACCGCAGATTCAGGACCTACGAAAAATCAAAAAACATGCAGCCCCATAGCCCAAGCAGAGCCACACAGACAGGTGCACCGGAAGGTGGCGCAACTCGGGAAAAAAGGGCAGTAGTGCATGAGTGAAATATTTTTTAGCAAACAACACTTATACACACATGCAGACACACACACATACACACAGCCACACACACACGCACACACACACACACACACACACACGGACATCCAAAACTCGCAGCACTCCCAAAGAAACACACAGCCCAGCAGCTTCTGAAGCTGCGCAGTTCTGCTTCTCCAGGAAGTCCATCTGGCAAGAGTGCAGTCCTGAAAAACACAGGCGGACTGTACCTAGAAATCACAGTGAGGCAACTTTCAAGGAGATACCCCCACACCAAGTAGGCAGGCCTCACGCATCCTGCAGATCTTCTTGGACCTTAGGGATTTTGCAGTGTATTTCTGAAGCTCCACTTCAGGTTTCCTCAGGCTGACTCGCCACTGCCATCTGCTAGGATTGTGAGACTATCACGTGGATCTTTCAACGAAGACAGGTGAAACGCCAACGTGTACCCACGTCCACAGAGGTCTTCTTCTCTGCCAAGCCACAGACACTTGCAGCCAGGCAACAGTGGAATTCACTGTGGCGCGAGCCTTCGCTCACAGCTTGCTCAAGGTGCCCAGAGACTGGCGCATGCGCATTCGCGAGGCAGCCTTGGGAGCTGAACTGTCAGGGCTGTCAGTCTGCCTAACCAGAGAAAAATAGTACAGGCAGAGCCAGCCTGGCCTCGGGAATAAGGCTGTCTGAGATAACCACAGGGAGACCCTATAAGTCTCCACCATAGGGCCTCCTCGGGCTGTCTCCGTGGTTAGGCTCCAGTGGAGGGGGAGAAGTTTCTAGAATTTAAGGTGGGCACTGGGAATGGTTCTTCTGATTCCATTGCCAAAAGAGGCTGTGTGACGGAATTGGTGAAATGTTGAGGGGTCTTGGGGTGATGAAATCATCCCTGATATACCGGAGGTGCATGTCATTGAAAGATGGCCGGGTCCTTGAGCTCACTGCCACACTTCATTCTGGGCCTCACAGATGCTCCTGCTTCTCAGCACAGCAGTCTGGAAATGGAAAGAAACATGACGAAAACAAGTCCAATGTGATACGAGGTCTTTGAAGTAGAACTGGCAACACACTAGAGCAAATGTAATTGAGGCCTTCTCAGAGGCCTTCTGGGGTGATCACAATCCTGATGAGCATGTCCAGGAGTGCTGGTTAGGGTCACTGTTGACACCACATGGAAGCTAAGAAAAATAAATGCTCGCCTAAAAAAACCAGAGGACCTGTGATAAAGTCCAAGCCACGTTGAAAGGTTTTTTGCTAGAAGACCCAAGAGCCTCCTGCAAAGTGAAAACAACCCCAGCCCCTACCACTAGGCCACTACCCACAACCTGGAGTGTGACAAGCCTAACCGAAGTCCCTTTTTCTCCCTGAAACCCCTGGCAGCCAAAATATGCATGGCAAGAGTCAGGTCCACCCAGCAACAGCCCAGTGATAAATCGCCTCCACAATGAGAAAGGACGTGCAGATGAAATGAAGCAGAGCCTAGATTACCAGGCAAAAGCCAGACTGGCTGCCTGCTCTCATGCTGCCTACTCTCATGCTACAGGAATCATGCTGCCCTCTGATAGAAGTCAGAGAAAAATAGGCTCTTTGATGGTGGACATAGTGGGAATTTACTATTCCAAAAATATCACAGCTGCCCAGTCATTAAAACGTGACAGTGTTTAGAAGGAAACACTCATGAAATGGATCTCCATGAGTGTGGTTTTCTGGCAACTGGGAAACTTTTACTATGGAAGACTTGGAGCCAGATCCAAGAAACCCTAGGCCCAGGAGGAACATGGAAGTGAGGAATAGAGGAGGCCAGTGTGGAGGCCACAGACCACCCAGCATCAATCCATCCCACTCTCACGTGGTTCCATGAATGAAAGCCAAAATTGGGAGCCGGCCAAATGGCCCCAGTGTGTGATCCAGCTGTTGCCTGCACATTGGAGTCCTCCCACCTGAGCACAGGGCCATGGTGTAAACAGCTTGTGCAATGAAGAGACTGCAAGGATAGATTTGGAAGCACCTTCTGTGTCATCTCTGCACATTTTTGCAGGTAAAGGTGCGGACCCCATCCACACTTCATCAAATTATATACTCTCCCCAATCGGAACTTATGGCTGCTCACCACTCCCTCCCTGAATGAAATCCGAAGACGATGGAGGAGTGCCCACTTCATGTGGTGAAGCACCTGTTCGGCTCAAAACCGAACTCGAGTTGGATTCAAGCGGCTCTGAGACAGGATTGCGAGGATCTGGTCCTAGGTCGGTCCCAGGACAAAGAAATCGTGGGAGGTGTCTGCCCTTGGGTGTGGTGTGCTCCTCTTCTTTCTTCAAGAGTGGCTTTTGTGCAGGGGAAGGTGACTTGGACCCCGGCGTGTCTCAGCCAGTCCCCCAATCCAACGCGGATTAAGGAAACACAGAAAAACAAAGTACATGAAGCAACTCAGCCCGAGCAGAGCCACAAAGACGGGCGCACCAGAAGGTGGGGCAACATGAAAAGGAAAGTGCAGCAGTGTGAGAGCCACATTGCTTTCAGCAGACACCACTTAGACACACACACACGGAAACATGCATCACTCGCAACACTCCCATAACAACACACACAGCCCGGCAGCTTCTGAGACTGCCCGGTACTGCTCTGCCACGAAGCCCTACCGGTGAGAGCAGCCCCAGAAAACAGGTGGGCTGTACCTAGAAATTACAGGGGGAAACTTTCAAGGAGACTCACCCTCAAACGGTCTAGGCAGGCCTGCCACATCCTGCGGGTCCTTTTGGATCCTTAGGGATTTCGCATTGTATTTCTGAAGCTCCGCTTAGGATTTCTTCAGGCTGATTCACCACTGCCATCTCCTAGGATTGTGGGACTATCACGTGGATCCTTCAAAGAAGACAGGCAAGAGTCCAACGCCGACGTACCCCACAGAGGTCTCTTTCTCCGCCAAGCCACAGATACTTGTCGCCCGGCAACAGTGACAGTCACTGACGGGAGTCTTCCCTCACCGCTTGCGCAAGGCGCTCGGATTCTGGCGCATGGGCATTCGCGAGGTAGCCTTGGGAGCTGAACAGTCAGGGCTGTCAGCCTGCATAAGCAGAGGAAAATGGTTCAGGCAGAGCTAGCCTGGTCTTGGGAGATGTCTGTCCTTAGGTATGGTGTGCTCCTCTTCTTTCTGCAAGAGTGGATTCTTTGCGGGGGAATGTGATTTGGACCCAGGCGTGTCCAGTCAGCCCCCCAGTTCACCGCGCATTTAGGAAACACAGAAAAACAAAGGACACGAAAGGCAGCCCAAGCAGAGCCACTCAGACAGGCGCACCAGAAGGTGGGGTGAGTCCAAAACGAAAGTGCTGCAGCGTGTGAGCCACATTGCTTTCAGCAGACACCAACCACTTACGCACACACACGCGCGCGCGCGGAAACATACATCACTCGCAACATTCCCTTATCAACACACAGCAGGGTAGCTTCTGAGACTGTGCGGTGCTGCTCTACCACGAAGACGCACTGGGGAGAGAGCAGCCCTAGGAAACACAAGCGGGCTGTTCCTAGAAATCACGGGGGGCAACTTTCAAGGATACTCACATCAATACCATTTAAGCAGGCCTGACACATCCTGCAGGTCCTTTTGGCCCCTTGGGGATATCGCGCTGTATTTCTGAAGGTCTGCTTGAAATTTCTTCAGGCTGACTCTCCACTGCCATCTCCTAGGATTGTGGGAATATCACGTGGATCCTTCAAAGAAGACAGGCTAGAGTCTAATGTGGACGCAGGTCCACAGAGGTCCCCTTCTCTGCCAAGCCACAGATACTTGTCGCCAGTCAACGGTTGCATTCACTGTGAGGCAAGCCTTAGCTCACCGGTTACTCACCGTGCGCTGAGACTGGCGCATGCGCATTTGCGAGGCAGCCTTGGGATCTGAACTGTCAGGGCTGTCAGCCTGCCTAAGCAGCGGAAAATGGGACAGGCAGAGCCAGCCTGGTTCGCTAAAAAGCTGCCTGCGACAACCACTGCGGGACCCTAAAAGTCTCGACCATAGGGCCTCCTCGGGCCGTCTCCGTGGTTGCTTCCCGCTGGAGGAGGAGGAGTTTCAAGAATGTGAGGTGGGCGCTGGAAACCGCTCTTCGGATTCCCTTGCCGAAAGAGGCTGTGTGCAGGAATTGGGTCCCACGGGGATGGGAATACAGTCTGGTGAGTTGATGAGGGGTCTCTGGGTGATGGAATCACCCCTGATACCCCTTAGGCGGGTGTCACTGACAGATAGCTGGGCCCTTGAGCTCATTGCCTCCCTTTATCCTGGGCCTCCCAGATGCTCCTGCTGGTCTGGGAATGGAAGGAACTATGACAGAAACAATGATCTTTGAACTGGGACTGGCAACCCACAAGGGCAAATGAAGTTGAGAGAATGTCTCAGAGGCCGTCTTGGGTGATTGCAAGGCTGAAGAGGGTGTCCAGGAGTGCTGGTGAGGGTCGCCGTGGAACTCTGATAGCAGCTAAGAAGAATCAGTGCTCGCCTAAGAGAACCAGAGGGCCTGTGCTGGAGTCCAAGCCACATTCAAAGATTTTTGCCAGAAGACTGAAGACCACCCTGCAAAGTGAAAACAATCCTAGTCCCCACAACTAGATCACTACCCACAACCTGGAGTGCAGCCAGCCTCCCCGAAGTCCCTTTGGTTCCCTGAAATCCCTCCCTGGCAGCCAAAGTTCCATGGCAAGAGTTAGGAGTCAGCTAAAAGCATAATTACCAAGTCACAATTTTCTGTGGATGGCAAAAAGTTTTAGGACAGCCACTATTGAAGCCAAAATTAAATATAAATTTATATTATGTTCCACACAAGAATTTGACATAACAATTATAATTATGCAAAATGTACATTAAAATATTACAATTATAAGAGTTTCCCATAACTTTGGAATATATAACAATAATATATTTTTACAAATACAGCACAAAGAAATTCTAACACCATTTCATATTTGACCATGCTTACTATATGATTTTTATATTATATAAATCAAATATGTCATTTTTGTACTTTAGGAGACCTAATAGCTAAAAGTTCAATTAGGTCAGAAAAAGACACAATTTATAATATGATTATGGAACATTTGTCAAATATCAAAGGTTTAAATCATTTTATATTATAAAATAGAATTCTAGGTTACCATAAGTCATCCATTCAGCCAAAATGATAACTCAAAACTTTTTAAAGGCAAAAACCTATACTCATTAATAGAGGGAAAACTTAGCTTTCTAAACAATTCTTTCTTTTTATTATTTTTCTTATACCTTATTCAAAAGGCAAAAAGAAGCTTTTCATCATTATTTAGTAGCACATGAAAATCTTGTTCTAGAGAGAGAGCCAGATTTCACCTTTGCATCATGGTACCATTAATGTCAAACTCAATTCTTAATATAAGTTTATAGACAAATCTATCCAATTTTAATGTTTGACCATGAGGTAAGAGTCTCATTAAACTTTCTTATAACTCTTTACAATTTTCTGTTAAAGAGCAGATCAATGCTCCAAGAAAAGCATGTTGTGCTTTTATTTTAATGTTCAATTTATGAAAAATCTGAATGATACTTTTTTAACTTTAGCCAATATGCAAACACACAGAATTTCCTTTACAATATTAAATGTTTTACAAATCTTCCACAACTTGCTCAAACCTTCAGCTTTATTCTAACTTAAAACAATCCTGTAACCCTCTAAACAAGCCTGCCCCCACCCCCAAATTTGCCTTCCTATAATCTTTTACCTAAACACCTTGGATGTAAAACTGTTTCTTCAGTAGTCTCAATCACACGGAACAATGCTAACTATTGGCAACTTTCAGTTTCGGTGAAAAACTTGGTAAATATAAACCAAATATGAAATTCTAAGATACCCTCCCAAAACCATCTGAATGAACTCCTCCTCTTGGCCAAGAAAACATTTCAGAGTTAATCAGAAAATCTAGTTCAGGCATTGTGGAGGAGGGGGTCAGACATGCCTCATTATATCCCTCCAGCATTAACATTAACACAAACATTAAGTGTCATAAGAAACATTTACAATCTATTTTCTCTGAAGCCTTCTACCTGGAGGCTTCTTCTGCACAATAAAACCTTGGTCTCCAGAACCCTTTATCTTGACTCTGACATTCCTTTCTACTGCTAATAACTCTTCTAACTAACTACCATTCGTAGTATGTTTAAATCTGGCCAAGTGTGGTTACTCACGCCTGTATAATTCCAGCACTTTAGGAGGCCAAGGAGGGTGGATCACTTGAGCTCAGGAGTTGCAGAGCAGTCTGAGCAACATGGTGAAACCCAGCCTCCACTGAAAAAAATACAAAAAACTTAGCCAGGCATGGTGGCATGCATCTGTAGTCCTAGCTACTTGGAACACCGAAGAGGTAGGATCACTTGAGCTCAGTGGGCAGAGGTTGCAGTGAGCCGAGATCACACCACTGCACTCCAGCCTGGGTGACACAGTGAGACCTCATATCAAAAAAATAAAAATAAAAATAAAAAGAATATGTTCAAATCTACCTATGATTTGCAAGCCCTCACTTAGAGTTGTCTTGCCCGCTCAGATCAAACCAATGTAAATCTTTCATGTATTGATTGATGTACTACGTATAGTACATCATGTATAAAACAAATGTATAAATGTATAAAAGGTATAAAAATGTATAAAAACAAGCTGTGCCCCGACCACCTTGGGCACATATCATCAGGACCCCCTAAGGCTGTGTGACAGGCATGTCTTTAACCTTGGCAAAATAAACTATTAAAATGGACTGAGACCTCTCTTAGATATTTTGGGTTCACAACTAGTAACCACAGAGAGATTCTCAGTGGAGCTGCCCCGATCTTTCACAAATCTCCTGTCAGTGCTTGATACCAGCTTGATCTATCCTTATGGCTCAAACCAATGAGAAAATGTGCTGAGGCCTGCCCCTCCCCCCAGAGAATCCCTAATATCCCCAAATTTGGTTGACATCTAAAGTTTATTTTGCTGTACAACTTCTTTTATGGAGTTTCACTTGTTTCTGATGGTGAAGGCAAGTTTTACTGCTTCCATACTGATAAAAGGCAGGTAACTCATATATATAGATATAGATATAGATATAGATAGATATAGATATAGATATAGATATAGATAGATATAAATATAGATATAGATAGATATAGATATATAACAAATGAAACCCAGTGGTCTTAGGGGTGTGTGTGTGTGTGTGTGTGTGTGTGTGTGTGTGTATATATATCAATTTAGGTACTTACCTAGGAAAGGGGCACTGGCTGCAGACTGCTCTCTGCCATTTTAGAAGCAAGAAGAAACTAAAACTCACCTTTTCTATTGGAGGTGAGCTGAAACTCCAGAAAGAAGTTACCTGCATTTTATCAAGATGGAAGCAGTAAAACTTGCCTTCACTGTCAGAAGCAAGCAAAACTCCATATATATACATATATATGGAAATTGGAAATTGTTTGTTTAGGATCAACAACGAACAAAATTGTTTGTTTAGGATCCTAATTCTAGTTCAGAGGTGAATTCTAAAGAGTCTTCTCCATTGCCCTTTCTGTTCTAATTAATCTTTATTGGCTTGTCTGTCCATTTGGGTGAGAAACTGAAGTGTAATTTTTATAAATAAATGAGAGACGGAGTTTCCTGAGGTCCAAAGAGAAAAGGCATTTTTATTACCCTGGCTGAAAGGTACCTTTGGGTGACGAAGGGCTGAGTGGGAATGTCTAGGGTGTTGATACCCTGCAATGTTGCCATGGCTCTAAGGGAACTCCCAACAATTTAGTTTTAAAAAGCTTCATCCAGGAAACACAGATAGGAGCTGGTCACTCCACACTGTGAGCTCTTCTGCAGGTGACAGACCTTCAGAGAGAGAAGCTGAGGCATGTAAGAGGGCAGAAATCACTCAGTGGTGACACACTGTGGAGTCCCATCCACAATCAGTACATTTTGATCAACTCCACTAAATCCTAGGCCACAGAACAACCTCTCTTGGGCACTCCGTTTGGATTTATGGTGCCTTTACTACACATTAGGTATGATCTTATGCACATTTTAAACTGACAGGCAAATTACATCAAGGACAATTCAGAGCTCAAAGGTCGACCTGCAACTATTAAGTTCTCTATTTCTCTGCTTTTTTTCTGCCTGCTTTAAGTCTGCTTTTAGAATATTAATAGTCTGCTTTAAGACTTTACTTTAGATTACTAATAGTCTAAAGTAAACTAGAGTTTACTATCAAAGGAAACTACTGAGATAAAAATCTACTGTTTTCATCCAACTTTTTCTGTTATTGTTTTTGCTAACCAATGAGTTTGTATTAACATCTCATTTCTAGAGTTCTGAAGTAAAAACTATAGGCTACTAATCTTTGTATGAGTGTGTATGTGTGTGTTTATGTGTATGTGCACTTTTTTTTGTATTTCTGGCCACAAAGTACCAAACTTGGCTTAAACTTAAAGAGTACTCATAAATTTAATAAGAAGCCCAAATGCTTTTCAAGTTCACAAGACTTAAGCAAAACCTTTAATAAATAAACTAGCTTTAAAATTATTGGCAAATCAATATTAGAAATGTCAAGAATTGGCAGCATACATTTTTGTTTGTATTTATTGATTAAGCCATTTCATACTTATCCCTGTGAAATACTATATAAATCATCAAAATTTGGCATAAGGGGCATAAAACTGCAAACCCAGCCAAAACTAGAATGATCTTTGCTTGTATAATTTTTAAATAAATAAGATATTAATATCATTATTACTGAAAACTGAAGGATATCAGTTTCAGAAAACTGAAAGATTACTGAAAGATTCAAGTTAAATCTTGAATAATTTGTAAAGTAAACATATAATTAATCTTTTTTTTTTTTTAGACGGGGTCTCACTCTGTTGTCCTGGCTGGAGTGCAGTAGCATGAATTCAACTCACTGCAACCTCTGCCTAACAGGTTAAAGCGATTCTCATTCTTCAGTCTCGCAAGTAGCTGAAATTACAGGTGTGTGCCACCACAGCTGGCTAATTTTTGTATGTTTAGTAGAGACAGGGTTTCACCATGTTGGCCAGGCTGGTCTCAAACTTCAGGCCTCAAGTGACTGACCTGCCTCAGCCTCCCAAAGTGCTGGGATTACAGGATTGAGCCACCACAACTGGCCTATATTTAATCTTAAGGTTCTTACTTAGGTAATTACCTGAAATTCACAGGTTATAAAAATGGTTGAGAGAAAAATAACTTTAAATGGTGACTACCACAGTTTTTATGAATAATCTAGGTAAACTATTAAAATAACAATGTGATATGGTTTGGTTGTCTCCCTACCCAAATCTTACCCTGAGTTTCCACGTGTTGTGGGAGGGACCCAGTGAAAGATGATTGAATCATGTGGGCAGGTCTTTCCCCTGCTGTTCTCGTGATAGTGAGTAAGTCTCATGAGATCTGATGATTATTATAAGGGGCAATTTTCCTACACAAGCCCTTTTTGCCTGTTGCCATCAATGTAACACGTGACTTGCTGCTCTTGCCTTCTGTCATGATTGTGAAGCCTCCCAAGCCATGTGGAATTGTGAGTCCAATAACCCTCTTTCTTTTGTAAATTGCCCAGCCTCGGGTATGTCTTTATCAGCAGTGTGAAAACGCACTAATACACTAGGTAAATGAAATGGAATAAATATTTAGAAACAAATTTGTCATAATTTAGGATCTAAACTTATGTTAAATATTTTATTAAATGTCTGAAATTTCTAGGTATTTTCTAATTTAAATGTACATGTATTAGTAAATCATTCTTGTTTTACTAATGTAAAGTAACATTCTTGTTACTAATGTGTTCTTAGTAACAAATTTTGGTCGAATTCAAAACTTCTTTAAATGTTTTGTATAAAACAAGGTTAAAAAGGAACCAGGAAACAAGGTCAATGTTAAAAAATAGTTTAAAAAATGAGGATTTTTTTTGTAAGACAGCATAAACAAAAGTAAATTTATGTGAGAGTCTCGTATGATAAATTTTTCCCTAAAATAAAATGACTTGGTTTTGCAAGGAAGATAAATATTTATGACAAGCCAGACAATCCAAGCATTTTCTGAATGACCTAAATTATATCAAGATTAGTAAAAAACAAGAAAAAAAGAATTTTTTAAAATGTTGTGTGATTAGTTGGCTATAACTAAGAAAATATACAATAAAGTTTTTCTAGAAATTGAACTTTGATATTACAAATACACTCATACAAAACTAAATAATTGGATAAAACACAATTTCTTTAAAAATATTGTTAATACAAGTAGTTTTTAATTTTTAAATTCTATAATCTATTTCTTTTTGAAATTATTCAAATTGTTATCTCAGAAGCTGTACCCAGCTGCTTCATCTTCCCTCTTTTAAGAAGGCCTTGGATGGTAACTCTCCTCTTTAGCATTTGCTGTAGCTTTTTAATTAATAGTCTAAAGTAAATGAGATAATATTTGAAAACAGGCCAATAAAAAATCTTTTTGTCTTCTTTTGTCTGCTTGTCTGTTATATGTGTCATCAGGAAGTGGTATTTCACTATTAAACTGCATCAAAGAGTGTAAATAAATTGACCTAAAGAAAGGGCCAGACTGATAGAAGCTAGCTCAGATGCTTTTTAATTCACATGACTTCAGTAACCTTTGGTAAGATTAATCTGGTAAATTTAATCTTAAAATTCTCTTCAATAGTTTAAAATCTTAAAGCCAATGTTAAATTAAAATCTCAGTTTTTTACCCTGGGAATTTCGGTTATTGAAAGTTAAAATAGCAGGAGTGTAAAATGTGTTTTTGGTGAAGCTTATAAAACACAAATGTGGATTTTGCTAAAGAAAATGTCACTTTTTCCTAGTTAGAAAACTATTTGTCACTTTAAAATAATGTATATTATTTATATGTAATATATATACATATATATACACATATAAAACTAAATGGATAAAAGAAAAAAAATTAAGTACCAGGGCACACCTGAGACCTGTGGTTACCAAGAAGATAGGCAATGTGAGGTAAGGGCAAAACCAAGTAACTATTAAACCATAGGGTATAATGCAAAGAAATTGTTCCATATTGTAGGTTAGTATCAGCTCATTGAGCTTTATTACAATAAAAGGTAAACATAACTACTTTAAGAGCAAAATATTATATATATATATATGTATATACATATATCTGCAAAACATAACTGGGAGTATTATACCCAGGAGGCTTGGTTATGAGGTATCTTTATCATCTCAGTAATTATTTTCTTTTAATTCCAGGAAGCAGGACATTTTTTATGGTTGGGGTAGGCAGCCAGCAGATGCAGGTGACAGGCACTGTAGCCACCAGCCAAGATGGCCAACTGTCAGCAGCCCACTACCCTGCCCAGGATGTCCTGCATCCAGGAGGGTGCTGGCTCCCTGGGCAGTGGCCTGCACAGAGGACACAGAAGGAGGGAGGGAACACAGGGTCAGCCCAGAAAGCCTATCATCCCCGACTTGCAGAGCTCCTCTCTATAGCCAGACTCTGCTGGCTCCCTGGGGAGTGTGAACTCCTGGGCTGCAGAGGGGATGCCCACTTCTTCC
Source organism: Papio anubis (assembly GCF_008728515.1). NCBI lineage: Eukaryota > Metazoa > Chordata > Mammalia > Primates > Cercopithecidae > Papio > Papio anubis. The sequence continues at coordinate 20,031,984 of NC_044992.1, forward strand.
ATAGGGCCTGGCTACGGGTGAGGGCCCAGGGTAGAAGACCCCCTCTCTGCAATTCCCACTCCCCTGGAAGCTGTAAAGCCCAACTTATAGCCTTGGAGGGTAAGTGTCCATCTCAGGGCCTGACATCCTTGTCCACTGCTACTCTGCCTGGCCCTCATATCAGGCACCTAGATTTACCTCCTCATGCTACTCCCCTGGCTGCCCTACTGCTCCACCCACTTGATCCAGCTTCCCTTGCCTGGGTGACTGCCATGGCCTCCTTCCTCTGCTCCTCAGCAAAGGACTCTCTCCAACAGGCCCTATGATAGAGGCAGGTAGTCAGCTCACCCCACCCGCATACCACAGGCTGCCCCAGTCTTTAGGACAGTGGTAAATATGGCCTTTGCCCATCCCAGTCTCTGAGCACCCCTTCTTAGCCCAAGGTCAGTTGCTTACCAATGAACTGATGGGGACCTCCTTTTCCTTCTCCTTCTCCCACTGCACTGTGTCCAGAGTAGCCAGCACCAGTCGTGGGTGTCAAGGGTCAGGGCATTTGCCTTGGTTGGACTGGCAGAGTGGGTGCTTTCTGAAGGGCTGTGCTGGACTCGGCCCACAGCCTCTGTTTGTCCCATGGGGTGGGATCAAAGGAGGCATTAGTAAGCGCCATCCACCCCAGCCTTTCTCTCCCTGGGAACTGCTGGACTGAGGGTCCAGGTGTCCCAGCTCCAAAGGCTGTTGCTAGCCATGCCTACCCACCTCCCCTCTGTCCCACAGGCACTTTCCTTTTCAGAGTCACATTTGCAGCCTACTCTTTGCATCAGGGTTCAGGCAGCTGTCCAAACACCTTATTTCTTCATCTCTGACCATTTCTTCAGAGTTGACTATGAGCAGTAATCACCCAGACACCCCACAGGTAAGTCCACTTGCCTCACACGGTTCTTCCTCTTCTCAAAAAACTACAAAGCCTCCCAGTGCCTGCGGAACAACATCCACTGGAGACCCTGCCTTTCTCGCTGACCCTCTCACCCTCTTCTCCATGCAGCCAGGCAATCCTCAACACTCCTCCCCTCAAGGAAAGCACAGTGCACCCCAGGATTCTACAGGGGTGCTGCTGCAGGGAGCAAATCCCACACCACTGAGGCCCGCTGTCCCTGCTGGGAGGGGGGGTGTTCCCAGGGCCCCACCTTAGTCCTCGGTCCTGGCGCTTTACTGCTGGGCTCCCGCGGGGAACAGTGATTGTCTCTTCCCACCAGCCTGTGAGCGGCAGAGAGGCAGGACTGGGGAGTGAACCCCAGTCCCCCAACTTGCTGTGTGACCCTGTGTGAGTTTAACCTCTCTGTGCCAAGCTGACACCTGATGTACAGATAACAGCTCAGGGTGGTGGTGAAGTCTCAACCAGCACAGGCCTGGCACATCTGGGCCAGGTCCACAGCAGCAGGAGGGCACAGCCTTGGATAGCTATCAGCCCCGCAGGGAAGGGCTGTCCCTGTAACCTCAGGATGACCCTCCTGTTGCTCGCGGGGAGGAGCCACCAGCAGGACAGTCACACTGTCACCCAGAGGGGCAGCCTGTGGGCAGGGTGCAAAGGAGAAAGGTGGGCACAGTAACTTCCGGTTATCTTACAGGTCAGCTGGCATGGCATAGTGACTACCTTGTATCCGGCGTGGTTTCCTGTCACTTTCAAAACCGGGTTCCAGACAGCGCTGCCCAGCCCCCACCTCTGAGCTCAGAGACCCCATCTGGCCGCCTCCTCTGGACTAAGAAAAAACCGCCCCAGCCGGCTGTGCACCCTGACAGGTCCCTTCTCCCAGCTCTGAGACCGCATCTGGGCCCTCCTCGTGGCTCAGCGGCCACCAGTACCTCCTCAGAGCTCTGAGATCCCAGTTGGGCCCCCTCCCCTGAGCTCCACATCCCCACAACCTCTCAGCCCTTGCTCCTCCTCCTGGGCACAGCTACTTCCTCTGCATCACAAAACTTATGCTCCTACTTGTCCAGCCTCAACCCCTGCATTAAATCCCTCTGATTTACCTCGTGCAGTTTGTTTTCCTAAGTGGCCCCAAGTGATAGAAACCACTGGAGTCACCGAAGCAGAGGTAGGTGAAATCCTGCCCCAGGTCCCATCAGGGAGTGCTTTTGAGTCCCTTGGACCCCAAAGTCAACTGTGTTCTTGGGCTCCGCCTGCCCATGCCTCTCCTCGCCTCACATGGGGTGGGCCTCCTTCGAGGAAAAGGTACCCTGGGCAGTCTCTACCCGTCTCTAAGTGGGGCTGTTCCCTCTCCTGTGTCCGAGTCACCTGAGACTTTTACATCTCACACAAATAAGCTGACGGGTAGGTCGTGCTGTTGGCGCTAAGCCTGCCAGAGACCATCTTCCTGAGCATACCTGGGTGTCTCTTACTCCCACCCTGCGCTACCCTGAACCCAACTGAAATCAACTCACCGCTGAGAGTGGAGAGCTGCCCAGGCAGTGGGCCCAGGGGTCTCATGCCCATAGAGCTGGGGCAGGGCTGGGATTGGAGATTCCATGGGGTGATGTGTGCACCTGGGCGAGGCCCTGCAGCTTCAATGCCTCCATGAGACCCAACAGGAAAAGCTGAGGTCCTGGGCATCCGTCTTGGCCAGGCACAGCGGGTTCTGAGCAGTGGCCCATTTTTCTTCTTGAACTTGAGCAGGAAAAGGGTGGAGCAGGGGAGGGAGGGAGGCTGCCTCTTAAGGTGGGGCAGGGTGCAGGGTCTTCTGCAGGCAGGTGCCAACAACCTTACAGCTGCCTGTCAAGAGTTCAGGGAGGACCAACGGTGGATAGGGCTGGCACAGGGCTTGCAAAAGAGGTGAAAATCACTGGCCTTTCCTTCCATGCCCTGTGCTGGTTTACAGGGAGCAGATGAACAGGCTCAGCCCAGGAGGAAGAAGCTGGGAACAGAGGCCACTGTGATTCCAGGCAGCTCACACAGACTCACTTCTAACCACACTCCATGACACCAAGTAAGGCCAGTGAGATGAGCACCTCTAGAGGCAGTGATTGCTTTTGCAAGAAGGCTGCCTGGGTCCCCCAAGCCTGGTGGCAGGCCTGACTTCTGTTCCAGGCTGATCCTCAAGGAGAAAGATGTGCATTTGTGGCTGAGAGCCAGCTCTCTGCCTGTTTTCTCTTGTGCTGGACAAGCATCTTTGGTTACCAGGGACGTACCCATTAAACTGCCCTGAGGCAGCCATAGGGATCCTTGGAAACCTGCCTGCAGGTGCTCCCCAGGTGCCAACACTTCCTACTAGCAGTGACACTGGCTCTTGCCACCTTCCTCCCGCTCTGTCCAGAGCCATGTGACTAGTGGCAGGGAAAGTCAGCCTGCATGTCTGACAGTCAGGATCTGGGAGTGAAGGTAGGAGCAGGGGCCCTGTCCTGCCTGTGAATTTCCATGTCTTGTATGTGGGCTGAGGCCATACTACTCACTGCCCTCTGTTCCTGCACCCTGAGAGGAGGTATGGCACAGGCTTTGAGTTCTGAACTAACACCAGGTTCGGCACCAGGCTGCAGGGCTCTGAGCCCCCTCACCATGGTCACCACAAGGGAATCTTTTCTCTTCCAATCACCTAGAGGAAGGCTGGGCCTCCTGGAGCAGAGCAGCGTGGGGAAAGCAGCCCTGGGCCCCCTGAAGTCCTAGGTAGGCAAACAAAGACTGCAGAGAGAACCCCCCTTTCAAATTAGTGGTGAAACGGTTTCACATCACTGGAAGGGTGTAGAAATCTGTAATCAAGATCTGTAAAATGTAGATTTTGGCATACAGGAACTTAAGACAATCCTGCCTGGAACAGGTCCTGGCGTCCCATCAGTGCTCAATATACTGCCAATGACATGGACGAATTAAGGGAGGCCAAGTGTATAAGTTATTTTGTGAAACCAAAATCATTCCTTTGTTTCTCCCCTATGCAAGCAAAGACCCACATGGGTACAGCAGAGGGGAGCCTTTTACACTCCGGGGCTCATGCAGGAAACTGGGTTGTAGGTCAGGGAGTTTGGGGTGGAAGGGACCTTAGAAGCTGTTGTGGTCTAAATATCTTTCTCCCATTTTACATAAAGGAATACACGGGGTCAGAGGAAGGAGGACCTGTGTCCAGCCCCTGTGTTCCCCACTCCTGGGCAGATGCTTACCCAGTGCAGTAAGAATGTCTGTGAGGGCGACTTGTCAGCTCCACTGCTCGGCACTGATTTTGATCAACATTTCCCCAGTGGCAAGGAGGCACTTAGTGACCTTGTGCCTGAGGGGGATCCCAATGCCCAGCAGCTGGCTCAGGAGGGCCAGGTAGCAGGAGTAGAGGCCCTGTGTGATGAGGGCTTAGGCTTTGGGCTTCAGAGGTCAGCTCTCAGGGACCACAGTCCCTGGGCCTAGCTTCAGAGCAGAGGCAATGTTATAAATAGCCTCCTGCAAGGAGAAAAGGCAAGGTTGGTGCAGTCATCCTAACTGGAGAGACCTAGCAGAGAGACAGAGCTGGGAGAGCTGGCTCTCATCATTCCTATTTCCTGTTGTCAGGTCTCTCATCCTCTCCTTCGGGTCCTAGAGGATCTGCCCCACCCAGTTTCATGCTCCTCCCTGCTCCTCATGGCTGCAGTCAGTATGCCTCCCATCCTGCTTCCAGCTGGGCATTTGAGGAGATCCACCTCATTGGCCTCTCCCACCCTTGCTCTCACATCCTGGCTTTCAGATATCCAGGCTGACTTTCTTTGTCACTAGTCCAGTGGCTCTGGGCAGAGCTGGATGAGGGTGGCAGGATCCTGTGGTATCCCTTGGAGGAAGTGCTGGCACCTGGGGACCACCTGCAGGCAGGTTTCCAAGGATACCTTATGGCTGCATCAGAGCTGTATAATGGGCATGTCCCTGCCAACCAGATGTTTGTCCAGCACAAGGAAGGGAATATAGCTGCCTCCCAGTCACAAAGGCTCATCTTTCTCCTCTAGGTCCAGGCTGGCATGGAAGTCAGGCATGCCACCAGGCTTGGGGGACACAGACACCCTGCCCTGCAAAAGCAAGCACTATCTCTAAAGGCACTCGTCTCAGTAGCCCCTGAGGTTGTTTTTCCTTGCTTCTGTGACTTCAGCCTTTAAGAAAATCAGGAACCCTGGCAGACATATTGCCTCTGAGCTGTGCTTTTACCCAGACAGCCAGCTAATTTCAACATTGCTTTTGGCTAATAAGTGCCTCATCTCTGGCACCTTCCAATGAGAAAGCACAGAGCACTGTGGCTGTGTCTGCCTCTGGACAGGTCTCCACTCTGCTGATACCTGCCTTGTGCCTGGGAGTGGACCCTTTCCACTCCTGCCCTGCATTCTGATGAGTAGTCAGCTCAGGCTAATATGTCCTTCTATCCATACTGTTTATCCGGAAGCAGGGAGCACTCTTCAGCCACAACTCCTCTCTCACCCCATCTGAATTCAGACTGAGGTTAATGTGAGCACTGTGAGGAGAAGACAGGAAGGGATGGAGCCAGGCACATCTGGGCACATCCCAAAGATTCCTGCTGTGATCCACAGGTGGACAGCATCTGCCCTCATTTTTCCAATTTAATTGTGGTTAAGCATGCATAACATAAAATTTACTGTCTTAGTTATTTTACCTGTGCAATTCAGTGGTATGAAATACATTCATGCTTTGCAAGTATTGCCACCATCCATTTTGAGACCTTGTTCATGTTCCCATCATAAAGCTCTGTCCCTATTTAACACTAACTCCCCATTCCCTCTTCCCTATCTCCTTTGTCCCACCATGCTAATTTTTTTCTCTATGATTTATGTCTCTAAGGACTTCATATAATTGGAATCATACAGGATTTGTCCTTCTATGGCTGACTTACTTTACTTACCATAATGTCCTCAAGTTCATCCACATTGTAGCAAGTGTTGGAATTTCCTTCCTTTTGAATTAAGACTGAGTAACTTCCCACTGTAAGGATAGTCCATGTTTTGCTTACCTATTCATCCATCAGTGGACATTAGGGTTACTCTCACATTTAAGCTATTGAGAACAATGCTGCTGTAAACATGGGTACACAAACATTGTTAAAACCCTGCTTTCAATTCCTTTAGGAGTGTACAAAGAAGTGGAATTGCTGGATCCTACGGTAGTTCTATCTTTAATCTTTTGAAAAACTGTCATACTCTTTTTCATAGTTGTTGCAGCATTTAATATTTCTACCAACAGTGTACAAGGATTCCAATTTCTCCACATCATCACCAACATTTTTTCTTTCATTTTATTGTTTTTAATTATGTAGTAGCCATCCTAATGAGTGCAATCCAGTTGTAATCACTGGACAGGTTTTTTCTGCCTGCTGTGTAGATGGAACCAGTTCACCAAAACTGCAGTATTGCAGTAAAAAAAGAGTTTAATTAACATGAGGCCAGCTATGCAGGAGACAGGATTATCATTCATATCAGTCTCCCCCAAAAATTGAGAGGGCAGGGGGTTTTTAAGGATAATTTGGTGGACAGGAGGCTAGAGAATGGGGAATGCTGATTGGTTGGGTCTGGGATAAAAATTCTGGGGAGTTAGCACTTATTTTCTTGTGCTGGGTCAGTTCCTGGGTGGGATAGCAAGGCCAGATGAGCCAGTTTATTAGTTTGGGTGGCACCAGCTGGTGCATCAGGATGCAAGATCTGAAGAATAACTTCAAACACCATTCTTGAGTTTAACAATAGCAATGCTATTTGTGGGAGCAATTAGGGAGGTTAGGAATCTTGTGGCCTGTGGTTGCACGACTTCTGAGCCATAATTTCTAGTTGTGTGAATAATTGGTTAGTTTTACAAAGTAGGTCTTCTCCCCAAGTAAGGAGGGTATTTGTGTAAAGAAAGCGTATAATCAACTTAGTTTTCAAGTTAAACTATAAACTAAATTGCTTCCACAGTTAGGTTAGCCTAATCCAGGAAAGAACAAGGGCAGCTTGGAGGTTAGAAACCACAAGAAGTTGGTTAGGTCTGATTTCTTTCAATGCCATAATTTTTGCAAAGGTGATTTCACTGTAAGGCATATCTGATGGTAGTTTTGATTTGCATTTCTTAATGCGCAGTGATAATGAGCATCTTTTTGTGTGCTTATTGTCCATTCATATCTCTCTTTTTTTGAGAAATATCTATTCAAGTCTTTGCTAATTTTTGAATTGAGTTCTTTGTTTTATTGTTGAGTTTTAGGACTTCTCTATGATTCTGGATATTAATTCCTTATCAAATATGTGATTATCAAATATTGTGATTTTATTCTATTCTGTGGGTTCTTTTTTTCTGTTAATTGTGTCCTTTGATACATTTTTTTAATTTCATAAATCAAACTTGTCTATTTTGTTTTCTTTTGTTGCCTATGACTTTGGTGTCATATCCCAGGAATTACTGCCAAATCTAAAGTTGTGAAGCTTTCCTGCCATGTTTTCTTCTATGAGTTTTATATTTTTAGATCTTACATTTAGGTCTTTGATCCATTGTAAACTAATTTTTGTATATGGTATCAGGAAATGCACCCAATGACCCAGCATGGTGACTCATGCCTGTAATCCCAGCACTTTGGGAGGCTGAGGTGGGTGGACCACTTGAGGTCAGAAGTTCGAGACCAGCCTGACCAACATGGTGAAACCCCGTCTCTAGTAGAAAAAAAACACAAAATTAGCTGGGCATGATGGTGGGCACCTGTAATCCCAGCTACATGGGAGGCTGAGGCAAGAGAATCGCTTGAACCCAGGAGGTGGAGGTTGCAGTGAGTCAAGATAGCACAATTGCACTTCATCCTGGGCAACCAGAGCAAAACTCTATGTCAAAGAGAAAAAGGAAAAGGAAAAGAAAATGCACCCATTTTTTCCCAGCAACATTTTTGAAAAGACTATCTACTTCCCATTGAATAGTCTTGATCAAATCACTTGACCGTATTTGCAATAGCTTACTTCAGTCTTCTCTATTGTATTCCATTGCAATGTATGCCTGCTTTATGCCAGTACCACACTGTTTCCATCACTGCAGCTCAGCTGTGTAATAAACATTGCAATAAGGAAGTACAAGTCATCTAGATTTGTTCTATTTCAGAATTGTTCAGGCTACTCAGAGTCCCTTATGATTTCATATGAATTTTAGCATGAGCTTTAACTTTACTGAGATTTTGACAGGGATTGCATGAATCTGTAGATGTCTTTGGATAGTGTTTACATCTTAACAATATTAAATTTTCCAATTCATAAACATGGCATGTGTTTCCATTTCATTACTTGTTCTTTAATTTCTTTCAGCAATGTTTTACTTTTCATTGTACAAATCTTTCACTACCTCGGTTAATTCCTAAGTATTTTTTTATATATTATTATAAATTGAATTACAGTTGACTTTTGATCAACATAGGTTTGAACTATGCAGGTCCATTTCTATGTGATTGTTTTTAAATAAATAGAGTCAACCTCCTGTATCAGTGGGTTCTAAATCTATGACCAAATGCAGATTGAGTGTTGGGATACAAACCCCACATATATGTAGCTTACACTTTTTGCATTCACAGGTTGCAAGTTCTGCAGGGTTGACTGTGGAACTTGAGTATGCCATGCTTTTGGTATATGAGGTGGTCTTGGAACCAATGCCATGCAGATACCATGGGATGACGATATTTTCTTAATATCTTTTTCAGATTGTTCACTATTAATGTATAGAAATGCAACTGAGGCCAACATGGGCAGATCACGAGGTCAGGAGATTGAGACCATCCTGACTAACACAGTGAAACCCTGTCTCTACTAAAACTACAAAAAATTATGGGGGAGCGCCCAAGATGGCCAAATAGGAACAGCTCCAGCCTCCAGGTCCCAGCATGAGTGACACAGAAGATGGGTGATTTCTGCATTTTCAACTGAGGTACCAGGTTCATCTCACTGGGGCATGTCGGACAGTTGGTGCTGGTCAGTGGGTGCAGCCCGACCAGTGAGAGCTGTAGCAGGGCAAGGCATCGCCTCACTTGGAAGTGCAAGGGGGAAGGGAATTCCTTTTCCTAGCCAAGGGAAACTGAGACACAAAACACCTGGAAAATCAGGTAACTCCCACCCTAATACTGTGATTTACCAAGGATCTCAGCAAACAGCACACTAGGAGATTATATCCCACACCTGCCATGAGGGTTCCACACCCACGGAGCCTCCCTCGTTGCTAGCACAGCAGTCTGAGATCTAACTGCAAGGTGGCGGTCAGGCTGGGGGAGGGGCGCCCACCATTGCTGAGGCTTAAGTAGGTAAACAAAGCCACTGGGAAGCTCAAATTGGGTGGAGCCCACCACAGCTCAAGGAGGCCTGCCTACCTCTGTAGACTCCACCTCTGGGGACAGGGCATAGCTAAACAAAAAGCAGCAGAAACCTCTGCAGATGTAAAGGTCCCTGTCTGACAGCTTTGAAGAGAGCAGTGGTTCTCCCAGCATGGAGGCTGAGATCTGAGAATGGACAGACTGTCTGCCCAAGTGGGTCAATGATCCCTGAGTAGCCTAACTGGGAGACCTCCCCTACTAGGTGCAGACCAAGACCTCACACCTCACACCTCACATGGCTGGGTACACCTCTGAGACGAAGCTTCCAGAGGAAGAATCAAACAGCAACACTCACTGTTCAGCAATATTCTGTCTTCTGCAGCCTCCACTGCTGATACCCAGGCAAACAGGGTCTGGAGTGGACCTCAAGCAAACTCCAACAGACCTGGAACTGAGGGTCCTGACTGTTAGAAGGAAAACTAACAAACAGAAAGGATACCCACACCAAAACCACATCAGTATGTCACCATCATCAAAGACCGAAGACAGATAAAACCAGAAAGATGGGGAAAAAGCAGTGCAGAAAAGCTGGAAATTCAAAAAATTAGAGCACATCTCCCCCTCCAAAGGAATGTAGCTCATTGCCAGCAACAGAACTAAGCTGGATGGAGAATGACATTGACAAGTTGAGAGAAGAAGGCTTCAATTGATCAAACTTCTCAGAGCTAAAGGAGGAACTATGTACCCAGCGCAAAGAAACTAAAAACCTTGAAAAAATAATGGATGAATGGATAACTAGAATAATCAATGCAGAGAAGACCATAAAAAACTGATAGAGATGAAAACCATGACATGAGAACTATGTGAAAAATGCACAAGCTTCAGTAACCAACTCGATCAACTGAAAGAAAGAGTATCAGTGATTGAAGATCAAATGAATGAAATGATGTCAGAAGAGAAGTTTCGAGAAAAAAGAGTAAAAAGAAATGAACAAAGCCTCCAAGAAATAAGGGATTATGTGTAAAAACCAAATCTACATCTGATTGGTGTGCCTCAAAGTGACAGGGAAAATGGAACCAAGTTGGAAAACACTCTGCAGGATATCATCCAGGAGAATTTCCCCAACCTAGTAAGGCAGGCCAACATTCAAATTCAGGAAATACAGAGAATGCCACAAAGGTACTCCTCGAGAAGAGCAACTCCAAGACACATACTTGTCAGATTCACCAAAGTTGAAATGAAGGAAAAAATGTTAAGGGCAGTCAGAGAGAAAGTTCAGATTACCCACAAAGGGAAGCCCATCAGACTAACAGCAGATCTCTTGGCAGAAACTCTACAAGCCAGAAGAGAGTGGGGGCCAATTTTCAACAGCCTTAATTATGTCACCACCAGGCCTGCCTTACAAGAGATCCTGAAGGAAGCACTAAACATGGAAAGGAACAACCAGTACCAGCCATTGCAAAAACATGCCAAAATGTAAAGACTATCGAGGCTAGGAAGAAACTGCATTAACTAACGAGCAAAATAACCAGCTAATATCATAATGACAGGATCAAGTTCACACATAACAATATTAACCTTAAATGTAAATGGACTAAATGGTCCAATTAAAAGACACAGACTGGCAAATTGGATAAAGAGTCAAGACCCATCAATTTGCTGTATTCAGGAGACCCATCTCATTTGCAGAGACACACATAGGCTCAAAATAAAGAGATGGAGGAAGATCTACCAAGCAAATGGAAAACAAAAAAAAAAGCATGGGTTGCAATCCTAGTCTCTGATAAAACAGACTTTAAACCAACAAAGCTCAGAAGAGACAAAGAGGGCCATTACATAATGGTAAAGGGATCAATTCATCAGGAAAGGCTAACTATCCTAAATATATATGCACCCAATACAAGAGCACCCAAATTCATAAAGCAAGTCCTTAGAGACTTACAAAGAGACTTAGACTCCCATACAATAATAATGGGAGACTTCAACACCCCATTGTCAACATTAGACAGATCAACGAGACAGAAAGTTAACAGGGATATCCAGGAATTGAACTCAACTCTGCACCAAGTACACCTTATAGACATCTACAGAATTCTCCACCACAAATCAACAGAATATACATTCTTCTCAGCACCAAATCACACTTATTCCAAAATTGACCACAGTTGGAAGTAAAACACTCCTCAGCAAATGTAAAAGAACAGAAATTATAACAAACTGCCTCTCAGACCACAGTGCAATCAAACTAGAACTCAGGACTAAGAAACTCAATCAAAACCGCTCAAATACATGGAAACTGCACAACCTGCTCATGAATGACTACTGGGTACATAACAAAATGAAGGTAGAAATAAAGATGTTCTTTGAAACCAATGAGAACAAAGATACAACATACCAGAATCTCTGGGACACATTTAAAGCAGTGTGTAGAAGGAAATTTATAGCACTATTCCCTACAAGAGAAAGCAGGAAAGATCTAAAATTGACACCCTAACATCACAATTAAAAGAACTAGAGAAGCAAGAGCAAACACATTCAAAAGCTAGCAGAAGGCAAGAAATAACTAAGATCAGAGCAGAACTGAAGGAGATAGAGACACAAAAAACCCTCCAAAAGAATCAATGAATCCAGGAGTTGGTTTTTTGAAAAAAGCAACAAAATTGATAGACCACTAGCAAGACTAATAAAGAAGAAAAGAGAGAAGAATCAAATAGACACAATAAAAAATGATAAAGGGGATATCACCACTAACCCCACAGAAATACAAACTACCATCAGAGAATACTATAAACACCTCTATGCAAATAAATGAGAAAACCTAGAAGAAATGGATAATTTCCTGGACACTTACACTCTCCCAAGACTAAACCAGGAAGAAGTTGAATCCCTGAATAGACCAATAGAAGGCTCTGAAATTGAGGCAATAATTAATAGCCTACCAACCAAAAAAAGTCCAAGACCAGACGGATTCACAGCCAAATTCTACCAGAGGTACAAGGAGGAGCTGGTACCATTCCTTCTGAAACTATTCCAATCAATAGAAAAAAAGGGAATCCTCCCTAACTCATTTTCTGAGGCCAACATCATCCTGATACCAAAGCCTGGCAGAGACACAACAAAAAAAGAGAATTTTAGACCAATATCCCTGATGAACATCGATGCAAAAATCCTCAATAAAATACTGGCAAACGGAATCCAGCAGCACATCAAAAAGCTTATCCACCATGATCAAGTGGGCTTCATCCCTAGGATGCAAGGCTGGTTCAACATAGGCAAATCAACAAACGTAATTCAGCATATAAACAGAACCAAAGACAAAAACCACATGATTATCTCAATAGATGCAGAAAAGGCTTTTGACAAAATTCCACAGCCCTTCATGCTAAAAACTCTCAATAAATTCGGTACTGATGGAACGTACCTCAAAATAATAAGAGCTATTTATGACAAACCCACAGCCAACATCATACTGAATGGGCAAAAACTGGAAGCATTCTCTTTGAAAAGGGACAAGACAGGGATGCCCTCTGTCACCACTCCTATTCAACATAGTGTTGGAAGTTCTGGCTAGGGCAATCAGGCAAGAGAAAGAAATAGTGTATTCAGTTAGCAAAAGAAGAAGTCAATTTGTCCCTGTTTGCAGACGTCATGACTGTATATTTAGAAAACCCCATTGTCTCAGCCCAAAATCTCCTTAAGCTGATAAGCAACTTCAGCAAAGTCTCAGGATACAAAATCCATGTGCAAAAATCACAAGCATTCTTATACACCAGTAACAGACAAACAGCCAAATCATGAATGAAATTCCATTCACAACTGCTTCAAAGAGAATAAAATACCTAGGAATCCAACTTAGAAGGGGTGTAAATGACCTCTTCAAGGAGAACTACAAACCACTGCTCAGTGAAATAAAAGAGGACATAAACAAATGGAAGAACATACCATGCTCATGGATAGGAAGAATCAATATTGTGAAAATGGCCATACTGCCCAAGGTAATTTATAGATTCAATGCCATCCCCATTAAGCTACCAATGACTTTCTTCATGGAATTGGAAAAAAATAGCTTTAAAGTTCATATGGAAACAAAAAGACCCCGTATTGCCAAGACAATCCTAAGCCAAAAGAACAAAGCTGGAGGCATCATGCTACCTGACTTCAAACTATACTACAAGGCTACAGTAACCAAAACAGCATGGTACTGGTACCAAAACAGAGATATAGACCAATGGAACAGAACAGAGCCCTCAGAAATAATACCACACATCTATAGCCATCTGATCTTTGACAAACCTGACAAAAACAAGAAATGGGGAAAGAATTCCCTATTTAGTAAATGGTGCTGGGAAAACTGGCTAGCCATAAACAGAAAGCTGAAACTGGATCCTTTCCTTACTCCTTACTCCTTTTGTTGCAATGGCAACAAAAGCCAAAATTGACAAATGGGATCTAATTAAACTAAAGAGCTTCTGCACAGCAAAAGAAACTACCATCAGAGAGAAGAGGCAACCTACAGAACGGGAGAAAACTTTTGCAATCTACTCATCTGACAAAGGGCTAATATCCAGAACCTACAAAGAAATCAAACAAATTTACAAGAAAAAAATAAACAACCCCATCAAAAAGTGGGCAAAGGATACGAACAGACATTTCTCAAAAGAGGATATGCATACAGCCAACAGACACATGAAAAAATGCTCATCATCACTTGCCATCAGTGAAATGCGAATCAAAACCACAATGAGATAGCATCTCACACCAGTTAGAATGGCAATCATTAAAAAATCAGGAAACAACAGGTGCTGGAGAGGATGTGGAGAAATAGGAACACTTTTACACTGTTGGTGGGACTGTAAACCAGTTCAACCATTGTGGAAAACAGTGTGGCGATTCCTCAAGGATCTAGGACTAGAAATACCATTTGACCCAGCCATCCCATTACGGGGTATATACCCAAAGGATTATAAATCATGCTGCTATAAAGACACATGCACACGTATGTTTATTGCAGCACTATTCACAATGGCAAAGACTTGGAATCAACCCAAATGTCCATCAATGATAGACTGGATTAAGAAAATGTGGCATGTATACACCACGGAATACTATGCAGCCATAAAAGAGGATGAGTTCGTGTCCTTTGTAGGGACATGGATGCAGCTGGAAACCATCATTCTCAGCAAACTATCACAAGAACAGAAAACCAAACACCGCATGTTCTCACTCATAGGGGGAATTGAATAATGAGATCACTTGGACACAGGAAGGGAAACATCACACACCAGGGCCTATTGTGGGGAGGGGGTACAGGGGAGGGATAGCATTAGGAGACATACCTAATGTAAATGACTAGTTAATGGGTGCAGCACATCAACATGGCACATGTGTACATATGTAACAAACCTGCACGTTGTGCACATGTACCCTGGAACTTAAAGTATAATAATAATAATAATGATAATAAAAAGAAAAAAAACACAGAAAAATTTGCCGGGCGTGGAGGCGGGCGCCTGTAGTCCCAGCTACTCAGGAGCCTGATGCAGGTGAATGGCATGAACCTGGGAGGCAGAGCTTGCAGTGAGCCAAGATCCGACCACTGCACTCCACCCTGGGTGACAGAGTGAGACTCTGTCTCAAAAAAAAAGAAAAAGAAGACTGGGAGTTATACCTGATGTAAATGACGAGTTGATGGGTGCTGACGAGTTGATAGGTACAGCACGCCAACATGGCACAAGTATACATATGTAACAAACTTGCACGTTATGCACATGTACCCTAGAACTTAAAGTATTATAATAATAAAATAAATAAATAAAAAATGAAAAAATAAAAAGAAAAGACAGCTAATTCACACATTACCCCTTCAAAAAAAAAAAAGAAAAGAAAAAAAAGAAATGCAACTGATTTTTGCGTGTTGACTTTGTACCTTGTTAATTTGCTATAAATTCATTTGGTAGTTCTAACAGAATTTTTGTTGAATCTTTAGGGCTTTCTACATGTAAGATCAAATCACCTGTGAAGACGGATAGTTTGACTTCTTTCTTTCACTTTTGGATGCCTTGTATTTCTACTTTTTGCGTAATTGTTGTGCCTAGAGCTTCCAATGCACTGATGAGTAGATATGAGAAAGGGAGCTTCCTTGCATTGTTGTCGACCATAGAGGAAAATTTTTTTATTTTTCACCATTAAGTATGATGTTTGCTGTCGGTTTTTTACATATGGCTTTCATTATATTGAGGGAGATTCCTTATACTAGTTGTTTGTTGAGTGTTTTTATCAAAAGTCGAAGTTTGGCAAATGCTTTTCCTGCATCAGTGGAAATTATCATGTGGTCTATTCATTCTGTTATATAGTATATGACATTATCTGACATTTGTGTGTTAAACTATTCTTTCAGGAATAAATCCCACTTGTTCATGTTGTGTAATCATTTTAATATTAAACTGAATTCATTTTACTATTATTTTGTTGAGGATTTTTGGATCATTGTTCATAATGGACAATGGTCTGTAGTATTCTCTTCTTGTAGTATCTTTGTCTGGCTTTGGTGCAAGGGTAATGCAAGTCACATGCAACAAAGGAGAAAATATTCCTTCCTCTTAAGTTTTTGAGAAAAATTTGAGAGGGATTGGTGTTAGTTATTTAAATGTTTAGTAGAATGCACCAGTAAAGCCCTCAGGTGCTGACTCAATTCTTTTAATAGCTATGGGGCTGATCAGTTTTTCTATTTCTTCATATTTAGTCTTGGTACTTTTGTGTTTCTAGGAACTTATCTATTTCATCTAGGTTATTTGATTTTTTTGCATGCAGCTGTCCACAGTACTTTCTTATAATTCTTATTTCTGTAGAATTGGTACTAAATCCTCCATTTTTATTCTGATTTTAATCGTTTGAGTCTTCTTTTTCTTAGTGCATATAACCAGATGTTTGTCAAATTTGATCTTTTCAAGGAACTGACCTTTGGCTTGTCTGATTGTCTATATTGTTTTTCTCTTCTCTATTTTGTTTATCTCTGCTCTACTCTTTATTATTTCTTTCTTTATCATAGCCTTAGGCTTAGTGAGCTCTTTTTCAACTTTCTTCAGTTGTAAAGTTAGATTGTTTATTGGAGATATTTATTCTTCTTAGTGGGAGAATGTATAGCTATATATTCCCCCTGAGCACTGCCTGTGTTGTGCTTTCATCTTCATTCGTTTAAGTATTTTCCAACTTTCCTTGTGATTTCCTCTTTGATCCCTAAGCTATTTAGCATTCTCATCATTTTACAGAGGAGGAAACTGAGGCACAAGGAGAAGTGATTCAACCGAGGCTACCCAACTCTTCTGGGATCCACTGCCAGTGCTCAGGGAAGCAGGCCTGGGGTAAGAACACAGGTCCGGTGTGAGTCCCTAGGACCAGGCCATGTTGAATGCAGCACAGTTGGAAGCAAGGAATGACCGTAAGAAAACAAACAAAACAGAAATTGTCTTCCAGCACACAGGTCCTGACATCTGAAAGGGATCTCTATTCTTTCCAACAACCACCTCCCAACTTTTATTTTAAATTTGGAGCAGTTGCTGCAGAAGAAGTTTGGGGGGCACCTCTCACAGCAAAAAAGGAATGTTTGTCTCCAAAGGAACAGACATCTATACAGAGTTGTGAGCCTGTTCTGTGCTGCAATTGGAGCTGCTCCTCTCTGCTGTGTGGCAGTCTTCTCCTCTAGCTTGTGGAGGTGGAGACCCCACACCAGTGGGGTCACTGAGGGAGTTTTCAGATGATAAAGTGAGAGAGGGATCCATAGAATCCTGAAGAAGGCATGCAGCCAAAGACTAGCATGGGCCAAGCAGGACCAAGAAAATGGATAAGGCCAGACCCCAAGCTCACATAAACTTTCCTTTTCCTGGCTCCAAATCCAGAGCTCAGAGCAGCACCCTTCTGTTCCCCGGGTGTCCCAGGGCAGTGGTCTGCGGGATGGCTGGGCCAAGCCAAGAGGCCTAGGATGCACGTACGCTCAGCAGCCACCTGTTGACTGCTGGGGGAAAAAGAGGTTCCCAAGCCAAAAAAAGGTGGCAGATTCAGAGCATCCTGCCCTCCCACCTGTTCTACCCAAGGCAAGGAATTCAGAAACCTAAACCAGGCCACAGGGAAAGGAAGAAACTGACAGATTCCTCACACTGAGCCCCAAAGCCTGAAAGCCCCCTCAGAATATAAACTTCTGACTTCAGTTCAAAGAGGAAACTTGTGTAAGATCTGAGGCAATGAGGTTCTGCTTTTCCTGGGAGGATAGGGTTCTTGGAGGCAGGTGGGAAGGGACCCATCTGCTACCCACCCCAAGGCAGGGTCATGTTCAAACTTAGTTTATGTGAGAGACTTGGAGAGAAGCCCAGCCTACAATCAATTCTTGGCGCTCTTTCTTCATAACCACAGCAAAAGCAAATACAAAACGCCCACTGCATGCAGGAAACCTGCCAGCCCTGGGTACCTGCTCCAGCCAATTTCTATGACAACTGGCAAAACCAGGACACAGATAGGGAGACTGAGGGTGAGAGATGTGAGGTCCTGTCACAGGTGACAGAGGTGGGGCTGAACCAGGTTTGTCTGCTCCAAAGCCCAGGCTGTGGGGTACGGAGACAAGAGACACGGGAGAGCTGTGCCCTCTACAAAGCTGGTCCCTATTTCCACCTGCACTCTGTGGCCACAAGGCCAGTGGTGTCAGTGCAGGAGCCACCTGAGTCCTCCAGGAGAAGGCCACCATCAGGGACTTGTCTCCTCCAGGTGGTCAAGTAAGTACAAAGTGTCAGCTGCCAAGAGGTGAGGCCGCATCCTCCACATTCAGCTCCATCAGCAGTGGGACCGGCTGGGGCATGCCACGGGCATCCCTATGCGGAGAATACCTCAGGGTGAGCCAGCTTCTTGCTGACACTTCCTTTACCTATCCAGGTGACTGGCCACAGGTAAATCTGTCCCCGTGCCCCTGGCCTGGGCACGTTGCTTCTCATGAGACTGCAGAGACCCATGTCTCTATGGAAGGACCCTCATGCCACTCATGCCACACCGTCCCCGGAACCCACAGCTGTCATTCCCAGTGTGCAGCCCTCGGGCCTCACCCTCTCACCTGATCTCCCACCAGCCTGTGGAAGAGGCACTTTAAAGATGACAGAATTGAGGGCATTAGGTGCTTAGCAGCAGGGCTAACCCTGAGCACATCATGCCTCAGTTTCAGTTTCCTTTCCTGCAAAAACACAGATTAAATTTGGCCTTAGTGGGCTCAGGGGTGTTTTTGTAGAAAGAGTGAGATAACACATGGGCTGCCCTTGAAATATTCCTGTGTCCACATGGGAATATTGGGAATGTGAATGAACTCTCACTGGGAACAGGACCCAGAGCCACAATTTTGACAATTCCCATAGTGAAAAAATATAAATGGCCCCTATCACATAAACAAAAATGCCTCCTCCCCAGCAAACCAAGGAGATACAAATGAAGCACCTGGGAGGCAGAGGAAGTGTGGTGTGTGTGTGTGTGTGTGTGTGCGCATGTGTGTGTGTGTCCTGGGGTGGGGGCTGGCATCAACAGTGGCCCGGGGGACTCCCAGTCTCAATGCTTTTAATTTTGCTAAAACTCCTTCCTGCCACTTCCATCAGTCAGGGAGGGTGCACATTAAAACAGCTGAAGGTTCACCCATTCATTGGCAAGAATTTGCAAAATGTGCATCAAGGCTGAGTGGGGGATGAGAGGTGGCCAGATGATTGCTGGGCAGCTCCAGAAGTCAATGAGCCTGCAGGTGGCTGTGCTCCCTGAACCAGGAGCTCCATTCCTGTCTCCATCTTAAGGACAAAACATCGTGGATATCTTGCATGATGCAACACAACTCAGAGTGGTGCAGAGCCAGGCTCTGAAAAGAAGCCTCTGAAAGTCACTGACCAAGTGGCAGGATCTGTGCCTGGAAAGCAGGAGACTGTGCCTCCAGTCAGGCAGACACAGACATAACCGAAGGCCTGCACATACATAGACGGACATGCAGCTGCGGAGAAACATTTACAACAAGGGAATGTTCATGAACTATTGAGTAAAAACAAAGTAGGCTATAAACAGCATATGCCAAGCTTATCAAGTGCATGGCCCATGGACTGCATGCCGCCCAGGAAGGCTTTGAATGCATCCCAACGTAAGTTCATTAACTTTCTTAAAACATTAAGATATTTTTGTGATTTTCTTTTCTCTTTTTTTTTTTTATTTTAGCTCTTCAACTACCACTAGTGTAAGTGTGTTTTATGTGTGACCCAAGAAAATTCTTCTTCTTCCAGTGTGGTCTAGGGAAGCCAAACAATTGGACATCCCTGGCATATACAGCACTAACTCAGTTTTTTGAGATACATATTTTATACGCACATAAAGAAATGACCAAGAGGAAATGTGAGCAGTGAAAGAATGGGTAAGTTGTATTGTTTCATTTCCATTTTTGAGTTTCTAATTTACTATGGAAAGGAAACTTATAATACATCAAGGTACTGAAGACTGAGAATCCTAAAATCTAAGCCACAGAGCTAAATATATCATGCACGTTTAGGGAAATTACCCCACCATTCTGCCTTAGTTTACTCATCTGTAAAATAGGAAAAAATACCCCTTACTACCTCTAAGAGGCCAGAATAAAATGGCATTCCTAGGTGTTCCCAAGAGCTGGTTTCCACCCCCCTTTCCTGCACAGTGGGGCCGCCCACCTCCACAGCCTCATGCTCTGTATGCTGAAGGCCCCAAGTCCAGCCTGTGCTGCAGAATCCTGCAGCCCTCCACCCACTGCAGCACAGCTCGGCCCTTAAAGCTTTGCCCATGCATCACAAGCTTAGGCCTGGGAGGCAACAAGAGTTTCCATGCCAGCCTTTCTGGCCTCCTCCTCTGCGACATCTGCTGAGATCCTGAGGGGCCCAGGGAGAAAGCTCTCAGTCACTCCTGCCTGACTGGAGGCATAGTCTCCCCATCTTCAGGCACAGATCCTGCCACTAGCTTAGTGGCTTTCAGAGGTCTCTTTTCAGAGCCTGGCTCCATGCCACTCTCAGCCACCAATGAGAACAGAGCTGCTTCTGCCCATAGTCCTGTCTGATGGCACCAGCGCCCTGCCTGGGGCTTCCCCCAGGCAGAACTTTGCCAGGGACTACTGAGACTGGATCAGGGACCAGAGGGATCAGGGTCCCTGGGACATCTCCAAGGATTCTGTGAGGCCCAGAGATCTGCACTGCCCTCCTCCTAGTGCCCTGCCACAGGCCCAAAGGAGACCCTGTGGTCTAGGGTCACAGCAGAAAACCCTTGTTCCAAGACTCTGTCTTCCTCAGGTTCTCAGTGGCCAGCATGGGCTGGAAGTCTGGGTCATCCTGGAGGAGAGTAACCCCCATTGACTGATTTGCTTAAGCTCATGTGGATGGAAAATGGCTGAGTTAGGACTGATCCCCAGCCCTCAGATGCCAAGCCCCAGCCTCTGGTTTTAGGACCAGTCCTCAGGACCAACCTTGCAGCTTTCTGGGGCTCCTGCACAGCTCTCAAAAGCACTCCACAGATTCCACCTTTAAGAACCCAGGCACTGGGGCTGTTGTACCCAGGGGGAGCAGGAAGGACAGCTGTAGTCAGTCGTACTATAACACACTGTGGTTTAGATTTGTTTTGCCCACAGTCCTCTCCATCTGTCCCCAGGAGGTCTTTAGTGGGCAAAGCGACGAGGAGAGGCACAGACTGGCCTCGAGCCCCACCTTGAATTATGCCCCTCCCCAGGGAGTATCTTCCTTGAAAGAGCCTATGGATCACTGTCTGCTTCAGAAACATTCAGGTCCTTTCTTTTGGGGGCCAGTAAAGCCACCTGTCCCGCTTCTCATTCCAGGATATTTACCTGTTGCACTCACCAGAGAAACTTCCCTGGGGTGGTGGATTCCAGGACAAAAGGCCTCTTCCTTAGGGGCCAGGAGTAGCTGGTTGGGCACTGAGGGTTCCACTCCCTTTCTATGTGGATTTATTGTGTGAAAAACATGAATGATGATGCTGACAGAGAAGGGGCACCAGGTTTTGAGCGGGATGAGGGAGGCTTGGCTGTGCTAGCAGCCCCAGACTGACAACTGATTCTGATGTTGCCTAGCAGAAGTCACACAGAACCAGGGACATCCAGTCAGCGCACACACACCTGCCTACCCCACCCCTGTGCAGATGGTGGCTTGGCTTGTGAGAGCTTTAGAAGGAGGCAGAAAGCTATTCCTCCAGAACAGCCTCCTGAAAAAGATGAAGATGTGGACCCCAGACTCTCTTTCCCTCCAGGAGGGACCCAGGCATGAGTGGTCAGCCACTGAGTCCTGCTGGAGTGGATGTGGGCATGGGGAGCCTGCCCCATGGCAGATCCTCAGAGGCACAGGCAGTGCTGCCCATGGGGCTGGGGCTGGTGGTTCAAACAGAAGGTCAGTTTGTCCCTGTGTATTCTGATTTTATTGCCCAAACACTTGAATCTCCAACTTGAGCCCTGAGAGTGGGACATAAACACCTTCCCCATGCATTTCTACTGGGTTTTTATGAAATCTTTCAAAACTAATGTCTCAGGAGGGGACTGAGGGAGGAAAGAGTGCTTTTGAGTTCCTGGCTGAACAGCGCAGGAGTTGGGTGTAAGCATGCTGGAGGGTGATCAACTCCAATGTCACATGCACAAACTTTACCTGGCCCTAAAGCCTCTGACCTGAGAGGAGAATTAGGGGCAACCTAGACTTGGTCACAACTGCCCTATTCTCTCTGTGAGTTTGAAGATCTTTCTGCATGGGGTTATTCCCTCCAACAGGCTGCCAACGCCTGAGAGACCAAAGCTGTAGGAGGCTGGGGTCAGTCCACATGTCCACACATGCACAACACACACTTGCACAGGAAGCACATGCACATGCACACACATTTACACACGCGCACACATATGCATGAACAAAACACACACACACAACCACGTACATGTGCACCCACCCATATATACACATGAACACACATTTACACACATGCATACATATGCATGAACAAAAACACATACACACAGCCATGTATGTGCATGCCCACCCACATATACACATGCACATGTCCAAACATGTCCACATGAACATATACACATATGCACATGTTCACACATGAAAACACATGCACTCACATGCACAGAAACACTTATATTCATGCCTGTACTCAGCCATACACATGCATGCATGCCAACACGTCAACATACATGACCATGTGTCTACATGTACACCCATACACCATGCATATACACATGTACATATACACACACACACTCCTGAGGACGTCACCCAAAACCCAGGGTCCAAGGCTCTTCCATTCTTAAGGCAGATTATGTGCACTTGGGCCAGGTCTCTAAATTACCAGTATCTAGGGTCCTGGTCAGGGAAGGGCATTCCCTGCCATGCCAGCCCAGTGTGTACATGGGTGTAAGAAACTGCAACTCTGTGCACATATGTGACTGCAGCCTATGACCAGGAGGCCACACCAGCATGCCTGTGTACCTACTTCCATGTGCACCTGAGCTGCATCCTCATGCATCCACTTCTGTGCACACTTATATATGTCCATATGTATATTTACACTCATATGCCAGAACTCGGGGCCTAGGCCAGGGGTCACTCCAGAGCTGGTGATAGCTCACTGGGCTCTCTGAGCCTGCATCCACTCTGCTGCTGCCGCCATCAGTGATGTTGTGAGTCACCATGGGGATTTTGTGGTGTCTTTTCCTCTGGGCTCTGATCCTGCTGCCCCAGAATCCGAGCCCTGAGTCCTTGTCCCCATGAAGATCCCAACCCTGGCAGACCAAACCCATATTTTCTTGACCCCATCATGGCTGTGTGGGTGGGTTTTTTGTTTGCTTGTTTGTTTGCCTTGCTTGGCATCACAGCCTATTCATGAGATAGTCTGGATGGTCCCAGTGATGCAGCTGAAGAAACCACTTTGAGAGATGGAGGGGGTGCCAGGACCTCACAAGGGCGGAACCAGGAAGGAGACCTGGCTCCTCTGAGGTCAGGTCATGCCTTTTGCCTGGGACAACCTTTGCTGTTACCTGGGTCACCTGGCGCCTGTTTACCTGTGCAATCTACTCTGCTTTATTGCCCCAAAATTGTGGAAAGGTAGGATTGCTCTTAACACTGATTCCTGTTGCTCACCACCTGTGAGTTTTCATACAGTGACTGTTCAGTTATTTACCACCTTAAGGGCACCTGCAAACTCTGTAAAATCATAACACTAACATCATTTATTTTAGCAGCATTGCAGTAAAATTCCTCTACCATGGTGTTTTATGTGCTCTTGTGCACCATGAACATTTCCATAAAAACACACAGTAAAATATAAAAGTGGGCTTCCAAATATCAAAAGTAGGGAAGGAAACAAACCATAGCAAAGCCCACATTGTGGTCAGGCATAGCCCAACAGCTGCAGCAGGGACTTCCAAGGTGGGTGGCACCCTCTTCCCTCTGCTCACTGCTGATGAGGGCAATGAAAGCTGCTGGGGGTGTCTCAGGATCCCTGCCTGCCTGGCCTCCGCTCTGCCAAGAGTTTGTGTCCAGTGGGGAGGTTGTGCTCCCAGCCCCATGTCCACTCCTCACGGGGAGCCATGCTCAGTGGCTGGGGATGAGGACCCTGAGTCCACATGCTGGGGGTCCTGTCCAGCCTCTGCACATGGCTGCCACCCAGGCCCCCAACCATTGGCACCCCCAACTCAGCCATTCCCAGGTCCCCCAGGAAACAATTGTTCACCCACAGGCTCCTTCCTCAAAGCCTTAGGTCCTCACGTAAGGCAGAACTGTGAGGGGACAACAATGACTTTGAACTTGTGTCCTGCATCTGAGCCGGGCACAGTTCCTTGTACTCCATGTATGTTACCTCATCAAATGGCAGCCCCACTCTGGAGGCAGGCACAGGGAGGTTAAGCAACTTGTCCATGGTTACAGTCAGGAAGTGAGGCAGTTGGGATTTGAAAGTGAATTTCCTGGCTCTGGAAACCTAAGGTCCCTGAGAACTCTGTTATGGCATAGGTGTGGCACCTCCTGAGCCCTGAGCTCTCACTCTATCAGGCCCTGCTGGCCTCTCAACCACCCCTCGTGCTGACTCCAGGGACTGAACCCACCCTTTGTCATTGCCCCTTCCAGTTTTCTCAGCCCAGGGCTCAGGACTTTTGAAGCTCCATCTGGCTCCTCAGGAGGCTCCAGCAACTGAAACCCTCCAGGTCAAGAGTACCCATTACGGCCCCCAACCTGCTTGTTCTCATGATCTTGTTCAGTTTGATTCAGGGGAATCCGTCTAACTCAAGGTAGCCCCCCAAGCCCACCAGCCCTCAGAGGCCCTTCCCTGTTTCCCACCTCCACCCTGAGCCACTCTCCCCTATTCCCACTTATCCCCAAGGTTGCAGAATTTCCTGTCTCTTCTTAGTCCTGGCTTCAGGCTGGAGCATCCCAGCCCCTGACTGCAAGATCATCCCTCATCTTCTCTCTGTTTTGCGTTCTTGTCCTCTCCACGGGATGCTTCCCTGCAGGGTTTCTGGAAGCAGCACTTGCACAGCAAGCTCGCTGTAGCACAGTTGACACATTTATTTGTGAGGAGGAGCTGCTGGAGGAGGACAGCACTGAAACCCCTACTCTGGCCTAACCCACTGCTGGGCTCATATTTGTCCTCAAAGCACTGAGGTTGGTGTTCATGCTGGATCTCAAAGGGAGAGCAGGTGGAGTCTGGCATCAAATGCTGCTGGCCCAGTGCTGTGTCCTGGTCAGGGATGGGGAGCCACAGAGGCATGGAAAGAGGCAGGGGATACCCACAAGACATGCTGGATGTCATCACAGCTTTCCTGGAGTAAAGACTAAACATCCCTTAGAAATAGAAATAGAAATGGAAATGGAAATAGAAATAGAAATAGAAATAGAAATAGAAATAGAGTAGAGGAGAGTAGAGTAGAACAGAATAGAATGAAAAGTGGAGGTCCCACCACCACCCAGTGATCTAGGTGCTGGGTGTTAGTGGACAAGCAACTTTGGAACTGGGTAATAGGAAGAAGTTGGAACAGTTTATGGGGGTGGGGCACAGAAAAAGATAGAAAAATGTGGGAAAGTTTGGAACTTCCTAGAGACTCGGAGGACTCAGAAGACAGGAAGATGTGGGAAAGTTTAGAACTTCCTAGAAACTAGATGAATGGCTTTGATCAACATGCTGATAGTGATATGGACAATGAAGTCCAGGCTGAGGCGGTCTCAGATGGAGATGAGAAACTTGTTGGAAAATGGATTAAAGGTCAGTCTTGCTATGCAAGGAGACCGGCAGCGTTTTTCCCCTGCCCTAAAGATCTGTGGAAGTTTGAACTTGAGAGAGATGATTTAAGGTATTTAGCACAAGAAATTTCTAAGAGACAAAGCATTTAGGAGGAAGCAGAGCAGAAAAGTTGGAAAATATGCAGCCTGATGATCTGATAGAGAAAGAAAAACCATTTTCTGGGGTAGAAATTCAAGCCTGCTGCAGAAGTTTGCATAAGTAACCAGAAGCCAAATGTCAATCAATGAGACATTGGGGAAAATATCTCTAGGGTATATCAGAGACCTTCACATCAGCCCCTCCTTTTGCAGACCCAGAGACCTAGGAGGTAAAAATGGTTTCTTGGGCTGTGCCCAGGGCTGCCACCCACCCTGCTGTGTGCAGCCTTGGGACTTGGTGCCCTGAGTTCCAGCTGCTCTAGCCATGGCTAAAATGGGCCAAGGTACAGCTCAGGCCATTGCTTCAGGGGGTGCAAACCCCAAGCCTTGGCAGCTTCCACGTGCTGTTAGTGCTGCAGGTGCACAAAATACAACAATTCAGGTTTGGGAACCTTCGTCTAGGTTTCAGAGGATGTATGAAAATGCCTGGATCTTCAGGCAGGAGTCTGCTGCGGGGGTGGAGCCCTTGTGGAGCACTTCTGCTAGGGCACTGTGGAAGGGAAATGTGTGGTTGGAGCCCCCACACAGAGTCCCCACTGGAACACTGCCTAGTGGAGCTATGAGAAGAGGGCCGACATCCTCCAGACCCCAGAATGACCGATTCAATGACATCTTGCATCGTGCACCTGAAAAAACCACAGGCACTCAACACTAGCCTGTGAAAACAGCCAGGAGTGGGGCTATACCCTGCAACGCCACAGGGGTGGAGCTGTCTAAGGCCATTGGAGCCCACTTCTTGCATTAGCATAACCTGGATGTGAAACATAGACTCAAACAAGATCTTATTGGAACCTAAAGATTTAATGACTGCCCTATTGGGTTTTGGACTTGCATGGGACCTGTAGCTTCTTTGTTTGGGCCAATTTTTCCCATGTGGAGTGGGTGTATTTAACCAATACCTGTACCCCTATTGTATTTTGGAAGTAACTAACATCCTTTTGATTTTACAGGCTCATAGGTGGAAGGGACTTGACTTGTCTCAGATGAGACTTTGGACTTGGACATTTGAGTTAATTCTGGAATTAGTTAAAACTTTGGGGGACTGTTGGGAGGGCGTGACTGTGTTTTGAAATGTGAGGATATGAGATTTGGGAGGGGCCAGGGGCAGAAGGGTATGTTTTGGCTGTGTCCCAACCAAATCTCATCTTGAATGGTAGTTCCCATAATCTCCATGTTTTGTGGGAGGGACCTTGTGGGAGGTGATTATATTAGGAGGGTGGTTCCTCCATGCTATCTTCAAGATAGTGACTGAATTCTCACAAGATCTGATTGTTTTATAAAGGGCTTAACCCTTTGCTCAGCACTCATTCTCTCTCATGTCACTTTGTAAAGAGGTACCATCCACCAGGATTTTAAGTTGCCTGAGGCTCCCTCAGTCCTGCTGAACTGTGAGTCAGTTAAATCTTTTTCCTTTCTAAATTACCCAGTCTCAGGTATGTCTTTATTAGCACCATGAACACAGACTAATACACCACCCCACTGCATCTTTGCTGATTTGGAGCTCTCAGCTGCAGAGCCTTGGAAGAAATGCAAAGAACAGCCAGCTCTGCAGCTGGGGGGTGCTGGCCTTCTGCCCTGTCCCAGGTCTCTGAGGGCCCAGCTGAGCCCCAGGAAGCTTCAGCACCCAAAGTCTCTTGGTGTCCACCCGTGCAGCCACCACCTCTGTCTTGGGCATGGTCACCAGCCCAATTCCTTCCCCTGCCTCCCTCTGGAGTCCTACATTCTCTGAGACTGGGGTCCTGGGTGCATGCCACCCGGCAGGGGTCCAGGAAAGGAGGCCCTATTGAGCATCTGAAAATCCAGGGTGCCCAGTTAAATTTGAATTCAGATGAACAAAGAATGTTTGGGTCTTAGTATGTCCCATGCAATATTTAGGACATATACACCCTAACAATTTAATCACTGTTGGTGTGAAATTCAGAAATAAATGGGCATCCTGTATTTTATCTGGCAAGCCTAGCAGACAATGTGTGTGGAAAAAAATAAAAGAAGGCACCTGGGAACCAGCACAGGAGACTGATGGATTTCACTCTGTGGGGCTGCAGCAGCCAGGAGGCCTGGGCTGCCCATAGGGTCTTCCCTCAGGGCTCAGCCTAAACACAATGGTGTAACCATTGTCATAAAGAAAAACAGCTTTAATGACCTACAATTCACATACTATACAGTTAACCCACTTGAAAGTTAAAATTCAATGTTTTTTAGCAAATTCACAGATATGTGCAGCCATAACCACAGTTTTAGAACATTTTCATCATCTCAAAAAATAAAACCCTATATCCTTTCATTATCACCCGCATCCCTCCCATCCATCAGCCCCTGGTCACCACTGAGGGTCCCATCCCTCAGCCCCTGGCTCCACACTCTCTGTGGATCTGCCTGTTCTGGACATTTGACATAAATTGAATCACACTCTATGTGGCCTTTTAGGCCTGGCTTTGCTCCCGCCACATCATGTTTTCAAGGTCCAGCCCCATTGAAGTGGGTGTCGGTGCTTCATTCTGTGAAAGGAAAATAAATCTTGGGACACCAAAGTCACAGCCAAGGGAAAAGTCAAGCTGGGAACTGTGTCAGGCTAACCTGCCTCCCATTTAATTCTTAAATAAGATAGCTACAAAGATTTTTGAAAAGCTGCATACGTCATTTTAAAACACTTCTTAAATAATTAAGGTTATTACATCTGTGAAATTTTCTGCATGTTCTTTCAAAGTACTTGTGCCATTAAGTTACAGGGCTTTGACTCATGGGCCTAAAAATAACACAAGGTTCTGCTAAATATTAAATACTGACAGTAGTTAAGTCCTCACCTTCAGACCTGGTAGAAGATGCCAAACAAAATAAAGTGTGTTCATGAGACACAGGGCCAGAAATTAAAACTATTCAGCTCCTCAATGCCCAGGCGCTGTCGTGGAAGAGTGGGCACATGAGAGTGTAAGGGCTGATTTTGAGAAATAAATAAGTTTACGTTCTCTATAAATTAACCACTCATGTTGAAGGCACACTGACCTGCATGTGAGCCTCTGGGTCAAATTAACTCACTTTTCTTGGGACATTAATCCATTTGTTTTGTTTTGTTTTGTTTTGCTTAAACTTTTATTTTAAGTTCAGTAGCACAGGTTCCAGGTTTGTTACATAGGTAAACCTATGTCATGGTGGTTTGTTGTACAGATTGTTTTGTCACCCAGGAATTAAGCCTAGGACCCATTAGTTATTTTTCCTGATACTATCCTTCCTCCCACCCTCCACCCCCTGATAGGCCCCAGTGTCTGACGTTCCCCTCTATGTGTCCTGTGATACATTATAATATTCTGTGAAAAGAGGCGCTTATTGACCAGGTGCGGTGGCTCATGCCTGTAACCCCAGCACTTTGGGAGGCCGAGGCGGGCAGATCAGAAGGTCAGGAGATAGAGACTATCCTGGCTAACATGGTGAAACCCTGTCTCTA
Organism: Papio anubis; assembly: GCF_008728515.1. NCBI lineage: Eukaryota > Metazoa > Chordata > Mammalia > Primates > Cercopithecidae > Papio > Papio anubis. The sequence continues at coordinate 20,061,098 of NC_044992.1, forward strand.
CTAAAAATACAAAAAAATTTAGCTGGGCGTGGTGGCATGCACCTGTAGTCCCACCTACTCGGGAGGCTGAGGCAGGTGAATGGTGTAAACCCAGGAGTTGGAGCTTGCAGTGGGTGGAGATCGTGCCACTGCACTCCAGCCTGGGTGACAGAGCGAGACTCCATCTCAATAAAAGAAAAGAAAAGAGGTGCTTATTTTATTTACTCTCTTGTCTTCTACAATATGTAACACAAGTTCTGCCTACAATAAACACTAAAATTATTTTAAAAATCTGACCTTGTGCCAAAAAATGTTATAACCTCACTATTTGTTTTCTCATATTATTCTACATCTTGCCTTTTTCAAGTATTCTGTATTTCATTTATTATACCTTTGCCATCATTTAAAACCATACATATCTAATACAGAGAGGGACAATGGCACTGTAAGTTACTTCAGAGTACAAGCAACAATTTCCTCATTTTTATGTCAGTAAATATTAAGACTAATTTGATAATAGAGTTAAATGTTATATCATCAATAATACAGTTTTTAATAGATCCACCCTGTAGCTTGTAGTGTAAAAAATAAGAATCTATATGTGATTTCATTCTTAGAAAGATATGCAGGTAGACTCTTACGGGATTAACTGATGTTTTCAACAATCATTACATTAAATAATATTCTAAAATATAATAATAATCTATGAAATGAATACATCTCAGTTAAAAGAAGACAAATGACCTGACAATAAGGGCAGGTCCATCAGCTGCTGATGATAAACACATCGTGGCATGCTCATAGGATGGAATATTTCTCAGCAATAACAAGCCACCAGAAGTATGACTGAGCATATATTGGGTGGCTAAAATCAGGGACTTCCCAGCATCCCAGATCTAGACCAAAAGTGATTCTTTCATTGTGTCTTTATGAGATTTTTAAAATTTGAGTATTTCCAAATCTAAGAAACCAGAGACTTTACCTACATGATCTTTAGGTGATCCAGTGTGGTGTGTGAAGAAACTGCCAATGGATTACTCATTGGTTCAGACATGGTTATTAGAAAAGTATGTAATTAATCCCCTTCCTGAACTGTCATTATTATGCCCCCTAGAAAGACAGGGAAAGATCTGTCTTGGAGTGTGAGGAAGAGGGAATTTTTTCTAATTTCATTTTTGGGAAATACCACAGTGGAAACAGTTGTGTACAAAACTTTTCTACTGGTTATCCACATTTTCTTTGTCTACCTCAGGTTGAGGTACATAGTGTTCCACACGTGATGAAGAACAGAAAGAAAAGACTCAACCACAAATTATAGTGTAGATGAAACATCATTTCTGACTGCCTAAATTGTCCCTCTTGTTCAAGACATCCTTGGTTGTCTTATATGAGTTCACAGAGGGCTTCTTTCCTTTTTCACATTTTGTGATGTTCTTGCTCCTTCTCTCCTTCCTTGGGACAAGTGGTTCTGTTTCTAAGATGGCCTGGTCTTCTACTTTCAAGCTGCTGGTTTTCAGTGGAACGTCCTGAAACCCAGAGTTTCAGTTGACACTGGGAATTTTAGGACCTCACCACCCTGGAAACTTGTTGCATGTTCATGGAGTGCATCAAAGGACAATCTGAAGGACACACACAGCAGTTTGGTTTCGATCATCCCTTTGTTCTTGATGGCATACATGTGCTTTTTGAGCATTGATCTTTTGTGTGAGCCATTTTTCTGGGGTAAGAGGTGACATGGCTCCCAGACAATGAAGAGTTTTAGCTAATGTTGCCAGCTTATGCCTTGACTGTGTCCATCAGTTACAACTGGAGAGACTGTTTAACTTAGATCCCTTGGTTCTTTCCATTGCCCTTGTGTTCTGAGTCATGTTTGAGGCACCGATGTGTCATGTTCTTTTCTTTCATTGGTTCATCCATTCAACAGATCTTTTCAGGTTGTATTACTTGTCAGGAGTCATTCTAGTCTCCAGGGATAATAAATCTGTGGTATCAATAGAAACCCCTCTGCACTCATGGAGTCTATCTACATCCTTCATGGTGAATACGGTCCAGATACAAAGAAGAATGTAAAACATTTTCAATTTTTATAAATAGTAATGGATAAAATATATCAGTAGGCAGGGGTGGTTGTGGATAGTGTGGACAGGCAATGCTCCACTGGGAGGGGAACATTTCAGTAAAAATATAAAAGATACACAGGAACGAGTTATGTGGCTATGTATACTTAGACAAAAAAATCTTCCTAACTATATTAGAATTTATTCATTCTACTGTTGACAAACATTTGGATATATTCCCTGTTTTAGCCATTATAAATAAAGCTGCTATGATTATAAGTATGCATTTCTATGGTATATGTTTAAAGGAACATTGCTTAGTCACAGTGAGAGCATTTGTTGGCTTGAATTAATACTTAAATACAGGTTTTCCTAATTGATTGCAGACATTAACTATGTTTTGAGCATGCTCCAATTGCCCCACACATTCTTCCATAGCATAATTTGAAATAATTTTATTGAGGTTCAACTTACATTCTCTAAAATTCATCAAGTATAAATGAATAAGTTGTAAAATTTTACACATTATTATTTCAAAATATGTTACATGTGACTGTATAATCACTACCACAAACATGAAGTAGAACATTTCCATCACCAAGAAAAGCTCAATCTGGTCCTTTTCATTAAATTTTCTCCTAGTACATGATGGCTGTGACAAAATTATTCTATTTCAATTACTATATTTGCCTTTTGAAAAATTTCACATAATTGTGATGTTAACATTTATGTAGTCTTTAGTGTCTTATTCTGTTAACTCATAATAATTCCTTTGGAATCATCCAAGTTGTACATATCAGTAATTTCTTACTTCTTATTTGCTGAGAAGTAGTCCATTGTATGGGCACACCACAATGTGTTTATGCATCAGCAGCTAATGGATCTTGCCCATTAATATTTGTCAGGTCATTTGTTTTCTTTTAACTGAGTTGTAGAAATTATGTATATACAAATATGAATACCAACATATATCAAATATATGTATTTCAATATTTCTCTCAGGCTATGGCTGTCAATTTATTTGTTAACAGGGTCTTATGAAGACTAGATTTATACATTCTATTTTATGTTTTCTGCACGTGTATCCTATCTAAGAAACCATTTCCTATTCCAGGGGCACAATAAATTTCTCCTATACTTTTTTCATACAGAATATATAATTTTGTCTATTCCATTTAGATCTCAAACTCATTTGAAGTTAATTTTTTAGATGTACTTTGATGAATCAATATTAACATACTTACATATGGCTATTCAATTTCTCCAAGAATATTTATGTAAATATCTATTCTTCCCTTTAAATTGTCTTCATACAATCCTTAATAAAAAATTATATGTGTGTAAATATATACATCTACATACACACATATGTATGTATGTGTTTGTTTGTGTGTGTGTGTGTGTGTATATATATATGCCTGAGCTTCCTATATTATTACAATTATTTATAATTATTTCCTTAGGTGATAACACACTGTTGTAAATACTGTAGCTTTATAGTAATTATTTAAGATAATATGTCTGGCCGGGCGCGGTGGCTCAAGCCTGTAATCCCAGCACTTTGGGAGGCCGAGACGGGCGGATCACAAGGTCAGGAGATCGAGACCATCCTGGCTAACACGGTGAAACCCCGTCTCTACTAAAAAAATACAAAAAACTAGCCGGGCGCAGTGGCGGGCGCCTGTAGTCCCAGCTACTCGGGAGGCTGAGGCAGGAGAATGGCGTGAACCCGGGAGGCGGAGCTTGCAGTGAGCTGAGATCCGGCCACTGCACTCCAGCCTGGGCGGCAGAGCGAGACTCCGTCTCAAAAAAAAAAAAAAGATAATATGTCTCTAAATGTGACTGCTTTTCATTATTGTTTTCACTAATTTAGATTCTTTATATTTTCAAAGTACTTTAAAAATTGGCTTATCAAGTTTTACAAAGCTCTTAGCTGAAATTTTGCTGAATTGTGTTGATGCTGTATATTAATTTGGGGAAATTTACATATTAATTATATTGAATATTCTGATATGTGAACATGATAGCTCTATATCTGGGTATTCTTTAATTTTCCTCAGTACTATCTTGAGATTTTTCAGGGTAAGGTTCGATTTTCACTGCCGGTCTATAAAACTACACATTGACTTTTTACACATTTGGCTTACATACTGTGGCTTCACTCAACTCATCTATTAGTTTTAGTAATGATTTCTAGACATATTTGGATTTTCCTATTTTACAAATTATTGAGAGATTGAGAGATGGAAGTGGTTGGGTGTAGAGGGGTCTGGTAAGATGGTGGAATAGTAGGATCCCAGCCCTGATTCCCTCAAAGAAACATCTATTTGGCAACTACCTACTGGGAAGAATGCTTGTGTGAGAACTCCAAATACCAGTGTGAGATTGCAACACCAAAAAAGAGCTCAAAAGCAAAGACAGACTGATTAAAATGGATAAGAAGAGTGATTTTACTTTGCTTGCTTTACCTCTTCCATATCCAGAACATCACTGTGCTGAGAAGTATACCCTCTGCCCATTATTTTTCCACTGGGAGAAAAGTAGATCAAAGTGGATATTCAATATCTATTTGGGAGTACTGCCTGTACTGCCTGATGGGCACACTTCTGCTTTGCCTCAAAATGAACACTGGAAGAATTTTAGTACTTAGACCACTTGAAGACAACTAGGACCAAAGAAAGAGGGTGAAACACTCAGTGACGTGTACATGCAAATCTCAATGTGCCCCACAATGCTTCAAGTGGCCTCCACCAACAAAGTTACCAAATCAGGGGGAGTAAAACCAGCAGACATTTCTGACCATGAGGCACTGCCAGTCGGCCAAATCCATCAACAGGCTCAACCACCTCACTGAACAAGAACCCCAGGCCACACTTAATGGTGAAGGACTTTTCCTGCTGAAGCCGACCTGTAAAGATTAGAAAAAGTGACCACCTTCTCAAAAATATGTATACCAGCACAACACCACGAGAATCATGAAGTATCAGGAAAACATGACACAATTTAAATAAACCAATGAAGCTTCAATAATGGACCCCAAAGAAATAGGAATTGACAAAGTGCCTTTAAAAATTGGAAGTAATTATTTCAGATAATAAGCTCAGTGAACTGTATGAGAACACATATAGACAACTAAACAAAATTAAGAAAGCAATACATAAATAAAATCAGAAGTTACACAAAGAAATAAAAACCATAAAAATAACACAGAAATGTTAATGCTGAAGAATATAATGACTAAACTGAAAAATTTAAGGGAGTGTTTTAACAGCAGATTCAGTCACTAAGAGGAAATAGCAAAGTTGGGAAACAGGTATCTTGAAATTATCAGTCAGAGGTGCAAAAACAAAAAAAAATTGCAAAAGATAAGGAGTAAAAAAAATGAGACTTATGAAACATCATCAAATAAAGCAATATATGCATTATGTGGAAACAAGAAGATGAAATAGAGGCAGGAATAGAAAACTTATTTTGAGAAATACTGACTGTGAACTTGCTGAATTTGAGGTGGGAGGTGGACATCCAGACTTATGAAGTTCAAGAGTCCTTAAGTAGGTTGAACATGAAGAACCTCACACCAAGACATATTCTAATAAAACTGTCAAAAGTCAAAGGCAAAAAGTGAATTTTAAAAGCAACAAGAGAAAATCAACTCATCACATAACTATCAGTGCAATTATCAGAAGAAACCTTTCAGGCCAGGGCAGAGTGGGATAATATATTCAAAGTATTGAAAGAAAAACTTCTATTTAAGGACACTTATATTTGCTAAAACCTTCCTTCAAAATGAAGGAAAGACAAAAACATTCCTTTATCTTTCCTTTGATTTCAATTTATACTACAAGGATACAGTAACCAAAACAGCATTTTGCTGGTATAAAAATAAACACATCATTCTATGGTACAAAATAGAGAATCTAGAAATACAAACAATAACAACCCTTGACAAATCAGACAAAAACATACACATACATAAGTGGTGCTGGGGAAATTGGGTGGCCACATGTAGAAGAATGAAACTCACCATATCCAAAGATTAACTCCAGTGGATTAGAGACTAAATCTAAGACCTGAAATCATAAAATTCTAGAAGAAAACCCTGGTAAAAACTCACAATGAACCACAGAGGAAACAGACATTATACAGAATAGGAAAAAAATCCAAACTATACTTATGATTAAGCAGTAATATGCAGACTCTGCAGGGAACTCAAAAAACTCAGCAAGAAAAAAGAATCATTAAAAAATGGGGAAACTGCCCTTTAACTTTGGCTTTTATTAAGAGGAAGGACTGAAAAGACCTCATATTTTTATCAGTATTTAGATAAGGGAGAAATATAATTTTAATAAAAATAAATGCAAAATAATATATTTGAAGAATGGTATGTCTACATATGCTTGTATACATACATGTATGTACATACATACATACTTAAACACATACAATGGAATGATATTTAGTCATATAACGGAATAAAATGCTGTCATTACTGTCAACATAGATGATCCTGGAGGATATTATATTAAGTGAAATAAGCCAGGCACAGAAAGAAAAATACTGCATTATCTCATGCATATGAGGGATCTAAACAAGTAGGTCTCATAGAAGTAGAGAGCAGAATGGCGGTTACCAGAGTCTGGAGTGGTTAGAGAGGGGAACAGGATGGGGAGATGTTGGTCAGAGGGCACATAATTACAATTAGATAAACAAAATTAATTTCAAGAAATCTATTGTATAGCAAGGTGAGTACAGTTACTGATGATATATTGCATTCTAGAAAATTGCAACTAGAGTGGATAAGTGTTCTCATAACAAAAATGATAACTATGTTAAATAATGCATTTGTTATTAGCTAGATTTAGATTTAGCCATTCGACAATCCATATGTGGAATGTTCAAAACATCATGCTGTATGTAATAAAATCATCCAATGTCATCTTAAATTTTGAAAAGCCAAAAAGGATGCTTAGAAAAATTATTATTCAAGTTAGCATTGAATATATAGCTAAATATCTTTAGGTAGTAAGGATAATTAAAATAATTTGAAAAGTAATAACACAGAGATTTCATTACCAATAGTAGCTACATAAGAGTACACTTCAAGAAGAAAAAGTGTTTTCCTGTGTGAAGGTAAAATGAGAACAAAGAAGTGAGAGACATACCTTGGGAATATAAAATCCTGGTGGACACTGAACTGAAGGAAACACATAGTTCTTGCACCAGCGCAGAACTGTGACATGATCTGACCTAGTATTGAGTTGCCGTGAGAAGACAGGAGTCAAGGATGGAAGCAGAGACAGGTAGAGGGAGAGAAAGGATGAGGACTCAGACCAGGTAGTGAGCAGCCATGGGCGGGTGAGAAGCAACTGAATTATTGTTTCTCAAATGTGCGGCCCGTAGGATGTGGGTGTGAGAGGGTGAGGGTGACGGCATGGATAGCTAACTGGAAGGATGGAGGTGCTGTGGGGGGAGCAGGTTCAGGGAGAAGGATGCAGTGTGAACAGCCTGTGTGCAGTACTTAGAGATTCCCCTCCAGCCGTGTGTTAGGGGGAGCTTGCCATTATGCCTTTGCACATGCCAGCCTGGGTGCCCAGAAGACTTCTCCTGTCCTGGCAGAAAAACTCCAACTGCCTTCTCAAGGGTCCCAACGGTACTCTGTCCCTGTATTCCCAAGCATATCTATCCCTCTTTGCTTTGTGCACATGCTGGACCTCACACATGTTGCACAGCCTTTACCGTATTGTGTCCCAGAAGGCGCCCCAGAAGTCAGGATGGAGTGCCATGAGTTCCTCCACACGATGTTTATCAGAATGCCTGCACCTCAGTGATCACCACACGGCAGCGACTGGCTGGGGAACTGTTGGACTCCTAGCTCTGATATTCACAGCTCAGGCCGCCCTGGGCAGCTCACCCCACCCTCAACAGACCTCAGTCTTTGCACCTGTCAAATAGGTGTGCTCTCTCTCCTCCCCACCTCTGAGGGTCCTATGGGGACTGCACCACGCCCAGGATCCCGAAAACCACGGGCAGCGCGCCCTTTGCTGGGAAGTGACGGGGTCTTCGCCCACTCCCTTTCTGTGCCCCAGTTGGCGCTGGGGCAAGGCAAAGCCGGAGAGAGGCGGCCGTGCTGCCGGCGACCGTCCACTTCCTGGGAAGTGGACTCATTTTCCGGTCAATGCTCACCTTACCTGTGGAAGAGGCCAGCGTAGACCATTTTACTGAGCATCTGCTAGTTTCTTATTACTGATGTGTTACCCGCTATCATCCCTATTTGTTTAAGAGAAATAAGCGACTCAGAGCGCGGGGTGTGGGTCCTGAAGAGGAAGGAAAAGGTGGGCCGGGCATGTACCAGTAAGGCAAAGGGGGTCTCAGGAATGGCTGAAGTCCTGATCTGCCTACACTGCATACACTGCGGCTGGGGTTGAGTTGGTCTCCGCCCCCACTCAGTTTGGGAGGATCTTGACCAGACCCTGCCATCCGAGGGCTTTGATTCCTGGTCTATGAATGGGGGTGGCACCCCCAGCCCACCCCTTGCTGGGCTGAAGCGCCCCCTCCCATGGGGTGTGACTGCTTCTGACCGTGGCCACCAGGGGTCGCGCGAGGTTGCCGCTGGCCGCAACACGGAGCTGCATTCTGGCAGCCCAGGCTCCAGCACCGGACAGACTGAGGTCTCTGTGGGTCTTCGTGTCCTTTTCTGAGGGCGGGGTGAGCAGAGCCTTGCACATCAGGCTCAGCAGCCCCAGGAGCTGGAGCCTGAGGAGCTGCTGGGGCCCTGCCCAGCGCTGAACGGCCTGGCAGCGGGTCCCAGTGTGACCCGTAAGAGTAGGGTGCTTGTACTCCTGGTGACCAGCGGCACCTGCTTACTGGGCCACTGGTTCTGGCGAGTGCTCGGGGCGCCGGGGGTAGGAGTCACGGGACTGTGGGGGCCCGGGACAGGGAGGGCTCTACTGGTTGCTGAGGGATCCCAGGCGCCCCAGTGGACCTCCTGCAAGCTTCTGCTCTGCCACCCGCCACTTGCACCCCCGGTTTTCCTTTCCAGAGCTGGAGGAATTGATCCCAACTCTGTTAAACTCCGGGATGGTTCTTCTCCGTGATACAGAAAAGTCAGGAAAGGGGGATTTGGATGTGCAACAGACTCCAAGTGAATTTGGATCCTTTCACTCCGGATTCTGCTGGGGGCATGGGGTTGATTCTTTTGGTGAAGCCATGGAAGCAGTGCTCAGGAGCTCCGAGATGAAGCGTGGCCTGCTGAGAGAACTGCAGTGACTGAGAGCAACGTGAGGTTAGGCGCACAGCAGTTTCATGAGCTGCAGACAATTGCTCTGTAGGCTTTGGTTCTGTGTTTACTGTGTGAGGAGGCAGGATGGATACATGCACCGCATTAGGTGATCACAAAAGCCTTAGGCCGATTCTGCAGTGAGCAAAGTGCTCTGAGAGTAGCACAGGTTCTACTGCAGTGCCTGGACGCCTTCCTCATGCAGTTCCATATTTCTGTGCCTGGGCAGAAGATGGTGCTATGCTTACACAGGATGCATATTGTCATAGTGGAAGTTTAGCTGATGCTGAAGTGAAAACTGCAGAATCATGAGTTACTTCAAAGAAGCCAAGTTGAAGGGTTTCCTTTTGCAAGGTAGCTGGGACTTGAGCTATATTCATTCAATGTCTTTGGTTCACAGGGATACAAAATCTAGTAGTATTTTTACATCTCGAGTCTCAATCACAGATGCTGCCTCTGAAGAAGATGAAGATGACTGGGGATCCAACAAAATTATATTAAACACAGGTTATCTTGGACGTGTAACAAAGATCTCTAGTCCACAGGTTGAAGAGGGTGATAGTTGTGTTCCTGCAAATGAAGTTTTACAGGAGATTTATACCCATCAACCCAAAGAGATATTTTTTCACTTGCCCTCACAGTGGTATGTGCTGCTGGTGCTGAACCTCTTCCCAGAAATGGAGACCAGTGCATGAATTCACACAGGCTAGATTACCTTGATACCACAACTCTGTAAACAGAGTTGATGAAAGTTATGATTCCTCCAGATTCAGAGAGAAGACCTTCAGCAATGGCCCTGGTAAGCATTCAGTACTGTTGTCTGCTTCTAGAAAGAGGGCAGAACAGTAACAAATAGAATTGAAGCCTGGAAAGTTCAAAATTTTACTTTTACAAAAATAACTCAAGGAAGCACAGATGGCAGACGCTGCAACTGAAGGAGAGCACTCTGCTGGCGGGACAGCCACCGTGTCCCGCACCCAGAGTAACGGGCCATTTGGCCTATTGGAAGGCACATGAACTGCTCCATCAACCTTCCTGCATACTGACCTACTCATGTCCCACCTCCTCCAGAAACTGTGATAAGAGGAAGTTAGGTTGAAATCACTGCTGGAATCCCATTTGTAATTACGTTCACTATTGGCATCAGTAGTTTTACTGCTTGGGACTTCTATTTGTGAATTACAGTTGAAAGCTGCATTTTTACCTATGTCATGCTTTTGTATGATCTTACCAGTCTTTCTTCTGTAGGATACCTGTCACTGTTGGATATTACACTGCCCTGTCCAGGGTTAGCCACTGTGAAGTTGTGCTGCTTGTAGTTTGCTGTTACATTGTAATAAAAGATACCTTTCCCTGTAGTGACTTGTAAGAAGAACTCAAGGGTGTTGTTACAAAAATATTCTCCCTTCAAAAAGAGAAAAGCTAAAAGACTCATTACTACTCAGCCTTCAATACACCTGTGTGTCAGTCTTATATTTCTTTTTTTATAAAAATCTGTAAAATATACTTTTATATCCAACTGTTAGTGCTTTGTAAGCATTGCATGAAGCCTGAGCTGATAATTCTTTGGAAGCATTGCCTTGGGAATTTGTTCTCTTTGCTGTAAACTTGTAGCATTAAACAAACATTGTAGTTAATAGGCTTTCTCTTTGAAACAAGTATGTGAAATGTACAGCTGTTCTTGAGGAACTTTGCATTGAAAAATGCTCCTTTCCCCTCCTTTGTTATACTATATTAATGAAATATAAAAATTACTGGTTTTGTAATTTTTTTTCTGGTCATGTTCTTCTCTGACTCCTTAAAATGTCTCCTCCCTTCTCCAAAGTTTTATACTTGACTGTGTGGTTAGTCTGTTTCTAAATATTTTGCCCAGTTTCTCCTCAATATTCATGTATATAAACTGATCCTGGTGATCCTGTGCATAGCTGTTTGAAATGCTAGAATGACACCTGACATTCCAGATTTTTCACAAAATACATTTTATTTGTGATGAGTCATTTGACTAATATTATCAGCTAAAAGACATTGCCAAAAAATAAAAATAAAACGAATCTGTGTCTTGTTTGTTTCCTTATTAATGTTCATTGAAAGCATGTTTGCACTTGTCTTTGACTTGGGTTTTATTAACATCAATTGGCATATTAAAAATCCCTCTGAGCTTACCTTAATTTTCTAAAAAATGTAAGAAAAGGGGCCTATGGGAAGGACTACCAGGCAGAGGGGCTGGTGTGAGCACACGCTGGGCAGGAGGGAAGAAGTAATGACCAGGACCAGGGAAATCCCCAAACCCAGCAAGTCAGGGAGCCAAATGAAAAGCCTTTCATCCTGTATTGGCCACCTAGCCCCAGCGACACTCCAAGTGTATTTCTCTTTTAGAGATACTCATTTTCCTGTTTATTTTCCTGTAATCCCGTAAAGGAATCTGATTTCTCCAATTAGCTTTCACAAGAGTAAAATTTCACATTAGAATGCTCTTCTTTAGAAGGCATCTTCCTAGATTAGGCTGCAAGGAGATTGAGGAAGTTACTGTCAGTCACTTATACCCCACAGGGACATTAATTCACCAGAGCTTTGGTGGGGGAGTAGAGGAGCTCATTACAAGCAGGTCTGGATGCTGCACAGAGTGTAAAGGGGGCAGAAGGACCCAGGACACCTAGGCCTGGAGATAGCTCCAATCCTGGCAGGTGCTGTTATTATCCCCATTTTACAGAGGAAGAAACTGAGACACAGGCAGGTAATGTGATCAAGACCACGCTGCTCTGCAGTAGAGGAGCCCAAATCTAAACCCAGGCAGCCTGCCTTGTCACCAGAGCTCTCACCCATAACCTCGTGCAGCCGTTAAGCAGGATTACCCTGTGACCAGGGGCACAGCCTCTGGGTTCACTTTCCAGCTGCTCTACCATTTCCAGTTGTGTGACCTTGGGCAAGTTACTTGTCTGTGCTCAGTGTCCTCTGTAAAGTGGGTATAGCGGTACCTGCCTCGTGGAGTCCCTTAAGTGAGTTAATAGCTGTAACATGCTTAGAATGGTGCCATGTGCACCATCACCATCCAGTACATATGGGCTATTATGCCTGAATTCTAGATGGACACATACCCTTGAAGGGTCTAAAATCCAGGATCCTGAAATGCCTGGCAGTGGGATCCTGAAATCCTCTGACAGCATTCTAACATTTTTAGGCTGCCAAATTGTACCCTGCTTCCCAGGGCTAGAAGGTGTGGGATCACCTGCTCACCCAGTTCAGCCCCACAGTAGGTAAAGAAGATTTTGTCACAGGCTTGGCTGGGGCCCAGCCCCTGTAACTTCCCCATGTCCCTCCCTTGCATGCTCTCTCACCCAGATTCACACATGCACTCCAGGCCTTCTGGATCCAAAGGGAAGGAGAGAGGGTGAGGACTGGGTTCACTGGTCCCCTGAAACATGCTGCCTCCAGCCCTGCTGAACTGGTGGGTCCAGGGAATGGGCCTGGAGCTGAAGGGGTCTTGCTCTCCCTTTAACTTTAAGCTTTGATTTGCAGTGATCCAAGAGCTTCATCTCTTCCTGTGGGTCTGTCTGGATGTTTACACTGGATGGCATGGGCCCCTTTTGGCAGGAGTGCACAGGCCAGGGCCTGGCTGGCAGTCATGGCAGGTGAGGAGACCTTGGCAGATCAGAAGATCTTCTGCTTCAACTTCAAAGTGTGAGTCTTCTCCTGGCTCTCAGTACATCCCTCATGAGCCATGACTGGCCCCAGTTCAATGACACCTTCTGCAGCAGCATCATGGTGTCCAGGGGCATAATCTGGAGCATGTGCCAGTGCTACCCCAAGGTATATGGTGGTGCGGCTGAGTGGAGCCAGAAGGGCTGGATCTTGGACCTCTCTTCCATGTATCAGCCCCATCCTTCAATCATCTTCTTGTTCTTTTCATTTTGACTCCCTGTTTTATTCTATCTTCTCTTCTGAGCATCCGTCCATTCATTTACCCATTCATCTATCTATTCATCCACCCATTCATCCCCGCCTCGATCTATCAATCCATGCATCCATTCATTTATTTATCCAACCACCCATCCATCTCTCTGTCCATCATTTAGCATAAGGATTGATCAGAAGCCTCCTGGTTCTGGAGCCATAGACCAGACACTATGGGGGAGACATGATGAAATACAACATATGACTTGTGTGCTTGAAACAAAAGCTAATGAGTGCTTACCACCTGCCTGGCAGTCTTGCATTCAGGTTGCAGTTCTCCCCTTATCCTGAGCTTTTTGTTATCTTCTTTAGTTTCTTTTTGTAGTAGAGAAGGCTGAGCCTAATAAAGTGGGGTCACACAACTGCAAATTGGAGTTAGGATTGGAGCTCAGATGTGTGTGACTTAGCCATCACCCTCTGCCTTGAGTTCTCCACCCCAGGGTCCCAGAGCTGCTGAGCATTCTGTAGTTGGTCAGCTCTAACCTTGGTTGCATGCATTGAGCAACTTTCTGTATTTTGGAGTCTTAATGTATTCCTAGCCTTAGTGATGGCAAGGACACTGCTTTGGGAGACCTGGGTTCTAGTTCCAGTTCTGTCCCAAACTTTGTGTGATCTTTGTCTTTCTGAGTCCAATATTTGCATCTGCATAATAGGACACAAACATCAATTTTCACAGTCTCATAGGGGTATTGCAGCAGTCAGAGAAGAGAAGAGATGTAGGAATATTTATAGATAGTAGAGTGTTTTGTTTAGGTGAAGGGCTGTCAGGTCCTGACAACCCTGAGGAATGAACATGTCAGAAATTGTAAACCTTCAATGCCCGGAGAGGTGGACTGGCTCTTCCAAGGTCACATAGCTGGTCAGAGACAGACCTAGGGGAAAAAATTAGAGAAACATGGATTCTAACTTGGGTTCTGTCTCTAACTGCCTGGGAGACTGCTCAAGCCCCTTCCCTTTCTGGACCTCAGTTTCCTTGTTTGTGCAATATGTGACACAGGATGAGGGCATGGAGGGAGAGGATATCTGGGGGCCCTGCTAGACCTCACCTCTAGGACCCAGGCTTGGGAATCCTCTAGAACCCCTATATTGTCCTTTACTCCTGGGTGGCTGTGCTCAAGGGTTCAGGGAGTGGGGACTCCTGTGATCCTGGACTACCTAACGCTTCCCCTTCTGTGGGCACTCCCTGGGCTGTCAGCGTGTTAGGTGCTAGAATGGTCTGAGATGGTTTGTAGTCATTTCCCAGGAAGCTTATGGTCTCTTCACCTCTGTCCATGCCATGTCTTGAGCAGAGGTCCCAGCGAGAAGTCCTGGGGGCCATAGCCACCCGTGTCACCACTAGTCATGGTAATCCTCTTCCCTGTGAGGAGGCTGCACCCTGGGAGATGGCAGCAGGTGGAATTCAGCATCTGTCCTGACCTCTCCCTTAACCAGAGGTGGCTCTGGGGCTATGGGCAGGGTTACTGGAGTGGCAGTGGGAAGCAAAGTGGAGGAGGAAATATTGCTGGGTACTAATGAGTCACAGTTGATAGACTCATGTCTTCACGTGCCGTGGAGGCAGTGTGGTGGGGTGCAGATGGCATATGTTTTGGTGACCTACAGGCCTACATTCAAATAGCTGTTACCTCATGTTTCATGTCTGTGACCTTGGCAGGGGGAGCTCCTCAACCCCAAACCTTGCACAGCTGAGTGGGAGAAACCAGAGGGGTCTTGTGTTGTCGGGAACCTGGCATCATGCCTGGCACAGAGCACTTGCAAAATCTTCATTCTCAAGGTTGGCATTTGTAGTGCTTGGGGCTACACACAGAGGTCTCTGTATGCATGGGCATGTACATGTGGATGGGTGTGGGTCTGCTTGTGTGTGTGTGGGAGTGCATGTTTCAGGGACACAGACTAGCAAAACCAACACAAGTGACTACAATAAGGGAAGGGAGGAAAGTGCATGGTAAACCAGGAAGACACTCTAGAGATGACGCTTCCTGTACCCCACGTGGTCTCTTGGTGCCTGTGACATTGCATCCTTCAGTGTTCATGCTTGTCCTCCCCTCAGGGTCTTCCCCTTGATCTCAGTGTCTGGACTGTGGAAAGCTTCAGTAAATGAGGAAACATAAATGTAAAGGAATATAATTAGCTAATTAGGGTAATTAAGTGAGGGGTAGCCATTTCCAACGTGCATTAAGCTGTCCCTGATTTTTAGGGGCTGGAGGTCTAGTGAGAGAGACAAGTTGCTGCATGATGGGGAGGAAGTAGGATTCACAGAGAAGGTGACCTGAGCTTTGTAGTTTATGTAGAAATTCACCAGGCAGAGAAGATGTGGGAGGATGCTCCAGACAGAAGAGCAACATGATCAAAGCCATGTGATGAAAGAACAAGGCAAGTGGGTCAGCAATGCTACTAGAGGGGGAGGGAAACAAGATCAGCGTGGAAAGGGAGGGGCCTTAGCTTCTCAGGGCCTGGGGTTTCATGCTAAGTAATTTGGATCTTATCCTTTAGTCAATGGGAGAAAGGAAGGCCATGGCCAGGTTTGCAATTTGAGAAAATTATCAGGCTGATATCTAAAAGGAGGAAGGTCTGGTGCAGTGAGACCAATGGGAGGCTTCTCTGCTCAGGTGAGAGATGGCGGTCATCTGGATTAGGGAGAATTTGAACCCAAGGCTGTAGGAACTGAGAAGACAGTTCCAGCTTGCCATACGTGGAGTACCTGCTGTGGCTGGCAGGGCATCAGCATTTCTACCCAGGTTATCTCATTAAAATTCTAAAGCAGACCTGGTCAGATGCAGAAGCCACCTGGACCTCAGACATGAGAGGGAAGGAAGAATTGGGGCAAATCTAGTGGGTGGGTACAGTTAGAGATGCTGAGCCTATCAGCAAAGGTGGGACAGGAAAGTCGGGAGCAGGAAAAGGAGTGGCAGGGAGAGTGAGGCCTTTCCCTGCCTGGATGCAGCCCCTAACCATAAGCCTCCCATTACTCATTCATGCCAGATCTGCTGGACCTAGGACCAGGACCCTGGTTGGTGTTGAAAGTTCTATCTCCTCTGCGGGCCTCCCTCCCTCTGCTTCTTCCTTCTGAGGACTGCTCAATGTTTTGCCTAAACAAAAATCTGACTGCATAATCTCCTGCTGATAACTCTTCAAGGATGCCTCTAATTCTCAGTTGATATCCCCTCCCTAGCTTCAACTCTGCCTGTTACTCCTCATCAAAGTACCTGTATTTTAATATGCTACCTCCTCTCTTTTTCCTCCAAGATTTTCATAATTGTGGTTGTGATGAGGATGATGATGAGGAGGAGGAGAATGAGGATGGTAATGGTGAAGGTGGTGATAATGATAGTGATAGTTATGTTGAGGATGATGGTGAGGATAGTGAAGGTGATAATGTTGATGATGATGGTGAGGACGGTGATGGTGAAGGTGGTGATAATGATAGTGATAGTTATGTTGAGGATAATGGTGAGGATAGTGATGGTGATAATGTTGATGATGGTGAGGATGGTGATGGTGAAAGTGGTGATAATGATAGTGATAGTTATGCTGAGGGTGATGGTGATGATGATGATGATGATGATGATGATGATAGTGAGAATTGTGAAGGTGAGCATGGTGATGGTGATGATAACGATGGTCATGGTGAGGTCATAATGATGGTGATGGTGAGGATGCTGATGGTGAAAATGGTGATAATCATGATGGTGAGGATGGTGATGGTGAAGGCGGTGATGATAGTGATAGTTATGGTGAGGATACTGCTGCTGATGCTGGTGAGAATGGTGAGGGTGAGACTGATTATGATAATGAGGGTGATGATGGTGAGTATGGGGATGGTGATGGTGATAATAATAATAATTGTGATAATGAGGATGGTTATGGTGATGATGATAGTGATGATGATGGTGAGGATGGTGAGGGTTATAATGATGATAATGATATTTATGGTGATGATGAGGATGCTGATGCTGAAGGTGGTGATAATGATAGTGATAGTTATGGTGAGGGCGATGGTGATGATGATGATGATGATGGTGAGAATGATGAGGGTGAAAATGGTGATTGTGATGATCATAGGGATGTAAGGATGGTGATGGTGATCGTGATGATGATGATAATTGTGCTGACTGGGCCATGAGGTAATGGAGGCAGAAAAAGTGGCAGCTTCTAGGAAGTACAGAACCAGCTGGGAAGTACAAGGTAACCTTAGTGGGGATGGAAGATGTTGGGCCCCTGCCTCATTTCTAGACATCTGGGGGAAGCTCACCCCTCACAGGAGTTCCAGGAACCCCTCCATCCATCATTCCCTTCTCACCACCAGGATAGAGCTTTTCAGGTGCAGATAAGTGTCTTCTACTCACTGCACTCTGTGGGAAGGGAAAAGGGGGAGTGCTATTTATGAACCCAGCATAATACAGTAGGGTCTCATCTAATATTTGTTGGAAAAATTTTCAGCTGAGGAGAGCAAGCCTCACAGAAGTCCGGTAACTTAATCTTCAGTAGCATCCAGTTGTGATTTACTAAGAAGTTACTACGTGCCAGGCAACATGCTGGGTGGTTCCTTATATGTTATCTCATGAAATCCTTACAGCAATTCAAGGAGACAGGCATAACTACCACATTATAAAAATTGTGGTAAAATAAACGTAACATAAAATTTACTAACTATGCTTAAGTGTACATTTCAGTGGCATTAAGTACATTCACATTGTT
Organism: Papio anubis; assembly: GCF_008728515.1. Classification (NCBI taxonomy): domain Eukaryota; kingdom Metazoa; phylum Chordata; class Mammalia; order Primates; family Cercopithecidae; genus Papio; species Papio anubis. Next base: position 20,079,056 of record NC_044992.1, read on the forward strand.
GTGCAACCAGTTTCCAGAATGCCGTTCACCTTGTAAAACTAAAACTCTGTACCTCATTAAAGAACAACTCCCTATTCCCCACATTCCCCAGGCCCTGGCAGCCAAGTACTCCCATCTGTCTCTATGGATTTGACTACTCTAGGTTCCTCAGAAAAGCGGAATAATACAGCATTTGTCTTTTTGTCTGGCTTATTTTGCTCAGCCTAATCAAGGTTCATTCTTGATGCAGCAGGTGTCAGAATCTCCTTCCTTTTCAAGGCTGAACACTATTCCACTGTCTGCATAGACAGCATTGTGTCGATGCGTCCATCCACCAATGGACACTTGGGTTGCTTCCACCATTTGGTTATTGTGAATGATGCTGCTCTGAATATGGTTAACAAGTATCTCTTCCAGGCTAGCCCCATTATACAAGAACCCCAAAGGCAAAGCTCTTCTCCTCACCCCACTGCCTTTCTTAGGACCTGTTTCCTGCTCCAGCACACTGTGCCCACTCCTTGATATTGAGCTTGCCTAGGTCTCTTGATCCCTGAAAATTCAGGGATGGGAACTGGTGGGCACAACCACAGCCATCCACTTCTCTGTCCCCTATGCAGTTTCTGTACCAAACAATACATGGCAATGACCTGCGTTCCACTGTTTCACCAGATGTGGATGAGGTACCTACTGCATACCGGGCATATGTGGGCACTGGACAAAGACCCCCGGCAAATGAGAAGGTGTGAGCTCCTCAAGGCCAGGGCCATCCGTTTCCCTTGCTTCTTCCCCTAGTGCCTAGGAGAGTGCTGCACACAGCTGGTGCTCCATCAATGTTTGATGAGTGAATGAAGAAGAACCAGGGAGGGAACAGGAGCCCAGAAGTCCGTCCCCCTACCGGTGCTGTGCCCTGAGCAGATGCCTCCCATGTCAGGCAGGGAGGCCACCATGGTGTGGCCCCTCCCAGAGTGTGTGCAGAGGTTCACCAATGCCCTGGTGGGCAGCTGCACAGAGGCTGACTTCCCCTTGCCCTGCAGATTGCTTTCATACCTGCTGACTCCAACTTCCAAGGCTTCCTGTCCCAAAGGCCCTGGGCCTGGTTAAGAACTAGCTGGCTGCTGAGATGAAGAGGTAATTGTCAGGCCCTCTGGGTGGGGCAGTAGGGCCCTGAGGACAATCTCCCCTGATGGTGGAGAGGGGGAGAGGGTGGAGGAAGGGATGTTGTCTCCTCACCACCATCCAGGCTGCAACTTTGCCTTCTCACTCACTGAGAGCGAGCTATAGAAACCATAAATGGTTTCCAACTCTCGGTTCTGATCTAGGCATTATTATTCCCATTTTACAGGTGAGGAATCTGAGGCTTAAGGGCTTTGTCTTGTCAGGGACAAGACAGAAGCTTACAGTGAACACAGGGTCTCCATCAAACAGAAATCACACTGGGAAGCCTGCTGTGAAAAATACAGCAAAACAGTCACAGGCATGACTCCTGCTACTCACAAACAAACAGAGGCCTGAAGATGGCCAAGCACAGGCCTAGGGTTCTGCTTCCACCCACTGTGTGACTCTAGGCAGGCTACTGGCATCTCTTTGCCCTGTCTGTGGAATAGAGATGCGAACAGCTCCCATCTCCTAGGTCTTCAGGAGGGTTAAGTGAGATAATACATGCCAAGTGCTGAGAATAGAGTGTGGCCCAAGCAGGTTTTCCATGTGTGTTTGTCATCATTAGTGTCTTCTGTGTGCCAGAGCCTGGGTCAGGCGATATGCACCCAGCAGTTCCTTCAGTCCTCATAAGAACCCTGTGAGGTTGGGGTGTAGTGCCCTTATATAGATGAGAAGACTGAGGCTCAGAGGAGTGCAGTCATAAGTCCCAGACCCCCTGGGGAGTCAGCGATGTTGGTGGGGCCAGAGCTCAGGCCTGATGTAGGCATCGTTGGCCTCCCTCTATGGAGGTGTTCAGCTCTGGCATGCCAGGCGCAGCCAAGAGCCTTGCAGCCCTGAGGAGGTGGTGGGACCAGCTGGCCCCCTGGGCTGTGACTGAGCTTGGAAGACCAGGCTTCAGGTTCAAGAGCTGTCAGCTGGGCCAGGGACACCCTCTGCTTTGTTTGGATAAGGGGTTGACAATGGCGTTTCTGCTCCTGGCGCACAAGGTGAACAAAGGCTCCAGTGGGAAGAAAGCAGATAGTCCCAGTGGGTTGGGGGGCCAGTTACTTGGGCTGCATTGCCAGGAGATGGGAAGTCTCAAGCCATGGTGGATTCTGGGCTCTTCCCTGTCACTTCCCAGATGTGTGATATTGGGCAAGTGACCTGATGTCAGATCCGTCCTTTCCAGAGACACTGTAGTACAGTGATAGAAAACATGATTCCTGGAGCTCCAGTGCCACTACCTAGTGCCCATGTCACCCTGGGTACAAGTCAGTAGGGCCCTGTGCCTCAGTTTCCTCACTGGATCTCCTAAAATTATGGTGATAATGAGGTGAGCCAACTAACAGAGCCTGGCCAGTTGTGGTTGCCCACAAGAGCTGTGGATGTTCCTGCTGACGCGCCCTCATCTGTGAAATGGGAGTGATAGTTTCCACTTGAAGGTATTGTTTAGAACGATGGGCCGATAAGCATAAAACCTTTAGCCACGGTCTGGGACCCAGCAAACTGTCAAAGTGAACTGGTCTTCATATTGCAATTGCACCTTTGTGGTTAATTTTGGAGACATCAAGTGGAAGAAACACTGAATCAAGAGTCAGATTTGGGGCCAGGCTGGAGCTTTGCAACTTCATTTACTCACCTTTTTGGGCTCAGTGTCCTCATTTAGGAAACATGCGGAGTCACGTTGCCCAAAGTCTTCTTGTGAGATGAGAGGAGACCACGTGCCCAAAGCATCAGGGCCAGGGGAGAGCTCAGATGTTTGCTGAGTGGCTCTTTGCCTACCTGTGTGTCTGTCCTCTCCCACTGTATTTGCTGTGTCCACCCTGCGGCCCCATCTCCCTTATGTCAGGTTGTGGGATCCAGATCCTGCCAGACTTGATCCACATCCAGGTGAAGCCCATGAGCTACAGGGAAGACCCTCACTTCCTGCGGCCCCTACACTGGGACAGCTGGAACTGGGAACCAGCAACGGACAAGAAAGTGGTTCTCATGACCGCCAGGCCTAAGTGGAAGCTGCTGGGTTAATCCTTATGGACTCAGAGGAGAGTGTGGGAGGAGAAACCCAACACAGAGCAGGCCCAGGTGGGCACACGGAGCACAGGAGTGGGGTTGGTGCCCAGCTCTGGGTAAAGGAGGACAGGGTGAGGCACTGAGGGGTTTGAAGACATTTGGGAGTGAAGAGATGGCAGTGGAGGGTGTGGGACACCCAGAGAGGGACCAGGTGTGATACACAAATTAGTATGGCCTTGGGAGTCGGATGGACCTAGGTTCAAATCCCACCTCCTCTGCTGTGTGACCTTGGCAAATTCCTTCCTCTCCTGAGCCTCAGTTTCCCCACACAGTCATAATTACTCCTCTTCCACAGGGGTGTTGTGCAGATTGGGACAATGCAGCTGAGTGCCTGGCACACAGTAGGCTCTTGTTCTCTCTGAGTGCTCATCATGAGCAGCACGGGGCTGGCGGCCAGAGACCCTGAGTTCAAATTTGGCTCTGTGGCTGACATGCTCTGTGACCCTGGCCGGTCCCTCACAGCCCACCCTCATCCAGTCTGCTTGTGAACAGAGCTCCTCATTCATCTGTGTATCCCTTCATTCCATCCACATGACTGAACTGAGCATGTTTTCCTTGCCCCACCTGTACTGGCCTCTACTACTCAGGAGCTCCCAGTCCAATGGAGGAGGCAGACAAAAACACAGAAGACACCTCAGTGTGACTGGGCCTGTGAGGGACAGAGGGGACCCCAGAAGGATTGGAGAAGTGCATGAGTGACCTAGTTCAGATGATGATATCACAGTAGCCCTGTTTCTTATCACCTACCAGGCATTGTGTGAAGTACTTTGCGCATATTACCTGCTATAAAGCTCGGAGACAACTGTAGTAGTGAATCTGTTATACGTCCCACTTTACAGGGAATAAACTGATGCCCAGGGAGGTGAACCAGGCTTCCCCAGGCCTTGTAGCTAGTCACAGGGATGGTGATTCAGGCGGGTTGACTCAGTGATCCCCTTACCCTCTTGGTCTTTGCCCCTGCAGCCTCCTGGCCTGTCCCCAGGGCCCTGCACCCTTGGCAACCCTCTAAGATGACCTGGACATGGGCTGCTGGAAAGGCCCCAAGAACCCTTTCTGGCCTCCTGAAAAGGAACTTTGGGCCTTATACCTAGGGCTGAGCTGAAAATGCTCCTGATTTTCTAGGCTGGAGCCCCTGCAAACCTCTGTGTGACATCACAGGGCCTCAGTTTCCTTATTTGCAAAATGAGATTATATGTGGGCTCCAATGAGACACTGGACCCAAGAGCATTTTGAAGATTGTAAAGAAATGTACAGTTAGGGAATAATTATTATCAATGGACCATTGCTCTTCCAATAGTTGTATGCCTTAGCAAATCTTTGAAAGCAAAAATATGATTTGTTGAGGAGGTTTGCAGCAGCTGACGCGCTTGAGAGTCTTTTCTATCTCCCTTCAAACCTGGCCTCTGACAGGGACCTTCCTTGGTGCTACCCCTGGGTCACTCATCCTTTGTGCAGGCTTCTCAGGGTTCTTATTTCTATTGCATCTGGTGGTTCCCCTGGTGGATGGCATGCTCTGTCTTCACTCAGAGCTAACTGCATCTCCTTCAGGCCTGTGTCCCTCATGCAGCACCCACTGCTCCCTCACCAGGATTCAGAACCTTCTGTGACTGACCCCTGATGACCTCCCAAATTTATACCCCCTCATTCTTTCTGCTCCTCCAATTCCATGCCTGTGCCCCTCAATCCTGTGGCTCACACTCTCAGTCAAGCTGTTCTCCTCCATCAGGATGTCCTTGGCTCCCTTGTCTGTTGGGCAAATTTGTGTTCATCCTTCCAAGCCCTGCACAGAAGTCCTCCTCTGAAAGCTCTTCCTGAGGTCACAGCCTCCTGGAACAAGGTAGTCCTTGTTCCTCTGTTCTGCCTTTGGGTTTTGTACCTTTATCACTTTGGTGTGACTGCCTGCCTCCTGCGGAAAGGAGGCACTTTGGCTTTACTCACCTCAGTATCTCCTGGGTCCAGCTGGGTCTCTGGACTGGCCCAGAATCAGTGGTCATCCAGAGTGTACAGAACACACAAGGACCCAGGAATGCTTTGCAAATAATAGCACCCTCCCACAGTTCTACAGTGTTTACTTTCTAAGCTCTTTTACTCTGACATTAAAATTTCTAAATTTCTAAATGGACTATATATATTTATGAAACCTGGCAAGATGACTTCAGAAGACACACACACCCCACTGGCAGAATATATTTGCGTTGACTAGGATTATGGATGAAATTTAGCTTCCTGGCAAATGAATCACTTGCCATTGACTGAGCATCTTCTTTGTGCCAGATACTAAGCTGTGATCTCTAGAAAGAAAGAGACATGAACTACTGACACAGTCCTTGACCACAAAGAGCTCAGAATCTAGTGAGCTTGATTTCTTGAAAGTTAGAGACAGAGTGCAGAGCAGAAGCTCAGACAGGAGAAGAGGAGTAAAATGGCACACCAGAGGCAGTGACAGCCACACAACTGTCTGGGGACACTGAGTGCAGCAACAAATAGCTTAGGCTGCCTTGGCAGCCCATAAAGGTATCATAGTTTCCTATTGCAGCATCTCAGTGATGCTTTTGTTATGTCGATCTCTGCAAAGCCCGTCTGTGCCCCAGCCCAGGATGGTGGCAGCCATGCTGTGGAGAAAAGGGTAGTGACCAGGACCACAGGCTCAGAGCTTGCACCCTGGACCACCTGGGAATGGGAGCCCTTCACATGTTCTCTGCCCCGTGCTCAGGTTGGAGTCCTGGCCAAGGAAGGGAGATGCCTCCATGCTGGGTCAAAAGGACACAACCCCAGGAACACATTCTCTCTTCTTTCTGGGTCATTTCTGCCTCCGCAGTGAATGGTGCCACCAGGCACATCCTATCTGCTGGTGTGACACAAGGACAGGCGTTCCTGCCCATGGCATGAATCTTCAGATGAGAAACACTGTTTGTAGAATCTACAAGGGGACAATTTGAAACCCATATTGACCTGTAGAGAAAAACCAATATCCCACAATAAAAATTAGAAACAAGCTATCTGTGAAAATGCTTTGTGATGTGTGTATTTATTTCAAAAAGTTAAATGTTGTTTTGATTCAGCAAGTTAAATACACTCTTTCTGTAGAATCTACAGAGGGATGTTTCAAAGCCCATTGAGGCCTGTAGTAAAAATCCAAATATCCTGTGATAAAAACTAAAAACAAACTATCTGTAAATATGATTTGTGATGTGTGGATTTATCTCACAGAGGTAAACCTTTGCTTTTATACTGCAGTTTGGAAACACTCATTTAGTAGAATCTAAAAGAAGAAATTTCTGAGCCCATCGAGGCCTATAGTGTAAAACCAAATATCCCGTGATAAAAACTAGAAACAAAGTATCTGTGAAAATGCTTTGCAATGTGTGGATTTATCTCACAGAGTTAAACCTTTGTTTTCATTCAGCAGACTGGAAACACTTTTTTTTGTAGAATCTACAAAGGGACATTTTGGAGCCCATTGAGGCCTATATTGAATAACTGAATATTTCACGATTAAAACTAGAAACAAGCTATCTGTGAAAATGCTTTGCGTGTGTAGATTCCTCTCACAGAGGTAAACTTTTGTTTATATACAGCAGGTTGGGAACACTCTTTTTTGTAAAATTTGGATAGCGAAGACAATTTAGAGTGCATTGAAGTCTATAGTGAAAAACCCAATATTCCACAAGAAAAACTGAAAACAATTTATCTGTGAAAATGCTTTGCAATGTGTGGATTCATCTCATAGTTTTAACCATTGTTTTTATTCAGGAAGTTTGAAACAATGTATTTGTAAAATCTTAAAAGGAACATTTCAGAGCCCATTGATGCTTATATTGAAAAATGAAATATCCCCTGCTAAAACCCAGAAATGAACTGTTTGTGAAAATGCTTTGTGATGTGTGGATTCACCTCACAGAGAAAACTTTTGTTTCACTTAAGTTGGAAATGCTAATTTTGTGGAATCTATGATACGGCATTTCAAAGCCCATTGAGACCAATACTGAAAACCTGAATATTCCATGATAAAAACTACAAAGCTATCTCTGAAAATGCTTTTGGATGTGTGATTTCCTCTCACAGAGTTTAACATTTCTTTTGATTCAGCAGGGTAGAAACACTTTTTTTGTAGAATCTATGAGGAGAAATTTCAGAGTTTATTGAGGCCTACAATAAAAACCCGAATATCCCTTGATAAAAACTAGAAACAAGCTATCTGTGAAACTGCTTTGCAGTGCGTGAATTGGTCTCATAGAGTTAAATCTTTGTTTTAATTCAGCAGGTTGGAAACACTTTTTCTTGTACAATCAACAAAGGAATATTTACGAGTCCATTGAGGCCTCTAGTGAAAAATTAATATCCTGTCATAAAATCTAGAAACAAGCTGTGAATTAGTTTTGCAATGCATGGATTTATTTCACAGAGTTAAACGTTTTATTTTGATTCAGCAGGTTGGAGACACACTTTTTGTATAATCTGTGAGGGGAAATTTTGGAACCCACTGAGGCCTATAGTGAAAAAGTGAATAACGCTAATAAAAACTGAAAACAAACTATCTGTAAAAATACTTTGCAATGTGTGGATTCATCTCACAGAGTTAAACCCTTGTTTTGATTGAGCAGGTTGTAAACACTCTTTTTATAGAATCCATGAAGGGACATTTCAGAGTCCATTGAGGCCTATAGTAAAAAACCGTGAATATTGCATGATAAAAACTAGAAACAAGCTATCTGTGAAAATGTTTCATAGAATCTACAAAAGGACGTTTCGGAGCCCATTGAGACCTATGGTGAAAAACTGAATATCCCATGATAAAAAATAGAAGCAAGTTCTCTGTGAAAATGCTTTATGAAGTGTGGATTCATCTCACAGAGTTAAACCTTTCTTCTAATTCAGCAGGTTGGCAACACATCCTTTCTAGAATCTATGAAGCAACATGTCTGAGCTCGTTGAGGCTTATAGTGAAAAACAGAATATCCACCATAAAAACTAGAAACAATCTATCTGTGAAAATGCTTTGTGATATGTGGTTTTATCTCACAGAGTTAAACCTTTCTTTAGATTCTGCAGGTTGAATATACTCTTTTTGTAAAATCTATGAAAGAAAATTTCAGACCCCATTTAGTCCTATAGTGAAAAACCAAATGTCCCGTGATAAAAACTACAAAGAAGCTATGTCTGAACATGCTCTGCAATACGTGATTTTATCTCATACAGTTTAACTTTGTTTCATTCAGCAGGTTGGAAACACTCTTTTTCTACTATATACTGGTGATATTTCAGAGCAAATTGAGACTTATACTGAAAAACTGATTATCCTGCAATAAAAACTAGAGAAAAACTATGAGCGAAAATGCTTTGCAATGTGTGGATTCATCTCACTGAGTTAAACCTTTGTTTTGATTCAGCAGGTTGGAAACACTCTCTTTGTAGAATCTACAAAGGGAAATTTCAGAGCCCTTTGGAGTCAACAGTGAAAAACCAAATATTCCATGATAAACACCAGAAACAAGCTATGTGTTAAAATGCTTTGCAATGTGTAAATTTATCTCACATAATTAATTGTTTGTTTTGATTCAACAGGTTGTAAACACTCTTTTTGTAGAATCTATGAAGGGTCATTTTGAAGACCATTGAAGCTATTGTGAAAAACCATATATCCCTCGATAAAAACTAGAAACATCCCATCTGTGAAAATGCTTTGTAATATATGGATTCATCTCATAGAGTTAAACATTAGTTTTAATTCAGAAGGATGGAAACACTTTTTTCTATAGAATCTAAAAAGGAACATTTTGAAGCCCATTGCGGCCTGTGGTAGGAAAGAAAAAAAAAACTGAATATTCTCTGAGAAAAATTAGAATCAAGCTATCCATGAAAATGCTTTGCGATGTGTGGATCATCTCTCAGAGTTAAACATTTGTTTTGATTCAGCAGATTGAAAAACTTTTTTTAAAGAATCTATGAAGGGACACTTTGGAGCCCATGGATGAGTATATTGACAAACTGAATATCCCACAATAGAAACTAACAACAGATTATTATTGAAAATGCATTGCAATGTGTGGATTCATCTCACAGAGTTAAACCTTTTTTTTTATTCTGGAGGTTGGAAACACTCTTTTGTAGAACCAACGAAGGGACATTTCAGAGCCCATTGAGGCCGATAGTGAAAAACTGAATATTTCACAATAAAAAGTAGAAACAAGTTATGACTGCAAATGCTTTGTGTGTGTGGATTCATCTCACATAGTTAAACCTTTCTTTATATACAGTAGGTTGGAAAAACTTTTTGTAGAATTAGAGGGGACAATTTCGAGTCCATTGAAGTCTATTATAAAAAAAATTCCATCATAAAAACTAGAAACAATCTATTTGTGAAGGTGCTTTGTGATATATGGGTTCATTTCACAGAGTTAAACCTTTGTTTTTATTCAGAAGGTTGAAAACAGTCACTTTGTAGAATCTAAGAAGGTCCATTTTGGAACCCTCTGAAGCTTATATTGAAAAATTGAATATTTTTGTTTTGACTCAATAGGCTGTAAACACTAATTTTGTAGGCTCTACCATAGGACATTTTGGAGCCCGTTGAGGCCCATACTGAAAAACCAAAAATTTTGTGATCAAAACTGTAAAGAAACTGTATCTGAAAACGTTTTGCCACCTGTGATGTTATCTCACAGAGTTAAATTTTCTTCTGATTCAGCAGCTTGGAAACACTTTTCTTGTAGAATCTGCAAGAAGACATTTCACAGCCCACTGAAGTCTACAATTAAAAAAAAAGAAAGAACAACCCTTGATAAAAACTAGAAACAAGTTATCTGTGAAAACACTTTGTGATGTGTGAGTTCATCTGACAGAGTGAAATCTTCATTTTGGTTTAAAAGATGGAAACACTTTTTTTTGTAGGATCAATGAAGAAATATTTCTGAGCCCATTGATGCCTATAGTGAAAAATCAATATGCCACAGTAAAATCTAGAAACAAGCTATCTGTGAATTAGCTTTGCAATGTGTGGCTTTACCTCACTGAGTTAAACCTCTTTTTTTTAAATTCAGCAGGTTGAAAACATTCTTATTGTATCATCTATGAGGGAATATTTTGGAGTCCATTGAGGCCCATAGTGAAAAACCAAATATCTTGCAATAAAAACTAAAAACAAACTATCTGTGAAAATATGTGCAATGTGTGGGTTTATCTCAAAGTGTTAAACCTATGTTTATATACAGAAGGTTGGAAACACTCTTAGTAGAATCCAAAAGAAGAAATTTCTGAGTCCTTTGAGACCTATAGTGAAAAACCAAATATTCCCGATAAAAACTGAAAACAATTTATCTACTAAAATGTTTTGAGTTGTGTGGATTCATCTCACAGAGTTAAACCCTTGTTTTGATTCAGAAGGTTGGAAACACTCTTTTTGTAGTACCTACAAAGAGATATTTCGGAGCCTATAGAAGCCTATACTTAAAAAAATGAATATCCTGTGATATAAACTAGAAACAAGCTATGGGTGAAAATGTTTTGCAATGTGTGGATTCATCTCACAGAGGTAAACCTTTCTTTCAATTCAGCAAGTTGAAAACACTCTTTTTGTAGAATCTACAATAGGACATTTCAGAGCAAATTGAGACCTATAGTGAAAAACCGAATATACTGAGATAAAAACTAGACACAAGGCATATGTAAAACTGCTTTGTGATGTGTAAATTCATCTTAGAAAGTTAAACCTTTCTTTTGCTGCAGGTTGGAAACTCTCTGTTTGTAGAATCTATGAGGAGACAATTCAGAGCTCATTTTGGCATGTAGTGAAAATCCAATATCCCGCAGCTGTCTGTGAAAATGCTTTGCTGTGTGTGAATTTATTTCAAAAAGTAAAAACTTTGTTGTAATTCAGCAGGTGGGAAACACTCTTTTTGAGGCATCTACAAAGGGACATATAGAACCCATTGATGCCTATAATGAAAAACAGAATATCCTTTTAAAAAAAAAAAACTAGAAACAAGCTTGCTGTGAATTAGATTTTCAATGTCGAATTATCTCAAAGACATAAACTTTTTGTATTCAGCAAGGTGAAAACATTCTTTTTGTATAATCTACAAAGGGAAGTTTCAAAGCCCATTGAGGCCTAGAGTGAAAAAATGAATATTCCGTGATATACTAGAAACAAGCTATCTGTGACAATGCTTTGTGATGTGTGGATTTGTCTCAGAGTTAAACCTTTGTTTTTATACTGCAGGTTTCAAACACCCTTTTAGTAGAATGTAAAGGAAGACGTTTCTGATCCCTTCAAGGCCTATAGTGAAAAACGGAATATCCAGCAATAAAAACTAGAAAAAAGCTATCTGTGAAAATTCTTTGCAATGTGTAGATTCATCTGACTGGATTAAACCTTTTTTTTGATTCAACAGGTTAGAAACAGTTTTTGTGCAATCTACAGAGGGACATTTTGGAGCCCATTGAGGCCTACAATGTGAATCCAAGTATTTTGTGGTGAAAACTAGAAACAAGCTTCTGTGAAAATGCTTTGTGATGTGTAGAATATTTACATACAGCAGTTTAGAAACACTCTTTTTATAGAATTTAAGAAGGTACAATTCAGATTCCATTGAAGCCTATAGTTAAAAACAAAATATCCAGCAATAAAAACTAGAAACAAGCTATCTGAAAAATGCAATGTGTGATTTCATATCACAGAGTTAAACCTTTATTTTGATTCAGAAAAGATAAGAAATCTTTTTTTCTGGAATCTACGAAGAGGCATTTTGGAGCCCATTTGAGACCAATAGTGAAAAATCGAATGTCTCTTGATAAAATCTAGAAACAAACTCTCTGTGAAAATGCCTTGCAATGTGTGGATTCATCTCACAGAGTTAAACCTTTGTTTTTATTGAGCAGGGTGGAAACACTCTATGGAATCTACAAATGGACATTTCAGAGCCTATTGAGGCCTATACTGAAAAACCGAATATCCTGCAATAAAAACTACAAATAAGCTAACTATGAAAATGTTTTGTGAGGTTTGGATTCATCTCACAGATTTAAATCTTTGTTTTGATTCAGCAGGTAGGAAATACTCTTTTTCTAAAATCTACTCTGAGACATTTCTGAGCCTAAAGAGGCCTATAGTAAAAAACTGAATATACCACTTTAAAAACCAGAAACAAGCTATCTGAAAATATGCTTTGCAATGTGTGGATTTCTCTCACAGAGTTATATCTTTGTTTTGATTCAGCAGGTTGAAAGCATTCTTGTTATAGAATCTACAAAGGGATATTTTGGAGCTCATTGAGACCTATAGTGAAAAACCAAATATCCCATGATAAAAACTAGAAACAAGCTATCTGTGAAAATGCTTTGTGATATGTGGATTTATCTCAAAGAGTTAAACCTTTGTTTTTATTTTGCAGGTTGGAAATACTCTTGTTGTAGAATCTATGAAGGGATATTTCAGAGCTCATTGAGGCCTATAGAGAAAAATCGAATATCCCGCGGTGAAAATTGTAAAGAAGCTACCTCTGAAAATACTTTGCGATGTGTGATTTTATCTCAGAAGTTGAACTTTCATTTTGATTCTGCAGGTTGGAAATTCTTTTTCTGTAGAATCTACGAGGAGACATTTCATAGCCCATTGAGGCCCATAGTGAAAAATCAAATATCCCTTCATAAAAACTAGAAACAACCTGTCTGAAAAAATGCTTTGTGGTGTGTAGATTCATTTTACAAAGTTAAACCTTTGTTTTGCTTCATCAGGTTGGAAACTCTTTGTTTGTAGAATCTACAAAGGGACAATTCCGAGCCCATTGAGGCCTTTAGTGAAAAACCAATTACCCCCAGTAAAAACTAGATATAAGCTATGGATGAAAATGTTTTGTGATGTGTGGATTCATCTCACAAGTTAAACCTTTGTTTTGATTCAGCAGGTTGGAAACACTCTTTTAATAGAGTTTACAAGGGGACATTTCAGAGCTCATTGAAGCCTCTTGTTAAAAACTGAATATCCTATGATAAGAAACTGAAACAAGCTATCTGTGAAAATGCTTTGTGATGTGTGGGTTCATCTCACAGAGTTAAACCTTTGTTTTGATTCAACAGGTTGTAAAGATTCTTTATGTAGAATCTATGAAGGAACATTTCATAGCTCATTGAGGCCTACAGTGAAACATCGAATACTCTGCAATAAGAACTAGAAACAAGCTATTTGTGAAAAAGCTTTATGATAAATGGATCTTTTTCACAGAGTTAAATATTTGTTATTATACAGCAGGTTGGAAACACATATTTAGTAGAATCAAAAAGGAATCTTTTTTGAGTCCATTAAGGCCTGTGGTGAAAAACCGAATATCCCGCAATTAAAACTAGAAACAGGCTATCTGTAAATATGCTTTGCAATATATGTTTGCATCTCACAGAGTTAAATTTTGGGTTTTATTCAGCAGGTTGGAGACACTTACTTTTTGTAACCTACTTGGCGACAATTCAGTGCCCATTGAGGCCTATAGTGAAAACCCGAATATCTTGTTATAAAACTACAAACAATCTGTCTGTGAAAAATGCTTTGCAATGTGTGGATTCATGTCAATGATTAAATGTTTGTTTTGATTCAGCAGGTTAGAAACACTCTCTTCGCCGAATCTATGAAGGAACATTTTGGAGCCATTGAGGCTTATAGCGAAAAGCTGAATATCCCGTGATAAAAACTAGAAAATAAGCTATCTGTGAAAATGCTTCATGATGTGTGGATTCATCTCACAGAATTAAACTTTTGTTCTTATACAGCAAATTGGAAACAATTTTTTAGTACAATCTAAGGGGACATTATTGAGCCCATTCATTCCTATAGTGAAAAACAGAATATCCTGCGATAAAAACTGAAAACCAACTATCTGTAAAAATGCTTTGCAATGTGTGCATTCATCTCAAAGTGTTAAACCTCTGTTTTGATTCAGCAGATTGGAAACACTCTTTTTGTAGAATCTACAAAGCAACATTTCAGAGTCCATTGAGGCCTATAGTGAAAAATCAAATATCTCACGATAAAAACTAGAAGCAAGCTATCTGTGAAAATGCTTTGCAATGTGTGGATTTATCTCACTGAGTTAGTCCTTCATTTTGATTCAGCAGATTGGATAAACTCTTTTTGTATGATCTACCAGGGAACATATTGGAGCCCATTGAGGCCTATAGTGAAAAACCAAATGTCCTACAATAAAAACTACAAAGAAACTATGACTAAAAATGCTTTGCAATGTGTGATTTTATCTCACAGAGTTTAACATTTCTTGTCATTCAGCAGGTTGGAAACACTCTTTTTCTACAATCTACAAAGGTACATTTTAGAGCAAATTGAGGCCTATACTGAAAAATCTATTATCTCGTGATAAAAATTAGGAAAAAGCTGTCTGTGAAAACACTTTGTGATGTGTGGATTCATCTCACAAATTTAAACCTTTGTGTTTATTCAGCAGGTTAGGAATACTTTTTTTGTAGAATATATGAAGGGCCATTTCACACCTTTGGAAACCTGTAGTAAAAAAGCAATTACTTCTAAATAAAAAATTTATCTTTGAAAATGCTTTGTGATGTGTGGATTCATTTCACAGAGTAATACGTTTGTTTTTATACCGCAGGTTGGAAACACTGTTGTTGTTGAATATATGAAGGGATATTTCAGAGCTAATTGAGGCCTATAGTGAAAAACCAAATATCCCACGATAAAAATTATAAAGAAGCTATCTCTGAAAATATTTTGTGATGTGTGATTTTCATCTCACAAGTTGAACTTTTGTTTTGATTCAGCAGGTTAGAAACTCTTTTTGTAGAATCTACGAGGGGACATTTCGTAGCCCATTGAGGCCTACAGTGAACAATCAAATATCCCTTGATAAAAACTAGAAACAACTTATCTGTGAAAATGCTTTGCAATGTGTATATTACAAAGTTAAACCTTTGTTTTGCTTAGCAGGTTGGAACCTCTTTGTTTGTAGAATCTACAGGGGGACATTTTGAGGCCCATGGAGGCCTATAGTGGAAACAAAATATCTTGTGGTAAAAACTAGAAAAAAGCTATTAGTGAAAATGTTTTGAGATGTGTGAATTTATCTCAGAATGTTAAACCTTTGTTTTGATTCAACAGGTTGAAAACATTCTTTTTGTAGAATCTATGAAGGGACATTTTGGAGCCTATTGATGCCTATAGTGAAAAACTGAATACCCCACGATAAAAACTACAAACAACCTATCTGTAAAAATGCTTTGCGATGTGAGGATTCATCTCACAGAGTTGAATCTTTGTCTTGATTCAGCAGGTTTGAAATATTGTTTTTGTAGAATCTATGAGGGGAAATTTCGGAGCAAATTGAGGCCTATAGTATAAAATCTAATATCCTGTGATAAAAGCTAGAAAACAATCTATCGGTAAAAATGCTTTGCAGTGTGTGGGTTCATCTCACAAAGGTAAATCTTTGTTTTGATTCAGCAAGTTGGAAACGCTTTTCTTTGTAGAATCTGTGAGGGGACATTTCATAGCCCATGGAGGCCTCTAGTGAAAACTGGAATATTCCATGATAGAAACTAAAGAAGCTATATGTGAAAATACTTTGCAATGTGTGGTTTCATCTCACAAAGTTTAAACTTTCTTTTGATTCAGCTAGATTGGAAGCATTCTCTTTGTAGAATATACAAAGGGACCATTTCAGAGTCCATTGAGGCCTATAGTGAAAAACCAAATATCCCATGATTAAAAACTAGAAGCGAGCAATCTGTGAAATAGCTTTGCAATGTGGGGATACATTTCACAGAGTTAAACCTTTGTTTCTACACAAGTTGGAAACACTCTATTTGTAGAATCTAAGATGGAAGATGGAGCAATTCAGAGCCTTTTGAGGCTTATAGTAAAAAATTCAAAATGTTGTGATAAAAATAAAACACAAACTATCTGTAAAAATGCTTTGTGATGTGAGGATTTATCTCATGGTGTTAAACATTTGTTTTGATTCAGCATGTTGTAAAAAAAATTCTGTAGAATCTACCAAGGGATATTTCGGAGCCCATTGAGACCAATGCTGAAAAAATGAATATCCAACTGTAAAAACTAGAAACAAGTTCTCAGTGAAAATGCTTTGCAATGTGTGGATTTGTCTCATAGATTTACACTTTTATTTTGATTCACCCGGTTGGAGACACTTAATTGGTAGAATCTACTAGGGGACATTTCATAGTCCATTGAGGCCTGTGGTGAAAAACTGAATATCCCGCAATAAAAACCTGAAACAAGTGACCTGTGAAAATGCTTTATGACATGTGGATTCATCTCACAGATTTAAACCTTTATTTTGATTTAGCAGATTGGAAAGACTTTTTGTAGAAACCACAAAGGAACATTTTGTAGCCCATTGAAACCTATAGTGAAAAACTGAATATCCTGCCATAAAAACTAGAAACAAGCTATTTGTGAAAATGCTTTGCATTGTATGGATTTATCTCTAATGGTTAAACCTTTGTTTTTATACTGCAGTTTTGAACACTCTTTTAGTAGAATGTAAAGGAAGACGTTTCTGATCCCTTTGAGGCCTATAATGAGAAACGGAATATCCCACAATGAAAACTAGAAACCAGCTATCTATGAAAACGTTTTGTGATGTATAGATTCATCTGACAGAGTTAAACGTTTGTTTTGATTCAATAGTTTAGAAGCACTGTTTTTGTATAGTCTACGAAAGGATATTGTGGAGCCCATTGAGGTCTATAGTGCAAAACCAAATACTTTGCAATAAAAACTAGAAACAAGTTCTCTGTGAAAACGCTTTGTGATGTGTAGATTCATCTCACAGAGTTAAACCTTTGATTATATACAGCAGGTTGAAAACATTTATTTTGTAGAATTTAAGAAGGTACAATTAAGAGACCATTGAAGCCTACAGTGAAAAACCCAATATCCAGTGATAAAAACTAGAAACAAGCTGTGAAAATTCTTTGCAACATATGGATTTATATCACAGAATTAAACCTTTGTTTTGATTCAGCAGGTTGGAAACAACTCCTTTTATTGAATCTACAGATTGGCATTTCAGAGCCCATTGAGGCCCATACTGAAAAAGTGAATATCCTGCAATAAAAACTAGAAACAAGCTATCTGTGAAAATGTTTTGCAAGGTTTGGATTCAACTCACAGAGTTAAACCTTTGTTTTGACTCAACTGGAGGGAAACACTTAATTTTGTAAAATCTACTATGAGATATTTCAGAGCAAATTGAGGACGATAGTAAAAAGTCAAATATCCCTCAATGTAAATCTGAAACAAGCAATCTGTGAAAATAATTTTTGAAGTGTGGATTCCTCTCAAAAAGTTATACCTTTGTTTCGATTCAGCAAGTTGAAAACACTTTTTTTGTGTGTAGTCTATGAAGGGACAAGCTATCTGACAAGCGTTTCAGAGCCCTTTGAGGCATATAGTGAAAAACCAAAAATTCCACAATCAAAACTGGAAACAAACTATCTGTGAAAATGCTTTGCAATGTGTGGATTCATCTCACAAAGATAAATGTTTCGTTTTGATTCAGCAGGTTGGTGACACTATTTTTGTGGAATCTACAAGAAGACATATCTACAAGAGGCCCACTGATGCCTATGGTGAAAAACTGAATATCCCACTTTAAAAACTAGAAACAAGCTATCCGAAAATATGCTTTGTGATGTGTGCATTCCTTTCACATAATTATACCTTTGTTTTGATTCAGAAGATTGAAAACACTGTTGTTATAGAATCTTCGAAGGGACATTTCAGAGTGCAATGAGGCCTATGGTGAAAAACTAAATATCCCACAATAAAAACTAGAAACAAGCTATTTGTGAAAATACTTTGCCATGTGTGGATTTACCTCACAGATTTAAAACTTTATTTTGATTCAGCCAGTTGGAAACACTCTTTTTGTATAATTTAAAAAGGGATATTTCAAAGCCGCTAGATGGCTATACTGAAAAACCGAATATCCCATGATAAAAACTAGAAACAGGATATCTTTGAAAATGCTTTGTGATGTGTGGATTCATCTCACAGAGTTAAAGCTTTGTTTTGATTCAGTAGGTTGGAAATACTCTTTTCATAGGATCTAAAAGGGGAAATTTTGGAGCAAATTGAGGCCTATATTATACAATCAAATATTCTGCAATAAAAATGAAAAGAAAATCTAGCTGTAAAAATGCTTTGTGATGTGTGGTTTTATCTCACAAAGTTAACTATTTTTTTGATTCGGTAAGTTGGGAACACGTTTTTTTGTAGAATCTACAAGGGGACATTTCATAGCCCATGGAGGCCTATTGTGCAAAACTGAATATCCCGTGATAGAAACTAAGGAAGTAAGGAAGTTATATGTGAAAATGCTTTGCAATGTGTGGTTTTATCTCACAGATTTTAACTTTCTTTTGATTCAGCTAGGTTAGAAACACTCTTTATGTAGAATGTACAAAGGAACATTTTGGAGCCAATTGAGGCCTATATTGAAAAACCAAATATCCCATGACAAAAACAAGAAACTGTGAAATAGCTTTCCAATGTGGGGATATTTCAGAGCCCTTTGAGACTGATATTGAAAAAATGAATATCCTGCAATGAAAATTAGTAACAACCTCTTGAAGCCCATTGAAGCCTCTAGTGAAAAACTGAACATCCTGTGATAAAAAATAGAAACAAGCTATTAGTGAAAATGCTTTGTGATGTGTGAGTTCATCTCACAAAGTTAAACCATTGTTTTGATTCAGCTGATAGAAGACACTTAATTGGTAGAATCTACTAGGGGACATTTTGTAACCCATTGAGGCATGTGGTGAAAAACTGAATATTCCATGATAAAAACTAGAAACAAGCTATCTGTGAAAATGCTTTGTGATGTGTGGATTCATCTCACAGAGCTAAACCTTATTTTGATTCACCAGGTTGGAAAGACTCTTTTTGTAGAATATATGAAGAAACATTGCATAGCCCATTGAGGCCTATAATGAAAAACTGAATATCCGATGATACAAACTAGAAACAACCTATTTGTGAAAAAGCTTTGTGATGTGTGGATTTCTTTCACAGAGTTAAATATTTGTTATTATACATCAGGTTGGAAACACATATTTAGTAGAATCTAAGAGGAGTCTTTTTTGAGCCTATTAAGTTCTGTAGTGAAGAACCGAATATCCCATGATTAAAACTAGAAACGGGCTATCTGTAAATATGTTTGTGATATAAAGATGCATCTCACATAGTTAAATTTTGGTTTTTATTCAGCAGGTTGGAGACACTTATTTTTTACAATCTACTCGGTGATAATTCGGTTCCCATTGACCCCAATAGTGAAAATCCAAATATCCTGTGATAAAATTACGAACAATCCGTGAAAATGCTTTGCAATGTGTGGATTTATCTCAATGAGTTAAATGTTTGTTTTGATTCAGCAGTTTGGAAACACTCTGTGCGATCTGTGGATTCATCTCACAGACTTAAACATTTGTTTCCATTCAGCAGAGTGGAAACAACCTTTTTGTAGAATCTACAAAGGGTCATTTCCAAGTCCCTTAAGGACTATAGTGAAAACCTGGATATCCTGAGATAAAAACTAGAAACAAGCTATGTGTGAAAATGCTTTGCAATGTGTAAATTCACTTCATAGAGTTAAACCTTCATTTTAATTCAGAAAGTTGGAAACACTTCTTTTGTAGAAAGGATATTTCGGAGCCATTTGAAGCCTATAGAGAAAACTGAATATCCCACAATAAATATTAGAAGCAAAGTATCTGTGAAAATGCTTTGTGACATGTGGATTCATCTCACAATATTAAACCTTTCTCCTGATTCAGCAGGTTGGAAACACTCCTTTTGTAGAATCTACAAAGAAATATTTTGGAGCCCATTGAGGCTCAAATATCCTACAATAAAGACTAGAAACTAGCTATCTGTGAAAATGATTGGTGATGTGTGGATTCATTTCACAGAATTAAAACTTTGTTTTGATTCAGCACTTTTGAACCACTTTTTTGTAGCAACTACAAAGGAACATTTCAAAGCCCTTTGACAGAAAGGGTTATAGAGGATTATGGAGAAAAATGGAATATCCCATGATAAAAACTAGAAGCAAGTTATGTGTGAAAATGTTTTGCAATGTGTAAATTCATCTCACAGAGTTAAACCTTTGCATTGATACAGCAAGTACAAAGGAACATTTCAGAGCCCATTGAGTCCTATAGAGAAAAACTTAATATCTCACAATAAAAACTAGAAACAAAATATCTGTGAAAATGCTTTGTGATGTGTGGATTCATTTCACAGAGTTAAACCTTTATTTTAATTCAGCAAGTTGAAAACCCTGTTTTTGTAGAATCAAAAAAGGGACATTTCAAAGTCCATTGAGGTCTATAGTGAAAAACTTAATACCCGGCAATAAAAGCTAGAAAAAAGCTATCTGTGAAAATGTTTTGTGATGTGTTCATTCATTTCACAGAATTTAACCTTTGCCTTGATTCAGCAGGTTGGAAACACTCTTTTGTAGAATCTACGAAGAAACATTTCAAAGCCCATATAGGCCTATTCTGAAAAACCGAATATACTGTGATAAAAACTAGAAATTACCTGTCTGTGAAAATTCGTTGCAATATATGGATTCATCTTACAGGATTAAACCTCCATTTTGATTCAACACATTGAAAATACTCTTTTCTAGATCCTATGAAGCGACATTTTGGAGCCCATTGAGGCCTATAGCGAAAAATCTAATATCTCACCATAAAAACTAGAAACAAGCTAATTGAGAAAATCTTTTGCAGTGTGTGAATTCATCTCACAGAGTTAAACCTTTGTTTTGATTCAGCAGGTTGGAAATACTCCTTTTCTAGAATCTATGAAGGGACATTTAAAAGCCCATTGAGGCCAACAGTGGAAAACCAACTATCCCATAATAAAAACTAGAAAGCTCTTTGAGAAAATCCTCTGTGATGCGTGGATTCATCTCACAGAGTTAAACTTTTGTTTTGATTGAGCAGATTGAAAGTATTCTGTTAGTAAAATCTATGAAGCGCAGGTTGGAAACACTCTTTTTGAAGAATCTACAAAGGGACATTTCAGAGCCATTGAGGTCTATAGTGAAAAAAATGAACTTTCCGTGATAAAGACTAGAAGCAAGTATCTGTGAAAATGCTTTGTGATGTGTGTGGTCATCTCACATATTTAAACCTTAATTTTAATTTAAGCGGTTGGAATCACTCTTACTGTAGAATCTACAGAGGGACATGTCAAAGCCCATTTATTCCTGTAGAGAAAAATTGAATATCCCATGATAAAAACTAGGAACAAGCTGTCTGTGAAACTGCTTTGTGATGTATGGATTCATTTCACAGAGTTAAAACTTTATCTTGATTCAGCAGGTTGGAAATATTCTTTTTGTAGAAACTGCGAAGGGATATTTCAGAGCCCACTGAGGCCTACAGTGGAAAACCGAATATCCTATGACAAAAACTAGAAACAAGCTATCTGTGAGAATGTTTTTTGATCTGTGCATTCATATCACAGAGTTAAACTTTGTTTTGATTCAGCAATTTGGAAACACTCTTTTTCTAGAATCTATGAAGGGATATTTTGGAGCCAACTGAGGCCTGTAGTGAAAAACTAAATGTCCCCAGATAAAAATTAGAGACAAGCTATCTGTGAAAATGCCTTGCAATGTGTGGATTCATCTCACAGAGTTAAACTTTTGTTTTCAATCAGCAGGTTGAAAATACTCTTTGTAGAATCTAAGAAGGCACATTTCAGAGCCAAGTGAGGCCTATAGTAAAAAAACAAATATCCCAGGATAAAAACTAGAAACAAGATATATGTGAAAATTCTTCATAATGTGTGGATTCATCTCACAGAATTAACTCTTTGCTTTGATTAAGCAGATTTGAAGCACTCTTATTGTGAATCTACAAAGGCACATCTTGAAACCCATTGTGGCCTATAGTCAAAAACTGATTATTCTGTGAGAAAAACTAGAAACAAGCTATCAGTAAAAATGCTTTGCAATGTGTGGATTCATTTCACAGAGTTGAACCTTCGTTTTGATTCAGTAGGTTGGAACAACTCTTTTTGTAGAACCTATGAAGGAATATTTCAGAGCCTACTGAGGCCTATATTAAAAAACTGAATATCCCACAATAAAAACCAGAAACAACCTATCTGTAAAAGTGTTTTGCAATGTGTGGAATTATCTCTCACAATTAAAACTTCCTTTTGATTCAGCAGGCTGGAAACACTTTTTGTAGAATCTATGTAGAGACCTTCTGAAGTCTAATGAGGCCTCTAATGAAAAACAGAGTGTCCTGTAATAACAACTAGAAATAATCTATCTATGAAAATGCTTTGCAATGTGTGGATTCATCTCACAGAGTTAAACGTTTGATTTTATACAGCAAATTGGAAATTTTTTTTTGAGAAATCTACGATGGGACATTTAGGAGCCCATTGAGGCCTCTACTGAATAACTGAATATCCCACAATAAAACAAGCTATCTGTTAAAATGTTTGCAATATGTGGATTTCTCACAGAGTTAAACCTATATTTTTATTCAGCAGCTTGGAAATGCTCTTTTAGTAGAATCTAATAGAAGACATTTCTGAGATCTTTGTGGCCTATAGTAAAAAAACAAATATTCCCCTATAAAAACTAGGAACAAACAATCTGTGAAAATGCTTTGCAATGTGTAGATTCATCTCATAGAGTTAGAATCTTGTTTTTATATAGCAAGTTTGAGACACTCATTTTGTAGAATCTATGAAGGGAAATTTTGGAGCCCATTCAGGCCCATAGTGAAAAACTAACTATCACATGATAAAAACTAGACAAAAACTATCTGTGAAAATGTTTTGAGATGTGTGGATTCATCTCACAGAGGTAAACCTCTGTTTATATTCAGCAGGTTGAAAACTCTCATTTTGTAGAAGGGACATTTCGGAGCCTTTTGAGACCTATAGTGAAAAACCAAATATCCCACAATAAAAATTAGAAGCCAGCTATATCTGAAAATGCTCTGCAACATGTAGATTCATCTCACAGAGTTAAACCTTTATTTTTATACAGCATATTGGAACCACTCCTTTAGTAGAATCTGAGAGGGGACAATTCTGTGCCCACTGAGGCCTATAGTGAAAAATCGAATATCCCCAATAAAAACTTGAAACAAGCTATCTATGAAAACTCTTTGAGATGTGTGGATTCATCTCAAAGAGTTAAACTTTTGCTTTGATTCAGCAGTTTAGAAACATTCTTTTTATAGAATCTTTGTAGGGCATTTCTGAGCCCAGTGAGGCCTATAGTGAAAACTTGAATATTCCAATATAAAAATTAGAAAAAAAATTATTGTGAAAATGCTTTGTGATATGTGGATTCGACTCACAATGTCAAGCCTTCATTTTGATTCAGCACGTTGGAAAATCTATTTTAGTACAATCTATGAGGAGACATTTTAAAGCCCATTGAGGCTTATAGTAAAAACAGAATATCCCACAATAAAAACTATATGAAGCTGTCTCTGAAAATGCTTTGCAATGTGTGATTTCATCTCACAGAGTTAGACCTTTCTTTTGATTCAGTGGGTAGGAAACCCTCCTTTTGTAGAATCTATGAAGGGACAATTTTGGAGCCCATTGAGGCTTATAGTGCAAAACAGAATATTCCATGATAAAAACTAGAAACAACCTATCTGTAAAAATGCTTTGTGATGTGTGAATTGATCTCACAGTGTTAAACCTTTGTTTTGATTCAGCAGTTTGGAAACACTTTTTTTGTAGAATCAACAAAGGAACAATTTGGAGCCCATTGAGGTCTATAGTGAAAAACCAATATCATTTGATAAAAACTAGAAACAAGCTATCTGTGAACTAGCTTTGCAATGTGTGAATTTATCTCATACAGCTAAAACTTTTTCTTTTTTTTTTTTTTTTATTCAGCAGGTTGGAAACACACTTTTTGTACAATCTACAAGGGGACATTTCGGAGCCCATTGAAGCCTATAGTGAAAAACTGAGTATCTTGCAATGAAAATCAGAAACAAGCTATCTCTGAAAACCTTTGTGATTTGTGGATTTTTCTCACAGAGTTAAACCTATGTTTATATACAGCAGGTTGGAAACACTCTTTTAGTAGAATCTAAAAGAAGACATTTCTGAGCCCTTTGAGGTCTATAGCGAAAAATCAAATATCCCGTGATAAAGCTACAAACAATCTATCTGGAAAAATGATTTGCAACATGTGGATTCATCTCAAATAGTTAAATGATTGTTTTGATTCAACAGGTTGGAAAGACTCTCTTTGTAGAATCTACAAAGGGACATCTTGGAGCCCATTGAGGCTTATAGTGAAAAGCTGAATGTCCTGTGATAAAAACTAGAAACAAACTATCTGTGAAAATGCTTTGTGATGTGTGGATTCATCTCACAGAGTTAAACCTTTGTTTTTATACAACAGGTTGGAAACAATTTTTTAGTAGAATCTAAGAGGGGACATTTTTGAGCCCATTCAGTCCTATAGTGAAAAACTGAATATCCCACGATTAAAACTAAAAACAACTATCTGTAAAAATGTTTTGCAATGTGTGGATTCATCTCAAAGTGTTAAACTTTTGTTTTGGGCCAGGAACGGTGGCTCATGCTTGTAATCCCAGCACTTTGGGAGGCCGAGGCAGGTGGATCACGAGGTCAGGAGATGGAGACCATCCTAACACAGTGAAACCCCGTCTCTATTAAAAATACAAAAACTTATCTGGGTGTGGTGGCAGGTACCTGTAGTTCCTGCTACTCAGGAGGCTGAGACAGGAGAATGGCGTGAACCCTGGGGGTGAAGCTTGCAGTGAGCCGAGATCGCGCCACTGCACTCCAGCCTGGGAGACAGAGTGAGACTCCGTCTCAAAAAAAAAAAATTAAAAAATAAAAATAAAAAACTTTTGTTTTGATTCAGCAGGTTGGAAATACTCATTTTGTAGAATCTACAAAGCAACATTTCAGGGCCCATTGAAGCCTATAGTGAAAAATCGAATATCCCATAATAAAAACTAGAAGCAAGCTATCTGTGAAAATGCTTTGCAATGTGTGGATTTATCTCACAGAGTTAAACCTTTGTTTTGATTCAGCAAGTTGGATACACTCTTTTTATACAATCTACTAGGAGATATTTTGGAGCCCATTCTGGCTTATAGTGAAAAACCAAATGTCACACAATAAAAACTACAAAGAAGCTATGTCTAAAAATGCTTTGTGGTGTGTGATTTTTGTCTCACAGAGTTTAACCTTTCTTGTGATTCAGCAGGTTGAAAACACTCTTACTACAATCTATTAGGGTACATTTCAGAGCAAACTGTGGACTATACCGAAAAACCAATCATCCCGTGATGAAAACTAGAAAAAAGCTATCAGTGAAAATGTTTTGTGATGTGTGGATTTATCTCATAAATTTAAACCTTTGTGTTTATTCAGCAGGTTTGGAACACTTTTTTGTAGACTATACAAAAGGACATTTCACACTTATGGAATCCTATATTTGAAAAGCAAATATTTCATGATAAAAACAATAAAAATTTATCTCTGAGAATGCTTTGCAATGTGTGGATTCATCTCAAAGAGTTAAACCATTGCTTTGATTCAGCAGGTTAGAAACGCTCTCTTTGTAGAATCTACAAAGGGATAGTTCAGAGCCCATTGAGGCCAGTAGTGAAAAACCGAATATCCCGCAACGAAAACTAGAAACAAACTATCTGTTACAATGCTCTGCGATGTGTGGATTCATCTCACAGAGTTAAACCTTTGTTTCCATTTAGCAGGTTGGAAACAATCTTTTTGTAGAATCTACGAAGGGTCATTTTGAAGCCCATTGAGGCCTATAGTAAAAAACCAGATATCTCACAATAAAAACTAGAAACATGCTATCAGTGAAAATGCTTTGCAATGTATGAATTCATCTCATAGAGTTAAATCTTCATTTTAATTCAGCAGGTTGGAAACACTTTTTTTGTAGAATCGAAGAAGGGATATTTTGGAGCCATTTGAGGTCTATAGTGAAAACCAAATATCACCTAATACTAAAAGTAAGGTATTTGTGAAAATGCTTTGTGATATGTGGATTCATCTCACAGAGGTAAACCTTTATTTTGACTCAACAGGCTGGAAGCACTTTTTTTGTAGAATCTACAAAGGGATATTTCAGAGCCCTTTGAGGTCTATGGTAAATAGCTGAATATTCCCTGATAAAAACTAGAATTAAGCTACCTGTGAAAACGCTTTGCAATGTGTGGATCATCTCTCAGAGTTAAACCTTTGTTTTGGTTCAGCAGATTGGAAACACTCTTTCTGAAGAATCAACAAAGGGACATTTTCAGCCCATGTGCATGAATATTGATACATCGAGTATCCCACAATAGAAACTAGCAACTAACTATTAGTGAAAATGCTTTGCAATATGTGAATTCATCTCACAGATTTAAATATTTATTTTCATTCAGAGGGTTGGGGACACTCTTTTTGTAGAATCTACAAAAAAGACTTTTCAGAGCCCATTGAGGCTTACAGTGAAAAACCAAGTATTTCACAATAAAAACTAAAAACAATCTATCTGTGAACATAATTTGCAATGTGTGGATTCATCTCACAGAATTAAATCTTTGTTTTGATTCAACAGATTGGAAACACTTTTTTTGTAGAAGTTATGAAGGGACATTTTGGAGCTTATTGATGACTATAGTGAAAAAAACAAATACTTCGTGATAAAAACTAAAAACAATCTATATGTGAAAATGCTTTGTGATGTGTGTATTGATCTCACAGACTTAAACCTTTGTTTTGTTTCAGAAGGTTGGAAATGCTTTTTTTGTAGGATATACAAAGGGACATTTCAAATGCCATAGACAAGTGTAGTGAAACACTGAATATCCTGCAATAAAAACTAGAAACAAGCTGTCTGTGAAAATGCTTTGCAATGTGTGGATTCATCTCCCAGAGTTAAACCTTTGTTTTTATTCAGCAGGTTGGAGACAGTCTTATTCTAAGGGGCATTAAGGAGCCCATTAAGGGAAATTTCAGAGCCCATTGAAAACTATAGTAAAAAAAGAATATTCCAAGATAAAAACTAAAAAAATCTATCTGTGAAAATGCTTGGTGATGTGTGAATTCATCTCACAGAGTTAACCCTTTGTTTTGATTCAGCAGGACAAAATCTTTTTTTTTTTTTTTTTTTTTTTTTTTTTTTTGTAGAATCTACAAAGGGATATTTCAGAGTCCATTGAGGCCTGTAGTAAAAACCCGATTATCTTGCGATAAAAACTAGAAACAAGCTATCTGTGAAAATGTTTTAGGATTGGTCATTTCAAGTCACAGAGTTAAATTTTTGTTTTGATTCAGCAGGTTGAAAACACACTTTTGTAGAAACTATGAGGGGACATTTCAGAGCATATCGAAGTCTATAGTGAATAATGAAATATCCCACGATAAAAACTAGAAACAAGCTATCTATAAAAATGCTTTGCAATGTGTGGATTCATCTCAGAAATTTAAACTTTTGTTTTGATTCAGCAGGTTGGAAACATTCTTTTGGTACAATCTACAGAGGGACATTTCAGAGCCTGTTGAGGTCTATATTTGTAAAACCAAATATTCCCGATAAAAACTGGAAACAAGCTAACTGTGAAAACCCTTGGTGATGTGTGGATTCAACTCACAGAGTTAAACCTTGATTTTGATTCAGCAGGATGCAAACACTCTTTTTGTAAAATCTACAAAGGGGAGGTTGGAAACACTCTTTTTATGAAATCTACAAAGATACATTTTGGAGCCCATTGAGACCTACAGTGAAAAACTGAATATCCCACAATTAAAACTAGAAAGAAGTTATCTGTGAAAATGCCTGGTAATGTGAGGATTCATTTGACAGAGTTAAATCTTTGTTTTTATTCAGCAGATTGGAAGAACTCTTTTTGTAGAATCTGAGAAGGGACATTTTGGAGCCCATTGAGGCCTACAGTGGAAAACTAAATATCCAGTGATAAAAACTAGAAACAAGTTATATGTGAAAATGTTTTGTGATGTGTGGATTCATCTCAGAGTTAAACCTGTGTTTTGTTTCAGCATGTTGGAAACACTCCTTTGGTAGAATCTTCAAAGAGACATTTTAGAGCCCATTGAGGCCTACAGTGGAAAACCAAATATCCCACGATAAAAACTAGAAACAAGCTGTCAGTGAAAATGATTTCTAATGTGTTTATTCGTTTTACAGAGTTAAAACTTTGCTTTGATTCAGCAGGTTAAAAACACTCTTTTGTAGAATCTACGAAACGATACTTCTAAGCCATTGAGGCCTATACTGAAAAATTGAATTATCTCATGATAAAAAGTAGAAACTAGTTATCTGTGAAAATGCTTTCTGATGTAAGGATTCATCTCAGAGAGTTAAACCTTTGTATTGATTCAGCAGGCTGGAAACATTCTTTTTATAAAATCTATGAAGGGACATTTTGGAGACTATTGAGGCCTATAGTGAAAGACCGAATATCTCCTGATTAAAACTAGAAACAAGCTATCCGTGAAAATACTTTGCAATGTTTGGATTTAATTTAGAGTTATTTGGTTTCAGTAGGTTGGAAACACTCTTTCTGTAAAATCTACGGGGGGACATTTCAGAGCCCATTGAGGCCTACAGTGAAAAACCCAACATCCCACTATAAAATCTAGAAACAAGCTATCTGTGAAAATGCTTTGCCTTGCCACGTGTTCATTCATTTCACAGAGTCAAACCCTTGTTTTGATTCAACAGGTTGGTAACACTTTTTTCTAGAATCTACAATGGGACATTTCGTAGCCCACTGATGTCTATAGTGAAAAACCAAATATCCCGCAATAAAAGCTAGAAACTAGCTATTTGTGAAAATGCTTCAGGATATGTATGCAAACACAGCCATGTTTCCTAAAGGGAATAGCACAAAGATAATCTGACCCAGATGACCCATACCCATCCTCAGCCTTAGATCTTGGTGGGTCTGAGCCTCTTCCCAGCTCCAGCTACCTCTGATGGGTCTTCAGGACTTGCTTGTCCTAGCAGGACTGATACTCCTGCTGAGTTCCTCCATTTGAATGAGGAAATGTCTGGAGAGAGGAGAAAGCTGGAACAGAGCCTTCCCTGTGGTTTCCAGTGACTCAGAGAGGTTTTCCCAAAAGTCTTATGGTAGAAGATAGAGAAAGTGGGATGTTCAGGGCCAGACCTTAGGAGAATCCTCTACCCCAACTCAGTGAAGCCCTAATCTTGTGCTACTTTCCCTTGTAACGCTGGGAGAATCAGATTCATCAAAAATTTTCACCTTTCCTCTACTGAATTTCGGTTCCCTTTCCAATGGTTCCAACATGCCCAGTAAAGTGAGCTGTTCCATCCGTACAACCTGGGGTGGTGCGATGAAGGGGAAAGAGACCAGTTCCCTCTCCCACTTCCCAGTGAGGCCTATGAAGAGGCAACTAGACTCTTTCTACCAAGTGGATGACCTCAGGCCTAGAGTTGGAGTTAGCAGACCACTGTGTGGAAGCCACAGCCCTCAGCAGAGATAGGAACAGTGGAAAACAAACTTGTGACTATAGGACCTGCTTCTTTTTTTTTATTTTTTTATTTTTATTTTTATTTTTATTTTTTTTTATTTTTTTATTTTTTTTTTAATATGGAGTCTTGCTCTTTTGCCCAGGCTGCAGTGCAATAACATGATCTTGGCTCACTGCAACCTCCACCTGTGATCAAATGAATCTCGTGCCTCAGCTTCTCAAGTAGCTGAGATCACATGCACGTGCCACCATGCCTGGCTAATTTTTGTATTTTTAGTAGAGATGGGGTTTCACCATGTTGGCCATGCTGGTCTCAAACTCTTAGCCTCAAGTGATCCACTGCCTCAGCCTCCCAAAGTGTTGGGATTACATACAGGACGTGCTTCTAAGTGGATGACTCAAGGTACACATAAAACCAAGCTTTCTATTTATACCTGTGTTAGAAGAAGCTGACCTAAGAAAGGCAGGTAATACTTGGGTGAGAAAAGGCAAAACATAGCTAAGGAGCAACCAGGAGGCCAGGTTGGCTGGAGTACAGGTCTAGTTAGAAGAGACAGTCATGGATGGGGCTATTCTGGGGAAAGCCCTGGAGATCTGGCTGAGAAAGTGAAATTCTCTGCCTATAGCCCCAGTATATTAGGTGGTTGTTACCCAAGTACAAAACCACAGCTATATTCTCAGCTTGGATTTCAGAAAATAATACATTTTTAAATCATCTGCAAGAGTCTAAGACAAAGGTTTATCTTTGGCCCCAATTATGTAATTTCAAAAGCACGAATATTTTTGTATCTGTCTGGTTCTTGGTTGTGCACATCAGAAGCCACCTGCAGTTTACCTAAACAGAAAGGGAGTATGTTGGAAGAATGTTGGTGGGTCACAGAATGGGTGGGGAAGCTTGGCTACCAGCCCCAAGAAACAGGCAGAAACCCATGGAGGTGAGTCAGCAGGAAGCCCAGTCAAAGATGTGACACAGGAACATCATCCACAGCCACAGCCACTGCTGTGGATGCTCTCTAAGGGCTCCTGTGACTTGGCATCATCATGCCGCCAATAACCATTATTCCCGGCTGGAACGGCCCACTGGTGAGCCAGGAGATAGGGACATGGAACATCTGGCCTTTTCTAGCTCCCACAGGCAGATAACCTCCTATTAAGACCTTCCAAAAGTGGAATTCCTATGAAATAGGACAGAGATCTAAGTGTTGCATAGCCCCCCATACAGCAAATGTTCATGATTCAGAAATACTTTTTTAAAGACTAATTTTTCTATTTTTTTCTAGTTTTAGCTCAAAGGCAAGGTAGGTTTTTAAAGGATGTACTTAAGAACCAGTCTATTCTACTTTTCAAATACAACATTTTGGAATGGCTGTATAGGAGAATGGGTTAAATATACGGCCTGGACTCAGACCAGACCTGGGTTTGAAGCCCAGCTTTACCATTTTCTAGCAGTGTTGCCCTGGGCAAGCAAATTAACCTCTCTGAGCCCATGCTCTTCTGTAAAATGGGGTCATCATAGTACCTACCTCACAGCTTTGAACTTTGAGGTTTAAGTGAGATAACGCATGTCAAGATCCTACCAGTGCTTGGCACCAGGGAAACACTCCATAAATATCAGCTATTGTCATTGAGTTAACTGTCCTAAGATCTGAGAAAACAACATGGTCACATTGGGCCCCATACCTTGGGGTATGTGGGCTTGGCCTGACTTAAGTCCAGGCAGCCAGAGCCACACAAGGGAAGGAGGATGTCCAGATATCCACTTGGACACGTTTCCCCTTCATTCCTTGCTTTATCACCTTTTATTGTTTAAGGTCATAGGCTTTGGTGTTACAGGTTTGGATTTGAATCCAGACCTGCCAGATGGTGTTGGGCACCTCATGTGAGTTACTTAACTTCTCTAACCCTCAGGCTTTTTCATTGCAAAATGAGAATAATGCTATCTACCACATGGCAGTGCTGTAAGAAATCAGATAGTTTGTGCAGGGTGCTCAGCACTGTGCCTCATAGGTGAGAAGGGTCCTCATTAGTATATATTCATCCTCGTGGGTTAGGGAAGAAGTAGCACTTCCAAAGCATATTCTTTTCCTTCTATAATACCCCATGTAAATTTGTCTCTTTGATGCCTAAGTCATCTGGCAAGGATTGTTTTGGCTTCTACAAAAAAAAAAAGGAAGATCATCTTGACAGTGGGAGGTCACATCTGTGGAAAATGCTAGTGTTCATGTAGCAAAAAGCTAGACCAGATCACTGCAAGCATGCAGGCCCAAGGGTAAAGCGGGTCAGCACTGCTGAGAGTATTGTCCACTGGACTCTCATTCCAGAGATGCTCCTCAGGAAGGGTGCTGTAGTTCAATAAGTCTGGCAAGTATAACTCCATCCTCCTTTTAGAAAAGTATAATACTAGCTGGCCACAGTGGCTCAGGCCTGTAATCCCAGCACTTTGGGGGGCCAAGGTGGGCAGATCATGAGGCCAAGAGTTTGAGACCAACCCGGCCACCAAGGTGAAACCTAATCTCTACTAAAACTATGAAAATTAGCCAGGCATGGTGGCAGGGGCCTGTAATCCCAGCTACTCAGGAGGCTGAGACAGGAGAATTGCTTGAAACCAGAAGATAGAAATTGCAATGAGCCACGATGGCACCACTGCACTCTAGCCTGGGCAAAAGAGCGAAACTTCACCTCAAAAAAAAAAGAAAGAAAAGAAAAGATAAGAAAGGAAATTACAATGTGGGCTGGGCCCAGCAGCTCATGCCATAATCCCAGCACTTTGGGAGGCCAAGACAGGCAGATCGCTTGAGTCCAGGAATTTGAGACCAGCCTGGGCAACATAGAAAAACCCCATTTCTACTAATAATACAAAAATTAGCCAGGTGTGGTGACACAAGCCTGTAGACCCAGCTACTTGGGAGGCTGAGGTGAGAGGATCACTTGAGCCCTGGAGACAGAGGTTGCAGTGAGCTGATATCACAGCACTACACTCTAACCTGGGCTGCAGAGCAAGACTCTGTCAAAAAGAAAGAAAGAAAGAAAGAAAGAAAGAAAGAAAGAAAGAAAGAAAGAAAGAAAGAAAGAAAGAAAGAGAAAAGAAAAGAAAAGAAAAGAAAAGAAAGATAATTACAATGAACATCAGCTTATGGAAGGCTCAAGGAAGTGCTAAACAAAAAAGAGCCACTATAACGATATTAACCCAACAGCATTTAATGAACAAAACCCTTCCACATGAAGCACTAAAAACACACCTTGCTAAATGCTGAGGCAGCTGTGTTTGGAGTAAATGGATCATTTTTGACCCCAGTATAACAAAACTTCACTCCCATGCAATAGAATCCCAAAGTAAAGAACAAGTTTATGATCTTCATGTCTATCTTTCTTTTCTTTTTTTTTTTTTTTTTTTTTTTTTTTTTTTTGAGACAGGGTCTCACCCTGTTGCCTAGGCTGAAGTGCAGTGGTGCAAGCAAGGCTCACTGCAGCCTCAACTTCTCAAGCTTAAGCAATCCTCCCACCTCAGCCTCCCAAATAAGTAGCTGGGCTATAGGCATGTGCCACCGTGCCCAGCTAATGTTTTTATTTTTTGGAGAGATGAGGTCTCCCTATTTTGTCTAGGCTGGCCTCAAACTACTGGGCTCAAGCAATTCAGCCTGTCAAAGTGCTGGAATTACAAGCATGAGCCACCATGCTCAGCCAATGCTCATGTATTTCTAAGTAAAGCAAAGTTCCTATAGGTATGGCAGCTATATTTTAGAACTGAAAATTGGGACTATTTTAAAGCAGTGGTAGCTTAGCAAATTTAGGACACAGCCCAAGGCACAGAGTAGGGTTCAATAACTGAACTGAGGTGCATTTCCCAGAAAGATGAGTCTCAATGGTTTTTTTTACCCCCCTCATTTTACTTGCCTGTCTCCCTCACATGAACACTCTAAGTCTATAGGGCAGGAAACTTTGGATCATTAACATAAACTATCATCACACATTCCATCATCTAAAGAGTGACTGTAGTCAAAATACTAAAAAGATGAATATTGAAATAACTGCTCAAAGTGAGAAGAGGAAAGGTGTGAGTTCTATGGAGAGGAAAGAGATGAAAAGAGAAAGGAAAATAGGTAGTGAGAAATTCTCACCACCATCAATATCATCATCATCACCATCATCATTTCCCTTTACTATATACTGTCAAGCATATGCTGAGTGGTTACAGGCAATATGGCAATAATCCTGTGAAATAATTATTATCTCCATTTTATAAGTCAGGAGACAAATATACAGAGCAAAAGATTCACAGTAGTAAGTTGGAACCAAGATTTAAACCCAAACTCTCTTATTATAGAATCTGTGCATTTAACTAGGATGCCAAAATGTCAAAGGTAAGGTAACATTTTCTTATATAAAGAGTATAGTAATTAGAATGTTCTTGACTCAGAACTATGAAGCTAAGAAATTTTTAACAAGATCAGCAATGTATCATAAAAATAGATACAGCAAGTGTACATTTCTGTATCTTTTAAAATGTAAAATTATGCTCCATAATGTAAATATATTCTCAAGGGGCTTCAATACATTAAAAAGTGTATATAGCCAGGTGTGGTGGTTCACACCTGAAATCCCAGCACTTTGGGAGGCTGAGGTGGGTGGATCACTTGAGGCCAGGAGTTTGAGACCAGCTTGGCGAACATGGCGAAACCTCATCTCTTCTAAAAATACAAAAATTAGCCAGGTGCTGTGGTGCATGCCTATAATCCCAACTACTTGGGAAAATGAAGCCACGGGACTCACTTGAACCTAGGAGGTGGAGGTTGCAGTGAGCCAAGATCATGCCACTTCACTCCAGCCTGGGTGATAGAGCGAGACTCCATCTCAAAAAAAAAAAAAAAGTGTATATACAACATAGTATAAATATAGCTCCATTCAGAATATACTGTACTATAAACCTGACCTAACATTAATATGGAAGCTATAATAAGCATTTAATTAAAGGTAATTTTGTTTGCCCCCTTAGGCTTTAGAAAAACCTTTAAGATGATTGGGCTTAGAAGCTGCCCAAAGAAATTTTACTACTTGCCTTCTTTTTCTCTCAGTGCCTTCTATTTTTCTCATTATACTCAGAAGTATGTCATTTGGTTCAGTCCTACACTTGACACTCTGTTGACAGCCATCAGAGTCCTTCATACTCTTTCAGGAAACCACGGAAGTAAAAAATCAGGGGGAGATGACTTGTTCAAGATCTTTTCAGCCCAGTGGTGACAAAACAGGCACTTGAATCGAGCCACTGTGCTCTTTGATTGCTTCCCTCACTTTCATCGCAATTCTCCTGCCTCAACCCCCTGGGTAACTGGGATTACAAGCATCCGCCACCACACCCAGCTAATTTTTTGTATTTTTAGTAGAGAAGGAGTTTCACTATGTTGGTCAGATTGGTCTCGAACTCCTGACCTCATGATCCGCCCAGCCTCCCTAAGTGCTGGGATTACAGGCATGGGCCACTGTGCCCTACCTATATGTCTTTCTTAATACACATTTAAACAAGTAAATATTTTTAAAAGATGTGTTCATGGCTGAGTGTGTTGGCTCGCACCTCTAATCCCAGCACTTTGGGAGGCTGAGGCTGGAGGATCACTTGAACCCGGGAGTTCAAGACCTTGCAACAAAGCAAGACCTCATCTCTACAAAATCTTTTAAAAGTTAGCTGAAAATAGTGGCACTTGCCTGTAATCCTGTTACTCAAGAGGCTGAGGCAGGAGACTTGCTTGAGCCCAGGAGTTCAAAGCTGAAGTTACACACCACTGAACTCCAGCCTGGGCAACAGAGCTAGATCCTGACTCTATATATATATATATATATATATATATATATATATATATATATATATATGACTGGGTGCAGTGGCTCATACCTGTAATCCCAGCACTTTGGGAGGCCGAGGTGGGCAGATCACAAGGTCAGGAGTTCGAGCCCAGCCTGGCCAACATGGTGAAATCCTGTCTCTACCAAAAATACAAAAATTAGCTGGGCATGATGGTGGGCGCCTGTAATCCCAGCTCCTTGGGAGGCTGAGGCAGAGAATTGCTTGAACCTGGGAGGCAGAGGTTGCAGTGAGCCAAGATTGTGCCATTGCACTCCAGCTTGGATAACAGGGCGAGACTCCATCCCAAAAAATATATATATATATATATGTAAATATTTTTATTATTTATATATGATTTTTATTAAATGTATATTTGTTTAAACAAGGTATATAACAACTGTATATGTGTGTGTATATATGTATTGAATATATATTTGTTAAAATATGTTTTAAAGCTTATTTATACACCCCAGAGATTTCTACACTACATTTTGGAACATATTGCTCTGTGAGCAAAACAGAAAATGACTTAGCTCTACAGAAGCCATTCCAGGTTAGATGCTGTGTTTATACCAAATACCGGGAGGTCCAGGAATTTGCTGGGCCCTGTTCCCTGTGAGTCTCAATTCAAGAGGATGACACAAGCTTAGAATAAAATTAAAGCATGACTACAATGCCATTGGTTTTTGTTTCTTTGGTTTTTAATTAGAAACAAGAGGTGGGAGGACACTGAATCCGGTGCTCTTTTGAAAGTGTCTCCCATTCTATAATTCATTAGGTTGCACATACTATGGAATGTTTGAACTTATAACTTTTTAAGAACTGTCTGTATATCTTTAATGTGTACACCTTACATTGAGAAAGCCAGAGTTAGTCCAGCCTTTGTAAAATAGTGGGGAAATGACTCTTGCCTTGGAATATTAGTTGCACTTGCTTCTCAGCCTAGTGGCTGAAAATGCAGCAGAATCATTGTGGAACACTACATGCCCTATCTTCTCTGACTGGCTCCTGCTTTAGAAATGAAGAAACAGAATAAAATCATTTAAGTTTTGCCTAGAGTTAAGGTTACCTTTTTTTGAAAGCATTCCTCCTTCACCTTTCAGATAAAACAACCCATATAGACTGCACCAGATACAGAGATTTAATGCTTTCTCTGTTCTCTTCAAAGACAAAAATTTTCAGTGGACTTTTCCATTTGGTACATCTCCTATGCTTGGCTTGCCACCTTAGCTCTGACACAAAGGTAATATAACCCAGGACTGGTGAGACGTAACCTCTCCTTTGCATTCCACATTCAGAAGATCTCATTTCCATTTCCAATTACACAAGTATGAGTCCCAATGTGGGTAAAAAGTCTTCCAGAAATGAGAAACCCAGATTAGCTAGTCAAGCTGCTCCTTGCAGATGAACTAAAAATAATAATTAGTAAAGCATTAACAGTATACTAGCAGAAAGCACAGATTTTCATTCAGACAGAGTTGAGTTTGATTCCTGGCTTTATTACCATGAGATGTGGGGTGAGTGAATTAACCTCCCTAGTCCTTCAGTGTTGTCACTTACAATCCAAGCATACAAATACTACCTATCTCATAGGGCTGCTTTGAGGATTAAATGAGATCATGCTTATAAGATATTAAGCACTAGAAAACACTGGAAATTGCTAGCTATTATTCTCATATAACTCTCACAATTACTATCATTTTGTCACACAAATTGCCTGAAATCCATATGGTCACTGTGGCAGATTCCACGAATGGGTCCACACAACATCTGCTTTGACCATTTCTAAAATCTACAGTGTCTGGACTCTTTCGTAGCTAGGGTTCTGCCTATGACCCAGGTTCTACCCAGCAGACGCCTATGTGCTCCAGGAAGATGAAGGTCTTTTAAGTGAAGTGGCAGCACATGTAGGTGGACCCATCTTTTGCAGACATGACTGTGAAAGACCTTTGAGAGAAGCCCCACTGTCCAGCCCCTAGCATCACAGGTATTGACTGGTAAGCAGCAGTGATGGGACTTCTATGAGAACAGTCCTGTCTATGGTTCGGCATTTCTGCTGGGGTTGTTTCTGGCTGTGTGGTATCCTAGCCTGCTTCTCTGGCACTGCTGGAAATCCTGTAAACTACCTAATACCCTGTGGTAATCCCTTTCTCTTGAAACTAGCTAGAGTGAATTCTGTTGTCCGCAACTAAGAACACAGTAATTATCAAAACAATCAATACAGTAATCATCAGAATAGTCCTTGTTACTACAGTATAAGGATTTCTTTACTAGTCATATTCAGATTACTAAGGGATACGTAAGAGTATGTATAAAAACCTCACCCTTGCCTTCAAAATGCATTTATCCTAAAATACATTACATGAGTGGAAACCTGTTTTGTTTTTTGTTTTTTTTGTTTTTTAAGTTTTACTTTCTTTGGCAACAGAAAGTCTTTTCTGAGGAACTAGCAGAATGAGCTGATAAAAACTGAAGCCTTACAGAAAATAATC
Organism: Papio anubis; assembly: GCF_008728515.1. Taxonomy (NCBI): domain Eukaryota; kingdom Metazoa; phylum Chordata; class Mammalia; order Primates; family Cercopithecidae; genus Papio; species Papio anubis. The sequence continues at coordinate 20,117,130 of NC_044992.1, forward strand.
CTCCCTTGGGTCCTTATTGAGGATGACAGGCGATACTACCTGCCATAGTGTTCTTTAGAAATTATAATGGGAGATCGGCACCAAGATGGCCTAATAGGAACAGCTCCAGCCTCGTGCTCCCAGTGTGAGCAACACAGAAGATGGTTGATTTCTGCATTTCCAACTGAGGTACTGGGTTCATCTCACTGGGGTGTGTCAGACACTCGGTGCAGGACAGTGGGTGCAGCCCAGTGGGTGAGAGTTGAAGCAGGGTGAGGCATCGCCTCACCCAGGAAGTTCAAGGGGGAAGGGAAGTCCTTTTCCTAGCCAAGGGAAACTGTGACACACAACGTCTGGAAAATCAGGTCACTCCCACCCTAATACTGCACTTTACCAAGGGTCTTAGCAAATGGGCACACCAGGAGATTATATCTTGTGCCTGGCCTAGAGGGTCCCACATCCACAGAGCCTCCCTCATTGCTAGTACAGCAGTCTGAGATCTAACTGCAAGGTGGCAGCGAGGCTGGGGGAGGGGTGCCTGCCATTGCTGAGGCTTAAGTAGGTAAACAAAGCACTGGGAAGCTCAAACTGGATGGAGCCCACCACAGCTCAAGGAGGCCTGCCTGCCTCTGTAGACTCCACCTCTGGGGACAGGGCATAGCTAAGCAAAAAGCAGCAGAAACCTCTGCAGATGTAAATGTCCCTATTTGACAACTTTGAAGAGAGTAGTGATTCTCCCAGTCGGAGGCTAAGATCTGAGAACAGACAGACTGCCTGCTCAAGTGGGTCCTGACCCCCGAGTAGCCTAACTGGGAGAACCTAACAGGAAGTAGCCTAACTAGAGTGGACCTCAAGCAAACTCCAACAGGCCTGCAGCTGAGGGTCCTGACTGTTAGAAGGAAAACTAACAAACAGAAAGGACATCCACACAAAAACCCCATCTGTACGTCACCATCATCGAAGACCAAAGGTAGATAAAACCACAAAGATGGGGGAAAAGCAGTGCAGAAATGCTCAAAATTCAAAAACATCAGAGCGAATCTCCCCCTCCAAAGGAATGCAGCTCCTCACCAGCAACGGAACAAAGCTGGATGGAGAATGACTTTGACGAGTTGAGAGAAGAAGGTTTCAGTTGATCAAACTTCTCAGAGCTAAGGGAGGAACTACAAACCCAGCACAAAGAAACTAAACACCTTGAAAAAAGATTTGATGAGTGGATAACTACAATAACCAATGCAGAGAAGTCCAGAAACGACCAGATAGAGAGGAAAACCATGACACGAGAACTACATGACAAATGCACAAGCTTCAGTAACCGACTTGATCAACTGGAAGAAAGAATGTCAGAGATTGAAGATCAAAAGAATGAAATGAAGTGAGAAGAGAAGTTTAGAGAAAAAAAAACAATAAAAAGAAATGAACAAAGCCTGCAAGAAATATGGGATTACATGAAAAGACTAAATCTACATCTGATCGGTGTACCTAAAAGTGACGGGGAAAATGGAACCAAGTTGGAAAACACTCTGCAGGATATTATCCAGGAGAAATTCCCCAACCTAGCAAGGCAGGTCAACATTCAAATTCAGGAAATACAGAGAATGCCACAAAGATACTCCTCGAGAAGAGCAACTCCAAGAAACATAATTGTCAGATTCACCAAAGTTGAAACAAAGGAAAAAATGTTAAGAGCAGCCAGAGAGAAAGGTCGGGTTACCCACAAAGGGAAGCCTATCAGACGAACAGCAGATCTCTCAGCAGAAATTCTACAAGCTAGAAGAGAGTGAGGGCCAATATTCAACATTCTTAAAGAAAAGAATTTTCAACCCAGAATTTCATATCCAGCCAAACTAAGTTTCGTAAGTGAAGGAGAAATAAAATCCTTTACAGACAAGCAAATGCTGAGAGACTTTGTCACCACCAGGCCTGCCCTACAAGAGATCCTGAATAAAGCACTAAACATGGAAAGGAACAACCAGTACCAGCCATTGCAAAAACATGCCAAGATGTATAGACCATCGGTGCTAGGAAGAAACTGCATCAACTAATGGGCAAAATAACCAGCTAATATGATAATGATAGGATCAAGTTCACATATAACAACATTAACTTTAAATATAAATGGGCTAAATGGTCCAGTTAAAAGACACAGACTGGCAAATTGGATGAAGAGTCAAGACGCATCAGTTTGCTGTATTCAGGAGACCCACCTCATTTGCAGAGACACACATAGGATCAAAATAAAGAAATGGAGGAAGATCTACCAAGCAAATGGAAAACAAAAAGAAAGCAGGGGTTGCAATCCTAGTCTCTTATAAAACAGACTTTAAACCATCAAAGATCAAAAGAGACGAAGAAGGCCATTACATAATAGTAAAGGAATCAATTCAACAAGAAGGGCTAACTATGCTAAATATATATGCACCCAATACAGGAGCACCCAGATTCATAAAGCAAGTCCTCAGAGACTTACAAAGAGCCTTAGACTCCCACACAATAATATGGGAGACTTTAACACCGCACTGTCAACATTAGACAGATCAACGAGACAGAAAGTTAACAAAGATATCCAGCAATTGAACTCAACTCTGCACCAAGCACACCTAATAGACATCTACAGAACTCTCCACCCCAAATCAACACAATATACATTCTTCTCAGCACCACATCGCACTTATTCCAAAATTGACCACATAGTTGGAAGTAAAGCACTCCTCAGCAAATGTGAAAAAGCAGAAATTACAACAAACTGTCTCTCAGACCACAGTGCAATCAAACTAGAACTCAGGACTAAGAAACTCAATCAAAACTGCTCAACTACATGGAAACTGAACAACCTGCTCCTAAATGACTACTGGGTACATAACGAAATGAAGGCAGAAATAAAGATGTTCTTTGAAACCAATGAGAACAAAGATACAACATACCAGAATCTCCGGGACACATTTAAAGCAGTGTGTAAAGGGAAATATATAGCACTAAATGCCCACAAGAGAAAACAGGAAAGATCTAAAATTGACACCCTAACATCACAATTAAAAGAACTAGAGAAGCATGAGCCAACACATTCAAAAGCTAGCAGAAGGCAAGAAATAACTAAGATCAGAGCAGACCTGAAGGAGATAGAGGCACAAAAAACCCTCCAAAAAATCAATGAATCCAGGAGCTGGTTTTTTGAAAAGATCAACAAAATTGATAGACCGCTAGCAAGACCAATACAGAAGAAAGAGAGAAGAATCAAATAGATACAATAAAAAATGATGAAGGGGATATCACCACTGACCCCACAGAAATACAAACTACCATCAGAGAATACTATAAACACCTCCACTCAAATAAACTAGAAAACCTAGAAGAAATGGATAAATTCCTGAACACATACACTCTCCTGAGACTAAACCAGGAAGAAGTTGAATCCCTGAATAGACCAGTAACAGGCTCTGAAATTGAGGTAATAATTAATAGCCTACCAACCAAAAAAAGTCCAGGACCAGACGGATTCACAGTCAAATTCTACCAGAGGTACAAGGAGGACCTGGTACCATTCTTTCTGAAACTATTCCAATCAATAGAAAAGGAGGGAATGCTCCCTAACTCATTTTACGAAGCCAGCATCATCCTGATACCAAAGCCTGGCAGAGACACAACAAAAAAAGGGAATTTTAGACCAATATCCCTGATGAATATTAACGCAAAAATCCTCAACAAAATACTGGCAAACCAAATTCAGCAGCACGTCAAAAAGCTTATCCGCCATGATCAAGTGGGCTTCACCCCGGGATGCAAGTCTGGTTCAACATATGCAAATCAATAAACGTAATCCAGCACATAAACAGAACCAAAGACAAAAACCACATGATTATCTCAATACATGCCAAAAAGGCCTTTGAAAAAATTCAACAGCCCTTCATGCTAAAAACTCTCAATAAATTTGGTATTGATGGAATGTATCTCAAAATAATAAGAGCTATTTATGACAAACCCACAGCCAATATCATACTGAATGGGCAAAAACTGGAAGCATTCCCCTTAAAAACTGGCACAAGACAGGGATGCCCTCTCTCACCACTCCTGTTCAACATAGTGTTGGAATTTCTGGCCAGGGCAATCAGGCAAGAGAAAGAAATAAAGGGTATTCAGTTAGGAAAAGAAGTCAAATTGTCCCTGTTTGCAGATGACATGATTGTATATTTAGAAAACCCCATTGTCTCAGCCCAAAATCTCCTCAAGCTGATAAGCAACTTCAGCAAAGTCTCAGGATACAAAATCAATGTGCAAAAATCATGAACATTCTTATACACCAATAACAGACAAGCAGAGAGCCAAATCATGAATGAACTCCCATTCACAGTTGCTTCAAAGAGAATAAAATATCTAGGAATCCAACTTACAAGGGATGTGAAGGACCTCTTCAAGGAGAACTACAAACCACTGCTCAACGAAATAAAAGAGGACACAAACAAATGGCAAAACATTCCATGCTCATGGATAGGAAAAATCAATATCATGAAAATGGCCACACTGTCCAAGGTAATTTACAGATTCAATGCCACCCCCATCAAGCTACCAATGACTTTCTTCACAGAACTGGGAAAAAACAACTTTGAAGTTCATACTGAACCAAAAAAAGAGCCTGCATTGCCAAGACAATCCTAAGTCAAAAGAACAAAACTGGAGGCATCAGGCTACCTGACTTCAAACTATACTACAAGGCTACAGTAACCAAAACAGCATGGTACTGGTTCCAAAACAGAGATATAGACCAATGGAACAGATTAGAGCCCTCAGAAATAATACCACACATCTACAACCATCTGATCTTTGACAAACCTGGCAAAAACAAGAAATGGGGAAAGGATTCACTATTTAATAAATGGTGCTGGGAAAACTGGCTAGCCATATGTAGAAAGCTGAAACTGGATCCCTTCCTTACTCCTTATACAAAAATTAATTCAAGATGGATTAGAGACTTAAATGTAAGACCTAAAGCCATAAAAACCCTAAAAGAAAACCTAGGCAATACCATTCAGGACATAGGCATGGGCAAGGACTTCATGTCTAAAACACCAAAAGCAACGGCAACAAAAGCCAAAATTGGAAAATGAGATCTAATTAAACTAAAGAGCTTCTTCACAACAAAAGAAACTACCATCAGAGTGAACAGGCAACCTACATAATGGGAGAAAATTTTTGCAATCTACTCATCTGACAAAGGGCTAATATCCAGAACCTACAAAGAACTCAAACAAATTTACAAGAAAAAAACAACCCCATCAAAAAGTGGGCAAAGGATATGAACAGACACTTCTCAAAAGAAGACATTTATGCAGCCAACAGACACATTAAAAAATGCTCATTATCACTAACCATCAGAGAAATGCAAATCAAAACCACAATGAGATACCATCTCACACCAGTTAGAATGGCAATCATTAAAAAGTCAGGAAACAGCAGGTGCTGGAGAGGATGTGGAGAAATAGGAACACTTTTACACTGTTGGTGGGATTGTAAACTAGTTCAACCATTGTGGAAGACAGTGTGATGATTCCTCAAGGATCTAGAACTAGAAATACCATTTGACCCAGCCATCCCATTACTGGGTATATGCCCAAAGGATTATAAATCATGCTGCTATAAAGACACATGCACACGTATGTTTATTGTGGCACTATTCACAACAGCAAAAACTTGGAACCAACCCAAATGTCCATCAGTGACAGACTGGATTAAGAAAATGTGTCATATATACACCATGGAATACTATGCAACCATACAAAATGATGAGTTCGTGTCCTTTGTAGGGACATGGATGCAGCTGGAAACCATCATTCTCAGCAAACTATCGCAAGAACAGAAAATCAAACACCGCATGTTCTCACTCATAGGTGGGAATTGAACAATGAGATCACTTGGACACAGGAAGGGGAACATCATACACTGGGGCCTGTTGTGGGGTGGGGGAATGGGGGAGGGATAGCATTAGGAGATATACCTAATGTAAATGACGAGTTAATGGGTGTAGCATACCAACATGGCACATGTATACATATGTAACCAATCTGCACGTTGTGCACATGTACCATAGAACATAAAGTATAATTTTTAAAAAAAGAAATTATAATGGGAGAGTTGAAAGGTGCACCAGAAAGCCAGTTTATGTGTATAAATACTTGGCTAGGTATGTTGTATGTAGTCATTAATGTACTTTCTTCTAGGATGGTATCCAGGGATGTGCTCAATTACAATGAGGAGAATGCCTTGAAAGAAGTAATTAACAAGAGCATTGAGACATCTCTCCAGACAGATTTTGAATTAATGAAAAATTACTGTGTGATGAATACAGCCCTCAGTGAAGTGTGGTTTCAGTTTTGCCAGTTTCTTATCTGCTTTCATTATCATTAATAGTTTTAAAAACATAACATCAAATTCTTACTCTTTACAAAGACTGCTCTTTTTTTTGAGATGGGCCCCACTCTGTCTTCCAGGTTGGAATGCAGTGTTGAGATCTCAGCTCCCTGCAACCTCACCTCCCAGCTTCAAGCGATTCTCCCACCTCAGCCTCCTGAGTTGCTGGGACCACAGGCATGCACCACCACACTGGACTAATATTTTGTATTTTTAGTAGAGATGGGGTTTTACCATGTTGCCCAAGCTGGTCTTGAACTCTGTCCTCAAGTGATCTACCTGCCTTGGCCTCCCAAAGTTCTGAGATTACAGGTGTCAGCCATCACACTGTCACAAAGACTGCTCTTATGGTGTGTTTTTGAGTAACTGTGGCCCCACTGGCAACTCTCGTCATTTTTATTCAATGCCTAGCTTCCCATTTTCTCCCTTATATACTTCTGGCAATATATAATGACCTGTTCAAAGCAGATCAGAGAACTTCTCACAATGCTGATACACAAAATGGTCAAGTGCTTAAGGTATTGTCTGTCTTCTTCAATAAAACAACACAAAACATGCTGGACCCCCGGCTTAGTCTGTCAGTTGGCATATTAGTTTTCTGTGGTTGCCGTAACAAAATGCCACAAATTTCGTGGCTTAAAACAACACAAATGTATTGTCTTATAGTTCCAGAGGTCAGAAGTCCAAAATCATTTTCACTGAGATTTAGCCAAGGGTTTGCAGAAATGGCTGATTCTGGAGGCTTCAGAAAAGAATACATTTTCTTGCCTTTTTCAGCTTTGCAGGCTGCCTGCAGTCCTTGCCTCACAGCCCCTGCCTCACATCACTCCAACCTCCTGTTTCCATGGTAACATCTACTACTACTCACTCTTACCCTCCCTGCCGCCTCTTATAAGGACCCTTGTGATTACATTGGGCCCACCCAGATAATTCGGGATTGTCTCTCCATCTCAAAATCCTTAATTCAAGTCTCATCTTCGAAGTCCCTTTGTCATATAAGGTGATATTGACAGGTTCTGAGAATTAGGGATTATTCCACCTACTACAGGTGTCAGGAAAGCGAGTTCTAGCTTCCTCAATCAATGAGGACTTACTAGAAGGTTACATAGAGAAAATAGTAGGAAATCAAGAAAACTAACAGGCATTTGAGATACAAGGCAAATACATACCTGGTTATCTTGCTGTCCTCTCAGCAACAGGTGCCTTTTGCTGCAGATTCTAGACTTCTACCTTTATTGTGACTGTCTTTACTTCCTTTTCTGTCTGACTGATGATTCTAGCAGCTCTAGCAGTCAAACTGAGTCAGCCAGAGGCCCATCCTATAGAGGGAGCCCCTTTTCTGCCAGGCTCTTTTATGAGGAAATCTCACTGGCTGCTATCTAACCTACAGATGGCAGCTTTTGAGTCAGTCATTAACCCTTGGTACACTCAGCTTTGGCCAGGAAAGCTGGGCCACAAGACACAAAATGCGTACAGGAACCACGGGCCTTTGTCTCTGAAAGGCGCTTGGAAGTTCCAAGTATTTGGAGATTGTTAGACTCTTCTCCAAAACACTGTCAGCAACCGCAGAGTTTGAGCAAAATATTTTCCTTCCCAATTTTTGAAACTGGAATGTTTATAGGTGCTTGTTACAAACAGATTTTGGTTAATGTTTACAAAATATAGTATTCCTAAGAAAACAAATTAGAATGGTCCAAAAATAAGAGTGCTTTGGAAAGCTAAAGGCTTGTCATGATATCCTGTGGTCTAATCATAAACTCTAATTACCGGAAAAGACATACATATCACCAAAGAAGTCTTCAAGATCACAGGTCTTTACAGCACTTCAAATTATATAAAGCAGCACACTGGAATTCCCAAGCTCTGAGTCACCCATTAAAAAAACAGCTCATATGACTTTCAGGATACTGAATTTAATTCAGAAATCATTTTATAAATGTCTGCTCTCTTTGACAGAGGAGATCTAGGAAAGGAGAAAAGTAATCTGGAGTGTAGCACAGAATTAAACTGACTTCTCTTTAATGGAGACATAGAGCCTTTTACACTGCACTCTTGGATGGTGTCAGATAATCATAGGTTCAGCCACTGGATTAGTCATATCATGAATTTCATAATCACCATATAATTGACACAGGCCTTTAAACAGTCGTTTCTTCTGGAAGCCAGTTTATTGCTGGAATTAAATGAACTGTCACTCTTGCAGAAAATGGAACAAACTTTCCACTTGGCTCACCTTGGCAGTAATTAGGAGATTTCTATGAATTAGCGCCAATTCTCGCAAAGCTGTCCAAGTGGAAACAAGCAGATTGTCCTTAAGAATGCAAAGGTTCATACCACCCAAAGTAATTTATAGATTCAATGCTATCCCCATCAAGCTACCATTTACTTTCTTCACATAATTAGAAAAAGTACTTTAAATTTCATATGGAACCAAAAAAGAGCCCACATAGCCAAGACAATCTTAAGCAAAAAGAAAAAAGCAGGAGGAATCATGCTACCTGACTTCAAACTATACTACAAGGCTACAGTAACCAAATCAGCATGGTACTGGTACCAAAACAGATATATAGACCAACAGGACAAAACAGAGGCCTCAGAAATAACACTACACATGTACAACTATCTGATCTTTGACAAACCTGACAAAAACAAGCAATGGGAAAAGGATTCCCTATTTAATAAATGGTGTTGGGAAAACTGGCTAGCCTTACACCTTATACAAAAATTAACTTAAGATGGATTAAAGACTTAAACATAAGACCTAAAACCATAAAAACCCTAGAAGAAAACTTAGGCAACACCACTCAGGACATAGACATGGGCAAAGACTTCACAACTAAAACACCAAAAGCAATGGCAATGCAAGCCAAAATTGACAAATGGGATTTAATTAAAGAGCTTCTGCACAGCAAAAGAAACTACCATCAGAGTGAACAGGCAACCTATAGAATGGGAGAAAATTTTTGCAATCTACCCATCTGACAAAGAGCTAATATCCAGAATCTACAAAGGACTTAAACAAATTTACAAGAAAAAAACAAACAACCCCATCAAAAAGTGGGTGAAGGATATGAACAGACACCTCGCAAAAGAAGACATTTATGCAGCCCAACAAACATATGAAAAAAAGCTCATCATCACTGGTCATTAGAGAAATGCAAATCAAAACCACAATGAGATACCATCTCACATCAGTTAGAATGGAGACCATTAAAAAATCAAGAAATAACAGATGCTGGAGAGGATGTGGAGAAATAGGAACACTTTTGCACTGTTGGTGGGAGTGTAAATTAGTTCAACCATTGTGGAAGACAGTGTGGTGATTCCTCAAGGATCTAGAACCAGAAATACCATTTCACCCAGCAATTCCATTACTGGGTATATACCCAAAGAATTATAAATCATTCAGCTATAAAGACACATGAACATGTATGTTTATTTGGGCACTATTCATAATAGCAAAGACTTAGAACCAACCCAAATGTCCATCAATGATAGACTGGATAAAGAAAATGTGGCACATATGCACCATGGAATACTATGCAGCCATAAAAAAGGATGAGTTCATGTCCTTTGCAGGGCATGGATGAAGCTGGAAACCATCATTCTCAGCAAACTAACACAAGAGCAGAAAATCAAACCCTCCATGTTCCCACTTATAAGTGGAAGTTGAACAATGAGAATGCATGGACACAGGGAGAGGAACAGCACACACTGTGGCCTGTCGTGGGGTGGGGGCCTGGGGGGAGGGATAGCATTAGGACAAATACCTAATGTAGATGACAGGTTGATGGGTGCCAGCAAACAACCATGGCTCATGTATACCTGTGTAATAAACCTGCACATTCTGCACATGTACCTTTGAACTTAAAGTATTTTAAAAAATGCAAAGGTTATCTCTCCAAGTTGGAGCTCAGAGCAAAGGTAAAGGAGAAAGTATTTAATGTCCAGGCTGTTAAGTAATTAAATGATTGTACTGTATGTATTTCCATTGCATAAACACCAACATTTAATTAAGCCATTACACAGCTCAGGCACATCTAACTCTAGTTTGGACTCCGGGGCCAGAAGGACGGTACAAATCCCAGCTTGTCCACTTACTGACAATGTAATATTTGGCAGATGGGACTAACAGGGGTGCATGTTCCATAGGAATGTTGTGATGATTAAAAGCAGATGAAATTCACATGACAAATTGCATGACTGGGAGCCCTCACTAAGCCTTACCTACTTTTTTTATTCACTATTTACTCTCACCACTCCAAGCCTTCAAGCCCTATCCAGAGTCATGTCACACTCAGAAGGCACCTCAAAAAACCAGGATACCTCTCCCTTCTTTGAAACTCAGTTTTGGAATCTTTTTGGTATTTATTTGGGCTTTCCAACCTTCCAGTAACACTTTCTAACACCTAAACATAAGTCTGGAGTTTGGCTTTTGATGATATCTTCTCCTCCCCTGTGTTCTAAGCAACTTTCTTTTATTTAAGAGTCTCCTCTATTTCCCTCCAACATTTCATTCCTGGTCTTCTTTCCCTAATTTTCTCTCTCCAAGGTCAGAGATTGAAGAGGAAATTCCCATCAAGTTTAGAAAATGTGAAATGTGGTCAGGCTGGGGAAAGGAGAAAGGGAAGAAATCATATCTTTATGATTCCTTTATTTTACCTCCACACACATAAATTCTGTGCTTGTTAAGAAATTCCCTACCCTGTCCTGGTGTGTAATTTCTCAACCTTCTTTGAATCCCCTTTGAACAATATAAGTATTTCCTTCCACGTCCCACCCCGATTTTATTCAAAACTTCAAAATAAATGGGATATCATGACCAAAATCATATTAAAACTATGGTCATCTGCTGGGTCCAACCCACAGATTCTGGCCAAATGATGGATGAAATAATGCACTCAGACACAGTTATCCAGTGAAAGAGTAGGCTAGGGGACCAAGTCATGCACAGACCCTGAGGAGGGTGCTGTAAAGAGTCAGCAGCCACAGCCATGACCAGCTGGCACTGTAGGCATTTATTTAGAAAAGATTTAATGACAAAGGCTTTGAGTCAACACACTTGGGGATAATCAACATGGTCACCCTCCCCAGAGACAGCAGTCCTGTGTGCAGATGATTAAAGGCCAGGTTCTGAGGCATAAGTAAACTAACTTAGATCAGTTTCTTTACATCCCCTTGTTATCTAACCCAAGCTCTTAAGAGAATTCAGCTGCCTTCAGCCAAACCCCCTTCTGAAGCCACGCAAACCCCTGGCCTTCCAGGAAGGTTTGCATCTTTCTACAATTCTTCTCACCACCCTGACCGATCTCCTACAGTCACCTTAGAATATGTCTATCCAGACTACACAAGTACCCTGAGAAATGTGAAACCTCTCCCTTGGCCCCCTCTCCAGTCCCAGGGAGTTGGTAATCACTGCCTGGGCTTACTGGTCTTCTTCAACAGAATGTGCTCCAAATTTGTGAGTTTCCTGGCCAGAGTTGGCCCTTTGGGTGTAAGCTCCTAAATCTAGTGACCATTTCTATCTGAATCTGTTTGGTTTGTGTTTCATCCAGAATAGTACCTTACATAAGCACTTACATCTAATTCTTGATACAGATTTATTGGCAAATATTGGATATGGTTAAGAGAACATGTTCTGGTGTCATGCCATGCACAGGACAGCTACATTCCCTGGCCTCTATGGCAATCAGGTTGGGACCAGGTTGACATGGTTCTGGCCATTTGACAGAGGCGGATGTGATATATGCCACTTACAAGCCTGTTCCCAAAATGTTCCACACTATCTTCCACACTCTTTCTTTACTAGTTGGACAATCAGATAGACAAGATCTAGGAGAGAACTTTAAGAAGGCTCTGGGGAGTTATGGAGCTGCAAGATAGAAAGAGCCTGGATCCCTGAGTCACAGCTAGGAGGAGATTGCCCGAGAGAGCTGCGCAACTCATATTCACTGTGAGGTGAGGAAGAAATGAATCATTGCATTAAGCCACAGAGATTTGGGGGATTCTTTGCTATAATAGCTAGTGTTAATTAGCCTAATACATTTTTAAAGTTCTTAAAATATAATAAGGGCTAAATAAATGTTAGTTTTTATAGCTTATCATTTGTTCTGTCCACTAATATGTATTATGTCTTACAGGTAGTATTGTATATGTTTCCCACAACACCTTAGAAGGTGGATGCCCAGGCCTTGCTCTCTCTCACCAGAGGGCCTTTACCTATGTTCTTTTCTCTGGTTTACCTGTTCCTTCTTCCTGTCTCCACATAGTCAACACTACCCATCATTAAGATCAAAGCTCAGGTGTGCTCCTACCCATCAAAACCCTCCCTAGCTCCCTAGACTAGATCAGTGTTCCCTATTAAATGATATTAATAGGGATTAAATCCCTAAACATCTCCTACAGGGTACTTATGACAGTTTGTCATTGCATGACTATGTAATTCTTTGGTGAGCATCTCTCTTCTTCTTCAACATAGAATAAGCACCAAGACTTCAGGGGCCATCTTATCTGATTCACTGTGCCTAGCCCGATGCCTGGCTATAAGATGTGCTCAAAACATATTTGACTATACGGGTGTATCCGCACAGGATGGGCCTCACAGGTTTTCTGCCTCTTAGTGAGGTCAACTCTCAGGGTTAGATCTGGTCTTCATCTTTGCAAGTTTAGAAACTTAATTTTTCATGGAAGCCCAGCACCTGGAACATGATTCCCGATAACTACATTTAGCGGATATCTACTTCCTGACTGTGAGGTCCCTGGGAAAGTAAATTAGTGAGTATTCAGAGCCCATTTGATGACTCAAGAAAGAGGATGGTTTTGAGAGGAATTCGCTTGTTTTAGGATGGAAAATTAACCTTGTTTTCTTAAAGAGTGTGTGTTTCTTCTAGATACAGCTTTTTTTCCCCACCATTAGATCCATTGAAATCATGCTTAGTAAGGCCATGGCATATAATAGGAGCTCGATAAATATCTGAATACGTATCTGTGGGTCTCATTAGTTGAATGACTGACAAATGGTCTTATGCTTTGGCTCTCCATTTCTAGATCCCATGTAGTGATTGCCTTTTATTACAGCATCACTTGTCCCTGGATCTCTACCACAGAAGTTTGAGAAGAACTAGTGAATATGAGCCAGACCTACAAGATTATAAATCCCTTGAGGTTAAGAATAGTCATCAGAAAGAAAAAGAAAATCATTATCATCATTATCAGAGCCAACGCTTTTCATGTACTTATCCAAACCAGGCACTGTGCTGAGCCCTTTACAACCGTTATCTCATTAATCCTTATAACAACCATGTGAGTAGTGTCCCTGTTTATTTTTATTTTATTTTATTTTTGTTTTTTGCTTTGATTTTAGAGACAGTCTTATTCTGTCATCCAGGCTGGAGGGCATTGCCACAATCACAGCACACTGCAGCCTCAGACTCCTAGGCTCAAGTGATCATTCAGCCTCAGCCCACACCCCACCCAAGCAGCACTATAGGCCTGAGCCATCATACCCAGGTAATTTTTTTTTTTTGAGACAGGGTCTCACTCTGTCACCCAGGCTGGAGTGCAGTGGCGTGATCTCAGCTCACTGCCTCCTTGAACTCCCAGGCTCAGGTGATCCTCCCACGTTGGATTTCCAGGTAGTTAGGACTACAGGTGCACACTACCACATCTGACTAATGTTTTGTAGAGACGGTGTTTTGCCGTGTTGCCCAGGCTGGTCTCAAATTCCTGGACTCCAGCAATCGGCCCACCTCAGCTTCCCAAAGTGCTAGGATTATAGGCATGAGTCACTGCACTCAGCCCCTTTCAGCTAATTTTTAAATTTAGTAGTCCTCTTTTATAGATGAGGAAATGAAACTCAGTGATGATGAAGGAACAGGTGAAAGGTCACCCAGCTAGTAAGTGGCAGAGACAAGAGTTGAACTCAAGCCTGTCTCACTATGGAGCCTGTATTCTCATGCACTGTGTGTAATGCATTCCAGACTGTATTCATCTTGGTATCCCTATAGCACCTGAAAATCAGCATTATACTATGCCTTCCAAACATGTCTATATAGTCAATTATTGGTTGCAAGCAGCAGAAAACAACTCTAATTATTGTTAACAAAAAAGAGATTACAAGGCCACTTTGAATTTATAAGAAGCAATAAACAGATTATAAAAATGAAGATAGGGACAGGGTGTACAGTATAGTGATTATGACTAATAATAATGTACTGTATATTTTAAATTTGCCTTCATGCACATGCACACATACACACACAGAAAGGTAACCATATGGGAAAACAAAAAAATAGAGACAGAGGCCCAAGGAGCAGAATACAAGATAATCATATTTGAGCAGGAACAATACTACCAGGATGCCTTGGCCAGATCCTTCCAATGCACATGGATTCTAACTTTCCATTCATCTTTGCCTCACACCACACACTTATTCACAATATAAAGTCTAGGGTGAGAGCATCTGATTGGCCAGCCTGTCATTTGCCTCTGTGCTCACTAAAAGCATGTTGGGGAAGAGGTTAGTCTCTAGATCTTCCTATTTCCCTAGACGGAGGTGTAGCTTGCTGTGACTGACCCAGTGGGAATTTCCCCCAAATAGAGGGAGGGCATGGATTCTAGGCTGCCACAAACGTTGACAAATGTCCGCCACAACAGGTGTGCATTAGCTCAGGCCTACAACAATCCCTAAATTGCAATTTATGTCACATTCCAGTCCCCTTGATGATACTAGAGAAACCCCAGAAGCACGATTACAAGTCATCATTTAGCATAGTTTAAGCACGTGATTCATTTTCATGTTTATTTTAAAAGGTGACATTTTCTGACCCACCTTGGAGATGCACCCTCTGAGGAGCCTGCAGCCTCCTGCACCTGAAGAAAGTGGCCCACTCACGAAAACACCCAGCCCCCCAGTTGGGGAAAACCGTCTCCAACTGAGGGGGATCCAGATCCAGTGGAGAAGAATTTTTGTTATTGTTTTTAGACAAACTGTCTTCAAATAGTGCAGCACAGGCACTTCCTGCCTCGGTGGAAATTCCGCACACTTCCTGCTGCTCACCTGCCCCATCTGTGTTTATCTTCTGCCTAAATCATGTGAAAGACAAATGGGTGACATGAGTGCAGCTGGGCCAGCTGTGGTGGGGGCAGCAACAGCTCCATGTTTTGAGGCCAGATGGAGGCTGCTTTGGTCTAGGAGCTGGAGGAGAGCCAGTGGCTGCTTCAGGCCTCCCTGTGTGGAGTGCGTGGAGCTGGAAGTAGAAACAGGGCCCAACTGGGGGCTCCACTGGATGAAGCACACCATCCCATTCAAAAACCTGCTCCCAGTGTCCTCACTGAGCTCTCTTTGTTTCTTTTTGTTTCTTCTATATGTATACATATCAAATGTGTGTGTGTTTGTGTGTGTGTCTATGTATGTGTGTGAAACAGAAAGAAGCAAAGAGTCCTTTGCACTTCATCAATCTTCATCAAAGAGTCCTTTGCACTTCATTCATTAGTATACTCTACTAATTCCTTTACGCTTTTATCAAAGATATTCACTTGTCAGGGACACTAGAGCAGTGTCCAGTCTGCATGTAACATCAGCTGGGAAGCTTTTATAAATTAAAACAACTATAAAATAGTTGCAGGCATTTTCAAGTTTTTATTAGGCCTCATAAAAACTTGAAAATGTCTATAAGACACCTACACTACAGGTCTCCATGGCCCTCTGCAAAACATGACCAAGCTCAAAAAGCACACAACGTTAGAAGACACCACAGATTTGGCAAAAGCCCACGATCCTTGGGTTTATTTCCCCTCAGAGTGGCTCCTTAAAGTGACACTGGCACTTTTCTGACACGCTTTCCTGCAGGTTCTTGAGCACATTCTAATGGAAACTCTCTCTCAGAATTGTGCACATGAGAGTGTCATTGTAGAACTCTTTTTAGCACATCCACCATAGCTATAATGAAACACAGGCTACATACTGATAAAATGGAAGGACCAAATTAAACAAGACTGTTCATATGCACTTATGTGTCTCTTTGCATCTGTGGTTTTCAGACTTTAGTGTGCATCAGAATCGCCCAGAGGACTTGTTAAAACACAGATTGCTGGGCCGCACCTCAGAGTTTCAGATTCAGTAGGTCTGTGATGAGGCCCCAGGAACTGCAGCAAGTTCTCAGGTGACGCTACTGCATCACCTGAGACCCATTTGTGACAGTCTTTGCTCTGTGTGATACAAAAAATCACATTTTCTTTTCCTCTAGGTCTGACGTGAGGCTGGCTTGTTTTACGTTGGGCGCCTCTGGGAAAGTATCAGGAAAAAGACAGACAAAGCAGAAGTGCCTGAAATTGTGTTTATTAATTTGGATTCTGAGTAGCTAAATTGAAACTTGATTGTACCCTTATCCCCAGCTCCTCCTGGGCCTGGAGCAAGGGCAGGCTACATCTGAGGCAGCAGGCATTTGGAAGGAGTAAGATCGGGTTAGGGCTAGTTTTAGGGCAAATCAGGTACCTCTATCCTTACCACCCAGCTATGTAGTAACAAATTAGTCTCTTCTAGATGGTCTGAAGTCTGTTATATATAGTCTGGCTTGTTTCAGTGTTTCTAAAAATGTTTTATCATGAAACATTTTAAACACATGGAAACTTAGGACGAATAGTACAATGAACACCTACATACACCCAGGAACAAAATTCAATTATTATTAAAATTTTGCCTCTTTGTTTCTTGGCTTACTATAACCTCTGCACCCCAGGTTCAAGTGATTCTTGTGCCTCAAGTCTCCCGAGTAGCTGAGATCACAGGCATGCATCACCATAATCCAGCTAAATTTTGTAATTTTTAAATAGAGACAGAGTTTCTCCATGTTGGCTAAGCTGGTCTCAAACTCCTGGCCTCAAATGATCCACCCACCTCAGCCTCCCAAAGTGCTGGGGTTACAGGCATAAGCCACTGTGCCTGGCCCATTTGTTTCATTTACATATATGATCTTTTGCTGCATATGAATATGATCATATAAATATGATCACATATATATTATTTTTTGCTGACATCATCTCCAAAAAAGTAAGGACATCTTCTGCACATCACAATGTCATTATCACCTAAACATTAACAGTATTCCCCAATATTGCCTTATATCATTTCTTCCTTTTATCCCCAAAATGTGTTTTATGGATATTGTTTCTTTGAGTCACACACAGAACCTAGGCAAGGTCAGAGCCAGGGTGATATGGGTTAAAAGGGCCCCAGAAAACTCAGTAATCAAGAGTAATAGTATTGTAATGCAGTATTTCAAAAAGTCAAATTGGCTAACTACAGCCCGCCCATAGGCCAGCTGCGTGTTTTTGCAGGAAAAGTTTTACGGGTCTGGGATTAGCATGAGATAAGTGAGACAGGGTTGTACAAATGTAGACTCTTTCTCTTTTTTTTTTTTTGGAAACAGTCTCACTTTATTGCCCAGGCTGGAGTGCAGTGATATGATCTCAGTTCACTGCAATCTCCACCTCCTGAGCTCAGGCGATTCTCTTGTCTCAGCCTCCCAAGTAGCAGCGAATACAAGGCATGTGTCACCATGCCAGGCTAATTTTTGTAGTTTTAGTAGAGACAGGGTTTCTCCATGTTGGCCAGGCTGGTCTCGAACTCCTGACCTCAGAAGTGGACACGCACTACACAATATAGGTCCAGACAATAAAAACTAATAACTGGCAGAAGTATGGGGTGAAAAAATAAATTAATATTTCTGGATACTGAAACACCTCTTTTGAAAACTCTATTTCAAATAGGCAAAAAGTTAAGCAAAGATAAAGAAGATTTGTATAAGCCTGATCTAATAAACATAAATAGAATTGATCACTCATAAGAACTACATTTTTTTAAGTACATGTGAAACATTCACAACAATTGACCTGGGTGCAGTGGCTCATGCCTGTAATCCCAGCACTTTGGGAGGCTGAGGTGAGTGGATCACCTGAGGTCAGGAGTTCGAGACCAGCCTGACCAACATGGTGAAATGCCGTCTCTATTAAAAATACAAAATTAGTTGGGCATGGTGGTGCACGCCTGTAATCCCAGCTACTTGGGAGGTTGAGGCAGAAGAATCACTTGAACCTGGGAGGTGGAGGTTGTAGTGAGTCGAGATCACGCCATTGCACTCCCACTTGGGCAACAAATAAAACTCCGTCTCAAAAAAATAATAATAAATTTGACCTGAACTAGACACAGAGAAAACGTCAAGGAGGTCCAAAAAGTTCATATCACGTAGACTTTCTCTGACTATAATGTAATAAAATTAAAAATGAATTTTAAAAATTTGCTTTAAAAGTTCCATGTAATTGTAAACTAAAACATGTGTCTAAAAAAGTTTACATAAAGAGGAAATCATAAGGAAAAGTATTAAATATTTAGAACTAAACAAAAATGAAAGCACTTTGTGTCTTTCTAATGCTATAATTAGAAGAGAATTTGTAGATGTAGATATATTAATTTAAAAGCTAGAAAGCTTTTCTTTAGTGAGCTAAGTGTTTAACTGAAAATTTGGAAACAAAACAAAACAATAGAGTAAGCCTAAAGAAACAAGATGGAAGGAAATTATAATCAATAAAATAGAGAACAAAATATTATAAAGAAGACTGATAAAACCAAAAATAATTCTGCAAAAGACAGGTCATGGGGAGGAGAGAAAGAGATACTAAGGAAATGCAAAGTACTATGACACAGAATGAAAAGCAGATAGTATACAGTCAAAAGGGGGATTTAAAAATTAAGAAAAATGTGCTATAAACTATATACCAGTAAAATTTAAAATCTAGATAATGATAAATTGCTAAAAGGGTATAAAATGCCACAATTTGCATAAGAAGAAACATAAAATTTGAATATTGCAATAAAATGAAAGAAAATGAAAAGGTAGGCCGGGTGCAGTGGTTCACACTTGTAATCCCAGAACTTGGGGAGGCCAAGGTAGGCAGATTGCTTGAGCCTAGGAGTTCAAGACAAGTCTGGACAATATAGTGAAACCCCATCTCCACTAAAAAATACAAAAATTAGCCAGGTGCAGTGGCGCACACCTGTAGTTCCAGTTACTAGGGAGGCTGAGGTGGGAGGATCCCTTGAACCTGGGAGGCAGAGATTGCAGTGAGCCAAGATTGCGTCACTGCACTCCAGCCTGGGCGACAGAGTGAGATGACGCTGCCTCAAAAACAAACAAACTAACAAAAACAAAACAAAAAAAAACAAAAGGCCAGGTGTGGTGGCTCATCCCTGTGATGCCAGTACTTTGGGAGGCCAAGGCAGGTAGAAAACTTGAGCTCAGGAGTTTGAGACCAGCCTGGGCAACATAGTAAGATCCCCATCTCTACAAAAAATACAAAAATTAGCTGGGTATCATGGCATGCACCTGTGGTCCCAGCTATTTAGGGGGCTAAAGTGGGAGGATCACTTGAGCCCAGGAGACAGAGGTTGCTTTGAGCTGAAATCACACTGCTGCATGCCAGCCTCGGCAACAGAGCAAGACACTGTCTTAAAAAGAAAAAACAGAAAGAAGAAAACAAAAGAAAAGAAAAAGATCAGAGGGGGAAAGAGAGGGGGGGAGGGGAGAGAGAGAGAGAAAGAAAGAGAAAAAGAGAAAAAGAAGAAAAGAAAAGAAAAGAAAAAAATTGGCAATCAAGACATCGTCCACCATCCCTCAAATTCTCTGGTCCTATAATTTCATAGGTAAGTTTCACCAAACTTGCAAGGAATAAAACCCCATATCTTGTGCAAGTTTTTCCAGAAAATAAAAATAGAAAGTTACCCAAATCATTCTGTGGAACTGGTATAAATTTGATTCTAAAGTCATATAAAACAGTACAAGAAAATAAAATTATAGGCTCATTTTACTTATCAGCAAAGATAGGAAAATTATAAATAAAATATTAGTGAAGCAAATACAAAAGAAGACAAAAAGTAGGGCCTATCAAAGTTATATGACATTAGAACATTAATCAATATAAAAGAAAAACATACAATTATCTCAGTAAATGCAGAAAAAGCATTTGGCAAAGGTAAACAGCTATTTATGGTTTTTTTAAAAAACTATCAGGAAGTTAGGAATAGGTCCGTATGCAGTGCTCATGCCTGTAATTCCATCACTCTGGGAGGCCAAGGTGGGTGGATCACTTGAGACCAGGAGTTCAAGACCAGCCTGGCCAACATGGTGAAAACCCATCTCTACTAAAAATACAAAAATTAGCTCAGTATGGTGGTGGGCACCTGTAATCCCAGTTACTCGGAGGCTGAGGTGGGAGGATCACTTGAACCCAGAGGTGGAGGAGGCTGCAGTGACCCAAGATTGTGCTGCTGCACGCCAGCCTGGGTGATAGAGTGAGACTCCATCTCAAAAAAAAAAAAAAAGTTAGGAATAGAATACCCTCCTTAACTTGACATCTACTAAAACCCTGCAGAAAGGCATTATGGTTAGCTGAGAAATTTCAGACTCATTTTGCTTTAAAATGGGGAAAAAACATAAGGATACCCACTGTCAAAGTTACTTTTAGTTGTAGTATTCGAGCTGTTTGCCATCATTATAAGCCAAGAAAAATAAATTAGAGGTGTAAGGATTATATAGAGAAGCAAAAATGTATGAATAAGAAAGTTCCCCAAGGTTGTCATGTAAATGATCACTTAACAAAATTAATAGTGCTATATTATTCAAGGGTCTCTTAAGAAACAGAATTAGTAGGATGCATTCATTCCTTCATTTATTATAAGAAATAATAAAGGATTTATTAAAGGAATTGTCTATGTGATTATGGAGGTTGGCAAATCCAAATCTGTCCAAGTCTGAGTCAATATCCCAGTTTAATTCTGAAGTCAGGAAGCTACTGTAGAACCAGGAAGAGTCAATGACTCATTTCAAAGACCATTAGGTGGGAGAATTCTACTCGGGGGATGGTCAGATTTTTGTTCTGGTCAGGCCTTCGACTGATTGGATGAGGCCCATCCACATTATAGAGGGCAATCTGCTTGCCTCAGTCTACAACTTAAATGTTAAGCTCATCCAAAAAAAGCCTCACAGAAACACCTAGAATAATGTGTGACCAAATACCTGGGCACCCCATGGCCCAGTCAAGTTGACACATAAATCTAACCAATACAGTGTTCCTCCTCATTAAGGTAAAATACTTAAAACTATCTCCAGTGAATCACGCCTCTCTGGATCCATCCCTTTGCAAAGTGCCTTTGCTCTCCTGCCCACCATCGGGCCCCAAAACATGTGAATGAAGCCATCTGGAAGCCTCTAAGACAGTCCAGTCACCCCACTGATGTAATGCGGAGCACTTTCTGTGAAAGTGCTGAAACTCTGACCCCTGGAATCATAAGTAACAACATGGTTGTGTTTATTCGCTGAGTTTAGGGAGTGGTTTATTATGCAGCCATACATAAGTGACATAACTGATACTACTAATACAATAAGTAATGAGAAAATATGAATTAAGATACGTCACAGTAGCACCAGAAATTATTGTGTATCCTGGAACTAACCTAACACAACTGCACAAAATCTTTATGAGGAAAAATATAAAAATATTTTAAAGGATGTTTTAAAAGACTCAGATAATGAAAGACATGCCTTTTTTCTTTTTCTTTTTCTCTTTTTTTTCTATTTTTTTTTTTTTTTTTTTTTTTTTTTTTCCATCTGCAACAGGGTCTCACTCTGTCATTCAAGCTGGAGTGCAGTGGCGTGATCTCTAGCTTACTGCAACCTCCGCCTCTCAAGGTCAAGCAATTCTCCCATCTCAGCCTTCCAAGTAGCCAGGACTACAGGTTCACACCACCACACTTGGCTAATTTTTGTATTTTTGGTAGAGATGGAGTTTTACCATGTGGCCCAGGCTGCTTTGAGCTTCTGAACTCAAGCAATCTGCCCACCTCAGCCTCCCAAAGTGCCGGGCTTACAGGCGTGAGCCACTGTGCCTGGCTTTATTGAAGTGTACCTGATCTACAATTGATAGTACATTTTAAAGTGAACAATTTAAGTTTTGACATATGTATACACTTGTGCAATCACCACCCCTAAAAGTGGTGAACATATATCCATCATTCCCAAAACTTTTATCATGTCTTTTTGCAACCCTTTCCTTTCACCTCTCCCTGAACCCTTATTCCCATCCCGAAGCAGCCACTAACCATTTTTTGTCACTATAGATTAATTTTCACTACTAGAATTTTATATAAAAAGAATTATCCAGCAATTTTATTGTTTGGTTTCTTTAACTCAGCATAATTATTTTGAGGTTCATCCCTCGGGTTGTGTGTATCGATAACGTATTCCTCTTTACTGCCAAGTAGTGTTATTCCATGGTTTGTATATACCATAATTTGTTTATTCATTCACCCATTGATGCACATTTAGGTTGTCTCCAGTTTTGAACTAATACAAATAAAGCTGACATGAATATTCATATTCAAGTCTTTATACTGACTTACACTCTCATATCTCTTGGATAAATACTTAGGAGTGGGATGGCTGGGTCTTTCAGGTGGTATTCCAGAAGAAGGGATTGTTAACACAGGAGAGGACAGCTCCATGCATGTTATTTCCCCTGAAGACCCTCCAGGGGGATAAGATGTGGAGGTGGAAGACAGTGATATTAGTGATATTGATGATCCTCACCTTTTGTAGGCCCAGGCTAATGTGTGTGTTTGTATCTTAGTTTTGGACAAAAAGGTTTAAGAAGTAAAAAAAAGGCCGGGCGCGGTGGCTCAAGCCTGTAATCCTAGCACTTTGGGAGGCCGAGACGGGCGGATCACAAGGTCAGGAGATCGAGACCATCCTGGCTAACACGGTGAAACCCCGTCTCTACTAAAAAGTACAAAAAACTAGCCGGGCGAGGTGGCGAGCGCCTGTAGTCCCAGCTACTCGGGAGGCTGAGCCAGGAGAATGGCGTAAACCCGGGAGGCGGAGCTTGCAGCGAGCAGAGATCCGGCCACTGCACTCCAGCCTGGGTGACAGAGCGAGACTCCGTCTCAAAAAAAAAAAAAAAAAAAAACTTTTTAATAGAAAAATGCTTAGAGAATAAGGATATGAAGAAAAAATAGTTCTGTGTAGCTATACAATGTGTGTTTTACATTAAGTGTTATTACAAAAGAGTCAGAAGTTTTAAAATATCAAAAAGTTTATGAAGTTAAAAAGTTACAATAAGCTAAGGTTAATTTATTATTGAAGAAAGAAAAATATTTTAAAAATCAATGTAGTGTAGCCTAAGTATACAGTGTTTATGAAGTCCACAATAGTTACAGTAAGGTCCTAGGCCTTCACAGTGACTCACCCTCACTCACTGACTCACTCAGAGCAACTTCCAGTCCTGCAAGCTCCATTAACAGTAAATGCCCTATCCAGGTGCACCATTTTCTGTTTTATACGTATTTTTACTATACTACTTCTATGTTTAGATGCACAAATACTTCCCCTTGTGTTACAATTGTCTAAAATATTCAGGACAGTAACCTGCTGTACAAGTTTGTAGCCTATCCAATACACTATCCCACATATTCTAGGTGTATAGTAGGTTATACTCTCTAGGTTTGTATAGTACGCTCTACGATGTTTGCACAATGATAGAACCATCTGACAATACATTTCTCAGAACATATCTCTGTTGCTAAGTGACACATGACTGTACTTATTTGCCATCTACATGTCTTCTTTGGTAAAATATCTGTTCAAATATTTTGCCTATTTAAAAAAGTTGAGTTGTTTCTTATTATTGAGTTTTGAGAGTGCTGAGTATTTTCTGGATACAAGTCCTTTATTAAATATATGATTTGCAAATATTTACTTCAGTCTCTGGGCTGTCTTTTTATTGTCTTACCCAGATGTTTCAAAGAGCAGAGATTCTTAATTTTGCTAAAGTCCAGTTTATCAATTTCTTCTTTTATGGATTACGCTTTTGGTGTAGCTAAGAAATCATTGCCTAATACATGGTCACAAAGATTTTCTTCTAGAAATGTTCGAGTTTTAGGTTCTACCTTTGGGTCTATGATACATCTGAATCAATTTTTTAATATCTTATGAGACAGGAATCAAAATCCATTGTATTGTATATGGATATCCAGTTATTCTAGTACCATTTATTTAAAAGACTGTCCTTTCTCCACTGAGTTGTCTTTGCACTTTTAATAAAAACCAGTTGTCCATGTAAGTGCAGGTCTATTTCTGGACTGTGTTTGAGTCCATTGATCTATTTTTCTCATGTCAATGTTCTCAGCCTCCACCTTAAGATTCTTATAAAAAAGAAGAGCAAATTAAATCCAAAGTAATCAGAAGAAAGGAAATAGCAAAGATTAGAGTGGCAATCAACATACTAGAAAACAGAAAAATAATAGAAAAAATTCAGTGGAACAAAAAGCCCTTTCTTTGAGAAGATCAGTAAGATTGAAAACCTCTAGCCACACTAATCAGGAAAGAAAGGGAGGATACAAATTAGCAATATCAGGAATGAGACAGCCAACATCCCCACGGACTCTTAGATATTAAAGGATGATAAGGGAATTTTATGAACAATTTTATGACAATTTTTTTTTTAGATAGGATCTCACTCTGTCACTCAAGCTAAGTGCAGTGGTATGATCATAGCTCATTGCAGCCTCAAACTCCTAGACTCAAGTGATCTTCGCACCTCAGACCCTGAGTAGTTGGGACTATAGGCATGTACGACAACACCAGCTAATTTAAAAAATTGTTTTTGTAGAGACAGGGTCTTGCAATGTTGCTCAGGCTGGTCTCAAACTCCAAACCTCGGACAATCTCCCATCTCAGCCCCTCAGTGGGCTGGGATTACAGATGTGAGCCACCACGCCTGGCATTAGGGCAATTTATATGACAACTTGGATGAAATGGACAAATGTTTTGAAAGACATAAACTACTGAGAGGTTTTGAAAGACATAAACTACTGAGAGGGCGTGCTGGCAGTCCCCGCAGCCTTTGCTTGCTCTCGGGGCCTCCTCGGCCTTGATGCCCACTCTGGCCACGCTTGAGAAGCCCTTCAGCCCACTACTGCACTGTGGGAGCCCCTCTCTGGGCTGGCCAAGGCTGGAGCCGGCTCCCTCTGCTTGCGGGAGATGTGGCGGGAAAGGCACAGGCGAACCAGAACCAGGGCTGCAGCACCACTCTGGTGGGCCAGCAAGTTTCAGGTGGGTGTGGGCTTGGCGGGTCCCACACTCAGAGCAGCCAGCCAGCCCACTGACCCTGGGCGGTGAGGAGCTTAGCACCCGGGCCAGCAGCTGCGGAAGGTGCACCAGGTCCCCCAGCAGTGCCGGCCCACCAGCACTGCACTCCAATTCTCACCAGGCCTCAGCTGCCTCCCCACAGGGCAGGGCTCGGGACCTGCAGCCCGCCATGCCTAAGCCTCCCCAACGAGCACTGCCCCCTGCTCCAGGGCACGTGGTCCCATCAACCGCCCAAGGGCTGAGGAGTGTGGGTGCATGGCACGGGACTGGTGAGCAACTCTGCCTGCCACCCCAGTGCAGGATCCACTAGGTGAAGCCAGCTGGTCTCCTGAGTCTAGTGGGGACTTGGAGAAACTTTATGTCTAGCTCAGGGATTGTAAATGCACCAATCAGCACCCTGTGTCTAGTGGAAGGTTTGTAAATACACTAATCAGTACTCTGTATCTAGCTAATCTAGTGGGGACTTGGAGAACTTTTCTGTCTAGCACTCTGTATCTCGCTAAAGGATTGTAAATACACCAGTCAGTGCTCTGTGTCTACCTAATCTAGTGGAGACTTGGAGAACTTTTATGTCTAGCTAGAGGATTGCAAATGCACCAATCAGCACTCTGTGTCTAGCTCAGGGATTGTAAACGCACCAATCAGCACCCTGTTAAAACAGTCCAGTCAGCTCTCTGTAAAACGGAACGATCAGCTCTCTGTAAAACCATCAATCAGCTCTCTGTAAAATGGACCAATCAGCAGGATGTGGGTGGGGCCAAATACGGAAATAAAAGCAGGCTGCCCAAGCCAGCCAGCAGCAACCCGCTTGGGTCTTCTTGGACAATGTGGAAGCTTTGATCTTTTGCTCTTTACAATAACTCTTGCTGCTGCTCACTCTTTGGGTCCACACTGCCTTCATGAGCTGTAACACTCACTGCAAAAGTCTGCAGCTTCACTCCTGAAGCCAGCCAGACCACGAACCCACCAGAAAGAAGAAACTCCGAACACGTCCGAACATCAGAAGGAACAACTCCAGACTCGCTGCCTTTTTAAGAGCTGTAACACTCAAACCGCAGCGGTCTGCGGTTTCATTCTTGAAGTCAGCAAGACCAAGAACCCACAAATTCTGGACACACTACCAAAACTCATTCAAAAAGAAATAGATGGCCAGGCACGGTGGTTCACCCCTGTAAAATGGTACACATGGATAGGGCATTTACTGTTAATGGAGCTTGCAGGACTGGAAGTAATCCCAGCACTCTGGGAGGCCAAGGCAAGTGGATCACCTGAGGTCGGGAATTCGAAACCAGCCTGACCAACAAGATGAAACCCTGTCTCTACTAAAAATAAAGAAAAAAGTTGGGCATGGTGGCGGGCACCTGTAATCCCAGATACTTGAGAGGCTGAGGCAGGAGAATCACTTGAACCTGGGAGGTGGAGGTTGCGGTGAGCAGAGATCGCACCACTGCAGTTCAGCCTGGGAGGCAGAGCAAAACTCCGTCTCAAAAAAAAAAAAAAAAGAAAGAAATAGATAATCTGTGTAGTCTTGTATCTATTAAAGAAATAGAATCTGAAGTTAAAAATCCTTCCCACAGAGGAAACTTCAAGCCCAGGTAGCTTCTCTGGTGAATTCTATCACATTTAAGGAATAAATAATACCAATTCTGCACAAACTCTTTCAGAAAATTGAAGAGGAGTTAACACTCCCCAACTCATTCTGTGAGGCCAACATTATACTGTTACTAAATCCAGACGAAGACTTTGCAAGGAAAAAGAAAAGAAAGAAACAACCCCAAACCAAAAAGTTACAGACCAATATCCCTCATGACAAGTATCTCTCTTAAAATGTTAGCAACATGTTCATGGATAAGATGACCTTAACAATTCTAAGATATCAATTCGCTCCCAAATTCATCTATAAATTTATGCAAGACGATTCAAAATCCCAACAGGACTTTTTCAAGTAAAATTTTTAATGAAGTATATACTTACAGAAAGCTACACTAACACAGCACAATAGATTTTTACAAAATGAATAACTCTATATAAACATGATCCAGATTTTTTTAAAAAGCTAAAGTATTATCTGCACCCCCACCTTGGAAACCAGAGAATAGCTTTGCTGCCTATTTTGCCACACACTCTATATAAATAGAGTGTGGGCTGGGTTGTGTGGCTCACACCTGTAATCCTAAAACTTTAGGAAGCCTAGGTGGGCAGATCGTTTGAGCCAGGAATTCAAGGCTAGCCTGGGCAATGTGGTGAAAGCCCGTCTCCACAAAAAATACAAAAAAATTAGCTGGGTGTGGTGGCACACACCTGTAGTCCCAGCTACTCAGGAGGCTGAGGCAGGCAGATCGATTGAGCCCAGGAAGTCAAGGCTATACAGAGCTATGATTGCGCCACTGCACTCCAGTCTGGGCCACAGAGTGAGACCTTGTCAAAAAAAAAAAAGAATATGGATGGTGTATAAAAGGAAAGTACGTAATTGAATAAAACAAGAGCAGTTCCTTGGTGATGATAGCGTACCATGAATTGTGAGGTATGATGAATTCAACCCTCTCCACCTGAGAGATCTCTAAAAACCTACAGAACAAACTAGCAGAAAACATAAAGCCTTCTAGTGAGCCTACTTTATCAAGTTGAAGCATATCTGAATTCCAGTGGTAGACACAATTTGGGTTCTTCCTGCTTCCATCTCCCCACCCCCACCAGCTCCACAAAGAATGAAGTACTTTTGGGACTAATAACATTCTAGACTGGGTGGGTGTTAGGCGCTCCTCGTTCTTGTAGTTGGGTTCTTCTCATCGCTCAGTTTCCTCATCTGCTAAGTGGGTTTACTTGTCCTATCTAATTCACAAGCATTTGAGGAGGAAGATCAAAATAGGGTAAGATATCTGAAAACAACTTGTGAACTGTAAAGTATTGTTAAAATAAAAGCCCTCATAATTATTATTTTAAAAGTTTCCCATGGCACACATTTACCCATGTAACAGACTTTCACACCCTGCACATGTACCCCTGAACTTAAAATAAAAGTC
Organism: Papio anubis; assembly: GCF_008728515.1. Lineage (NCBI taxonomy): Eukaryota > Metazoa > Chordata > Mammalia > Primates > Cercopithecidae > Papio > Papio anubis. The sequence continues at coordinate 20,145,730 of NC_044992.1, forward strand.
AAAAGAAAAAAATGTTTGAAGCAATTCCAGCCTGGATTAAAAAACAAAAAACAGACAAGCTTTATTTCATAATGTGAAATATTTTAGGACAGTATAAATATTTTGATTTCTGGGGGGAAATAGGCCCCCAAATTGAACTCTTAAGTGCCATGTTGTGTGTATATTGCTTATTTATTTATGTATTAAACTTCAGATTACATGTAATAAACTGTCTTTGGTGCAATGCAATTGATTTTCCTGCATTAGAAGTTGAATTAAATGTGCATTACTCTGGGGCTGGTCACCATGGGGGAAGCTTAAAAGGTCTGACGGAAAATAAACGAAGACCATTAAGCCTTACTAGGCCCCTTTGGCCGGGCGCGGTGGCTCAAGCCTGTAATCCCAGCACTTTGGGAGGCCGAGACGGGCGGATCACGAGGTCAGGAGATCGAGACCATCCTGGCTAACACGGTGAAACCCCGTCTCTACTAAAAAATACAAAAAACTAGCCGGGCGAGGTGGCGGGCGCCTGTAGTCCCAGCTACTCGGGAGGCTGAGGCAGGAGAATGGCGTGAACCCGGGAGGCGGAGCTTGCAGTGAGCTGAGATCCGGCCACTGCACTCCAGCCTGGGCGACAGAGCGAGACTCCATCTCAAAAAAAAAAAAAAAAAAAAAAGCCTTACTAGGCCCCATCTCCCTTGGTTAGAAACATGAACACTAGTAGCATCAAATTCATCTCCTTCCAGCTCTGTAATCCAAGAGGGGACAGAGTTCCTCTCTTGCAGCTTCAGGGAAACACTTCAGGGAGAGATTGATTGGCCTAGCCTGGATCTCATTGCAAGAACTGTGTCCACTGGATGAGGCCAATTAGCAAAAGGGGTAGGGGAAGGATGCTGAGCAGATTAAAGAGTAACATCCAACTCCTACATTTTCTCAAATGTTGATACATTCATTCAAGTTGGGGGGTTTCTCCTGCTTCTCCAGGGTGGTCATCTTTGATTTGCAGCGTCTTTTCCTACGTTGGCTTACGTGGGAGGGAGCCCCATGGGGTGCAGCTGCTGCCTGGTTCAGCAAGAAGGCTGTGCGGTGCAGGCCTCCTGCGTGCTGGGTCGGCCCGCCCCCGACTGTCGAAGACGGGAGAGGAGAAGGGCTCTGTTCGGATTCTCCCAGCACTAATTCCAAAAGCATTGGAATGGTAGCCTTTATAGTGTCTCTGTTAGGTTTCCATTTGCTACGGTAACAGAAATAAAGAGGATTTATTGGCTCCCATCGCTTAAAAGGTCCGTCACTGGTGGGGGTGGGGGATAGGATGTGGGGCAATCAGGGCTCCCGCTCTGGTTCTTGGGACTCCCCAGGCTCATCCTTCCCCTGTGCTGGCGGCAAGGTGGCTGCCACAATTCTAGGCCTCACCTGACAACATCGCCAGGAAGACAGCCTTTTCCAGCAGCGATCTCTTCAGCACCAGGGTGTAATGTCCCAGAAGCTGCCAGCAGACTTCTCCTTACCTCTCAGTGACTCCAATCCCTTTGTGAACCCATCCCCGTGTCCAGGGAGACGTCACGTGCGAATCCGCTCAGGCCTGGATTCCTGAAACAATCAATGGTTGGGGATAGAAATCCGCTTAGGCCAATTGGACCAATGCCTGGTGCTGGCAGTGAGGTCAGTCTTGAGCACATGGGTTACGTGAGAGAAGGTGGGAATCTGAATAAAAACTGGGATACTGTAGGGCAGAAGGAAATGGGTGCTGGGCAGGAAACCCCTTAACGAGCACTCTGCCTCCTTTCCTTTCCGTGTCTGAGCCAAGTCCCTGCCATCCCAAACTCTGTTGGAAATTTCCCGTGTTGGAAAAATCTGGGAGGCGAGATAAACTAGACGTTCACACTCACCTTGCCATTTTATCTTTCAAACCCTTAGACACCACCCAATTCAAACCCCTCATTTTACAAATAATGAGACTCAGAAAGGAAAGTGACTGCCCAAGGTCCTGCTGTGGCTACAGTTGGCTGTAAAGTCATTCAAGCCTTCCCAGCTCCTTTTCTGAGACCTGTCTGTGATGGGTCGTTTTATGTGTTAACTTGGCTAGGCCATGATACCCAGATATTTGATCAAATATTATTTTAGATGTTTCTGTGAAGGTATTTTTTAGATGAGATTAACATTTAAATCAATAGACTTTGAGTAAAGCAGATGACCTTTGATAACATAGGTGGGCCTCGACCAATCAGTTGAAGGCCTTAATAGGAAAATGATTACCTGCCCAGAAGGAGAGGGGATCCTGTGAGTGGACTGCCTTTGGGCTCAGCTGCACCTCTTCTGTGGGTCTCCAGCCTGCCTGCTGACCCTGCAGATTTTGGACTTTGCCAGCCTCCACAATTGCATGAGCCAATTTTAAAAAGTAAATCCCTCTCCCCATGCCTATACATCCTATTGGTTCTGTTTCTCTGGAGAACTCTGACTTCCCTAAAGGCTCAACCTGTTATGTATCCTGACTTTGGACCTACACCTATATTTAAAAAGGTAATATTCTAAACGAGTGGCTGCTCAGCAACGGGTATAGGATTATTGAATAACTAGTTTTCAGTTAGTGATGAGCTGGAGGAGTGTATAGAGACTAATGTCAGAGTTCTCACAACTGCAGCAATAATGTAACTGAAGAAGAGAGGCTTACCCTGTTGATGTTCAACATCAGCAAAGATCCTTCTTTTTTCCCTGCTGTAGCTCTTCCTGCTTGAGACAAAGTGTTCATGTTATCAGGATCTGCTGTGGGCCATCAGGCTCCCTTTAGTTGCCCTTTGGGCTGCCCACATCCATTTCCCCTTTGCAATATCTAAAATTCCCTTTGGGGCATTACCCTTCCCCAATGTGGATGGCTAATTGTGGGCAGTGGTCCCACTATGGATGCTCAAGAGTCCAGACCTGGCTCCCATTCAGCCCGAGTGTGAGCATGTGACTTCAACTCAGCCAATTACAAACTCTCTCCTGGGACTTTAAATCAAGTGATATGAGAATAAGAGGGTGTATTACTCTGTTCTCATGCTGCTATGAGGAAATACCTGAGACTGAGCAATTTATAAGGGAAAGAGGTTTAATTGACTCAGTTCTGCAGGGCTGGGAGGCCTCAGGAAATTTACAATCATAGTAGAAGGGGAAACAAACACATCTTTCTTCACATGACAGCAGCAAGAAGCGCAGAGCAAAGAAGCGGGAAAACCCCTTATAAAAGCATCAAATCCCGTGAGAACTCACTCACTATCACAAGAACAACATGGAGGTAACCACCCCCATGATTCAAGTACCTCCCACGGGGTCCCTGTGGAGATTCAAGATGAAATTTGGGTGGGGACACAGTCTAACCATATCAGAGGAGAAGGTTGGTGCCATGCATTGCAGAAAAGGCAGTACAGGCATCAACATTTCTACAGGCTCCTCTGGTTATGAAACTATTTGGACTTTCTGTGAACTCTGTCCAGCTTCTTAGCCTTCCAGTGTGCTCATGGTTCTGGCCATTTCCAAGCCTGACTATCAGGCTCCTGTCAATTTTGCAGGCCTCTATGAGTCTTTACTTTGGTTATCCAGAATTGGCATCTAACCAGCAACCAAGTCCCCCAACTGATACAGATCGTTGAGTACTGTTTCCAGCTCTGCTTTAACTTAGTGACGTCATTTCACTTCCCCAAGCCTCAGTTTCCGCATATGTAAAATTAGGGAATGAGCCTAGATCTGTGTTCTGCAAATATATTTCAGCCATAAGAAATTTCATGCAAACAAATCTCCCTTATAGGAGCAGTTAACTCATAAAACTGGTCCACGCAGTGCTGCTCTGGTTTAAGAGAATCCTGTCCTCTTGGCACTTTCTCAGTAGTGCCCTGCTGTGACTTCTGCAGGGTTCCACAGAGCATGCTGGACTAGACAATCTCTAACACCATAAAGGGACAGGGGTGTACTCTCTCTCCCTCATGGCAACGAAAAATAGTCTGGGTTGATTTAATTAACTCAGGGAGGCATCATATCCACAGTTTCTTATTGACAAAAACTTTTGTTTCTTCTCTTCTTGAAGGAAATGTGCTTAGTAAATGTCTGTGAAATGTTTACACACACACACACACACACACACACACACAACCAATTTAGCTAGTTTTTCTTTTCTTTTCTTTTCTTTTTTTCTTTTCTTTGAGACAGAGTCTCACTCTGTTGCCCAGGCTGGATTACAGTGGCACAATCTCGGCTCACTGCAACCTCTGCCTCCGAGGTTCAAGTGATCCTTCTGCCTCAGCCTCCCGACTAGCTGGGATTACAGGTATCCACCACCACACCTGGCTAATTTTTGTATTTTTAGTACAGACAGAGTTTCACCATGTTGGCCAGGCTGGTCTTGAAGTCCTGACCTCAGTTGATCTGCCCACCCCAGCTTACCAAAGTGCTGGGATTACAGGCGTGAGCCACTGCACCCAGCCAGCTGGCAAGTTTTAAGAGCACTTTTTATCATGGGGAAGGCACAGCAAAACTACAAAAAGCAAACAGCAACAAAATCTGGAGTAGGGATGTTTTAAACCATTTAAAGTGTCTCTTTTTTTAATCTTTTATTTTTTAATTAATTAATTAATTTTGAGACTGGGTATGAGACTGGCTAATTTTTGTATTTTTAGCAGAGGTGGGGTTTTGCCATGTTGTCCAGGCTGGTCTCAAACTCCTGGGCTCAAGCGATCCACCTGCCTCAGCCTCCCAATGTGCTGGGATCATAGGCATGAGCCACTGTGCCCGGCCCAGACACACTTTTTCCCACAAAAAAAAAAAAAAAAAAAAAAAAAAAAAACAGTGCTGATTTATACATTTATCATGGAGAAATACTCAATTCTATATCTCAAAGACCCAATAAAATAATCTGAAATGGACAAGACTTTATTCACAAATGCCTTAGAGACACTTTAGACTAGGCACAATGACTTACATCTGTAATCCCAGCACTTTGGGAAGCTGAGGTGGGTGCATCTTGAGCCCAGGAGTTTGAGACCAACCTGGGCAACATGGTGAAACCCATCTCTACAAAAAATACAAAAAGTTAGCCAGGTGTGGTGGTGCCTGTGGTCCCAGCTACTTGGTAAGCTGAGGTGGGAGGACTGCTTGAGTCGGGGAGGTCGAGGCTGTAGGGAGACAAGATTGTTCCACTGCACTCCAGCCTGGGCAACAGAGTAAAACCCTGTCGGAAATTTAAAAAAAAAAAAAAAATCTGCCATAGACCTGATGTGGTGGCTCACACACCTATAATCCCAGTGCTTTGGGAGGCTGAGGCAGGAGGCAGCAGGAGGATTACTTGAGGTCAGGAGTTCAAGATCAGCTTGAGCAACATAGCAAGATTCTATCTCTACAAAAAATTAAAAGAAAAAAATTAGCTAAGCATGGTGGCATGTGCCTCTGTATAGTTCCAGCTACTCAGGAGGCTGAGGTGGGAGGATCACTTTGAGGCTGGAGTAAGCCGTTATTGCACCACTGCAGTCCAGCTTGGGCAACAGAAAGAGACCCGGTCTCAAAAAAAAAAAAAAAAAAAAAAAAAAAATCTGGTGTATATTTAATTCCATGAAGAAATCAAACATTATCCCTGCCTTTGGCCTGTAACACCAGGTACTTTGCTTAGGATTTTCACACACAATCTCATGTACTCTCAAACAACTTTCTGGAAAAGTATCATTTATGATTCCTGTTTTATTGTTGAGGACACTGAAGCTCAGCGAGATTAAGTCATTTACCTAAGCTCACACAGGTAGTAAGCAGCCACTAACTGCATGGCTGCAAAGCTTATGTTCTTTCAAATATAATACGCTACTCCTTTCATTAACACTATGCACTTGGAGATATTAAAGTGTAGAATAATTTGGCTACATAGTTCAATGGTCTTTCAGCTTTCTCTTCTATATACAGCCTCAATAGGGAGACCCATAACTCCCAGCTGAAGAAGCATCAGAGACCTCTGGGTGCCTCCCTTGGGTTCCATGTGTCTTTGCAGGAGCACTGGTAGAGTTAGTTCTTGAAAGGAACGGTCCTTTTAACCCTGGGCAGTCTTATTTCCTATGGCCAGTTGAAGTTTCCTCTAGGAAGGCAAGCTCATTTTAACAAACTACAATCAGGAATAAATATTTACAACTGAAAAAAAAGCTTTTGTGAAAACGAATTCTCTGACTCTCTTCTTTGTTACTCTTACAGACATCATCAGTCACTGAAGATAATGACAGAGTTATGGGATTAGGGGATATGGGATACGGGATATAAAGGTAACCACGACCTCGTTCAAATAATTCTAATTTTGACTCTTTGTTACCACTTTGTCCATGTCAGCTGTTCTTATTTCTAAAAATGATGGTACTCTAAAGATAATCCAAAGAGTATCTATTCATTCCAGTGGAGTTAATCAACATTTGCATATGTGGTTTACTGGGCAATAAATCATTTCTAGGTACTGGTCCTGAATATGCCACTTCATAAGTAACTGTGTACTCTTGGGTCAGTCACATAGCCCATTGAATCTTATTTTCTTCATCTCTGAAATGAGAGATTTAGATGAGGCATTCTGTAAACTTTAAGATTCTTATTTTGCTGGTTACTTTCAAGGACCTGGGATCTATGCAATCCCAAATATGTCCAGCAGAGGTCAGGAGATGTCACTAAAAGCTCTGAGGTCTACTTTAATCCCAGTTAGCTGTGTAAATCGTTTTATGGTAGTCCCTACTCTGTGTTACTTACCTGATTTTTTAAGGTTGGGCAGGCATTTTTCTTGAAAAATTAAAGTAGAGATGCATTGTGTTCTTTAGGCCACTTTCTCAAATGTAAACCATTTCTCCACTGGTCAATGACTAGTAAACTACCCAGCAGAAGGTGACACGTGGGAACAGTTTAACCTTTGGTAAACGTAAGCAAGTATGGATGCTATGGCAAATTCCATTTCATCAAAACTCTCTCTTTACAAAGGATTTCTTTACAAAGGAATCCTTTACAAAGGATTTCTAAACTCTAGCTAGTGATCAAATATTTTGAAAAATATTCATGATCACACCACTGCACCAGCCTGCGCGACAGAGCAAGACTCTGTCTCAAAAAAAAAAGAAACATATTTATCCAGCAAAATTATTGTCACAATATGGGTTTCAATCAATGTTTCTCTTTTTCTCTCTCTTCTGGGTTTCATCAGAAAAATTATCTGGGAAATATACCATTGCAGAGATAGAGAATCCTAATAAATATTTAAATATTATAAGCATTGGTTTATTTAGGCAGAAACAGGAGGACTGATTTAAATGTGGATTGAATCCAAAGAATTGGGAATCAGAGGAAGACCGTGCAGCAAGGTCAAGCCTGTCCCAAAGAGCTGTTTAAAGAAAATGTAGTAGAGACAGTCTGGAGGTTAAAGGTGACTCTGGGTAAGACCTCCATTTAAACCTTGGTCAAGTTATTTGGTAAAGTTTCTTAACTTTCCTGGACATAAACTCCCCCATTTCCTTATCTATATAGTGAGGACAGTGGTAAAACCTCATAAGATTTGTGTGGGGATTAAATGAGCTAATACACATATATAAAGAGTTTAGGAAAACACCACCACACATTAAATGAGCCATAAGTGAGAGCTATTGCTGTCATACATTTTACTAGAGAGGAGTGTTTTTAGAAAAAGCAAATGGAGAACAAAATCACTATGTCTTTTTCCAAATCTCTCTCATGACTATGTCGGGCTAGGTTTGATGATGCTGTTGCGTGTTTCAGCCACTGGAGCTGACAGACCCCGACCTGGCCACCTGGCCTATTGATGGCCATGCAGACCTGACTGGCACCATCATCCCTGGCTCACAGGAGCAGCAGAGGCAGCTGGATGCCCATTCCTGCCAGCCAGTCCTTACCTGACTGCCAGCCCATCAGCCATAGTCGGAGGCTGCCTTCCCCATGGAGCAGGGACGGTCGGTGGCTTTTCCCCTCTCTCAGCCCCACGTGGAGCCTGCGCTGGTGCTGGCTTGTCTGCTCCCTGCTTGGAGGTCAACTTCCACCCAGTGCTTCACCTTTGGCCTCCAAGGCTTTTCTTTTTTTCAGCACTCAGGCCGGGTGAGGGTGGCTCATGCCTGTAATTTCAGCACTTTGGGAGGCTGAGGCTGGTGGATCACTGGAGCCTAGGAGTTCAAGACCGGTCTGGGCAACGTGACAAAACCCTGTCTCTACAAACAATAAAAAAATTAGCTCAGTGTGGTGGCGCACAGCTATAGTCCCAACTACTTGGGAGGCTGAGGTGGGAGGATCTCTGGAGCCCGGGGAGGTCGAGGTTGCAGTGAGCTGAGATCGCACCCCTGCACTCCAGCCTGAGCAATAGAGTGAGACTGTCTCAAAAAAAAAAAGAAAAGAAAGTAAGAAAGAGAAGAAAAAGAAAAAGAAAATTAGCACATGGTTTACTCATTGTTACTACTTCTTCCCCTGCTCTGGCAGGCTCCTCTAGGCAGGTCTGCACTGATCTCTCCCACCATCGCTAACACACGGTAGGATGGACTGGGCTCTGAGAGAGCTGGGAACAATGGGCCAAGGAGGGCAGAGAGGCCTATGTGTGTCCTGCAGGAGACAGAACTGGGTCGTGCTGCACTCTGATGATGAGGGGTATGAGCTTGGTGGCAGGAGGCATGGCTCCCTCAAAGGTTGGAGAAGGGCTGGCAGGGGGGCAAATGAGCAGAACATTCCAGATCAGCTGTGGCACCCATCACCCACCCTGGGCTGTCCAGCAGGGTAGGGGCCAGAGCAGGATTGCTACAACCTGCTCACATCCTTGAGACCCTTCTGAAGACCCAGGCCAGTCATTGAGGGACCTCCCAATCACTCACATTCAAAATCAAAAATGAAAAGGGAGATGGCTGTCTCCTTACACTGACCATAGCTGCAAACTTTCTGAAAAAGGCTTAAACTCTTAAGGTTTCTGCTTACTCAAATGGAAAGAAAATGGGAGGAAGTGTTGATTCAAAGAGAAACTTTCTGCTTCCTTCTAAAGATGACTGCAGCCTAATTCTGGCTCTGACACTGTCTTGCTCAGACCCAGTCAAGCTCCTGGCTCCTCCAGGCCTTGCTTTCGGTGCCTGTAAGGCAGCTCTGGAGTAATGGGGGCAAGCCTCGCCCGCGAGGAGTCAGGGAAGGCGTGAGTGTGATTTGTGATTCCCAGTACGTGATGCCCACACACCCCACTCACAACATGTGTTACTGTCAATGTAATTTAAGATATTTTTATAAAACAAACAAAAAAAATCTAATGTCTTATCTTGTTGGAAATCCCCTTTAGGAAAGTGCTAATGCTAACTATTGAACATGTATCCATTGCATTTATAATAATCCTGACAATAACTGCCATTTATTTAGTATATAGAAAAAGTATATAGAAAGCCATCGTGCAGTAGCACCATTCTTCCCATTTTACAGACAGGGACGCTGAGCCTTAGGGAGATGAAGCAATCTGCCTAAATGCAGGCTGCTAGGGAACAGTGGGCCCCAGGCATGCATGAGCTCAAAGCTGGCGCTCTTAAACCCTTCTGGGTCTCTCCGTGCACAGTGAGTTCCTGCTTGGCCCACCCTTGGGGCTCTGGGGACAGGCCTGCCTCGGGACCTTTGCAGGTGCTGCTCTTTCCCCTTGGGATTCCTCTTCTCCCTCCCTCCCGCCTCCAGCCCTTCTTCAGGCCTCTGCCCCATGCCCGCTGTTACTGAGCCTCTCCCTCCCACATGAACGGATCCACCTCTTCCCCCTTTCCCTTTCTTGTTTGTCTGCCTCCCTTCCTTGTTTGATCATTCTCTGTTTGCTTCCCCCACTAGAATGAAGGCCTGTGGGGTCTTTGTTTTGTCCGTGGTTGTATCTTTAGCATCTCGGAGAAGGTGCTCAACAAATCAGTGAATGAATGAGTGGTCGCCAGGATTAGCGGCGCTGGTGGGCAGAGCAGAAGTGGTCTGGATGCTGAGATTTGAGGGAGAGTCCCCTCCAAGCCCTCAGGACTCACTGTAGAGTTAACTGTGCCACAGGGCCCAGCTCTGGCAGAGCATAGTTCAATAGCCAGGAATGAGCCCAGCTCCCCTCCCCACTCCCCCCTTCATCAGAAGACTGAGCAGCTTTTTCTCTCCACCCGGCTTCCAGCAATACCTTCCCTTTGGGGCCTTTTCTGGTCATTCTCCCTAAGGAGGTACTGTGAGAGTTCAGGGGTTGGGGGCAAGCGCAAGGGTCTCTGGGGAAGGGAGATCTGTAAACACTTCAGTTTTAGCCTTGAAATCCCTGAAGTCTCTTCCCTCTGGCTGGTTTGTCCAGCCAGAATAAACTTTCTTTTGGGGTGAGCAGCTTGGCTGGCTTTTCAAGACTCAGTTCAGACATCTTTGCCACCCGTCTTCCAGGTTAGTGCCCTCCTTGCTGTCCTCAGGACTGTCTCAGCCCTCTCCTTGCTTCTCACAGCAGCGTTGCCTCTGTCTGCTTCTCAGTGAACACTCATGGTCTGCGGTCTTGCCTTTCTTCCTCTGGGGCCCAGGCCCAGAACAGCAGGGTCTCAAATCAATGTTTGCTGAGTAAATGAAGTGGGATGGGGAGACAACCAGTGTTACCATCTGAGAGCTAGCACTGCGCATCATCAATGTTTGCATGCCTTCTCCAGCTACAAGTGCCAGGGTCAGCCACAAATCCAGAGGGGACCATATTTTATGTAGGCCATAGGACTGATTCAAGACAAATGATGCTTTGCCCTGCAAAATCGGTGCTGCTGGGCCGGGAGTGGTGGCTCACACCTATAATCCCAACACTTTTGGAGGTCGAGGTGTGTGGAACACCTGAAGTCAGGAGTCGGAGACCATCCTGGCCAATGTGGTGAAACTCCGTCTCTACTAAAAATACAAAAAAAATTAGCTGGGCATGGTGGTATGTGCCTGTAATCCCAGCTACTAGGGAGGCTGAGGCAGGAGAATTGCTTGAACCTGGGAGGCAGAGGTTGCAGTGAGCCAAGATCACGCCACTGCACTCCAGCCTGGGCAGTAGTGAGACCTCGCCTCAAAAAAAAGTTTTAAAAAAAGAAAAACTAGTGTTGCTGGTAGCAGGCTGCCCCGTAGTTAGTCCCTATCCAGCTCAAAGAATGAAGACACCAGCATCAGGGGCATCTCCCTCCCTCCCGCCTCCCTTTGCTCAAGCTCCAACAGCTTCTTGCATGCATCCTCAGGCTGACTGCAGAGTGGGGGCTGGGGAGTGGGGACAGTTCTCATTTACAGGGAGAAAGAAATCCTGAGTGGGGCTGAGAAAGGGGAAGAGCAGTAGGGGAAGCCCTGAGGGATGGGTGAGCACCCCTGGAAGCACAGAAACCCCGTGACCTTCCGTTCTGACTCATCTGTCTTTTAATTCTTTCTAGCTTCTTGGCAAGGACAGAGGACCCTGCTGAGAGGGCTTCAGGAATGGCCAAAGGCTGAGACGGTGCAGCCTCAGGCACGCCCGGAAAGAACCTGGATAAGTCTGTCTTGCTGTTTTTCCAGTTTTTGTTTGCACCTCACAGGAAGAACTGGTCTGCCTTCATTCCTAGCCCCACCAAATTGACAGGTTAGAGTGACTCAGGGACCATCCTCTTTGTCAGGCAGTTCCCTCACTTGCTGGACTGAGTGTGGTTCTGCAGTGTGGTTGGGGCCCCTGCATAATGCTTTAGCCAGCAACGACATTAGAGAACTCTCTGTCTAGACTAAAGCCACATTTCCCAAAGTTGTCAGGTTAAAGACATCACCTGGAAGTTCTGATTGGGTCGGTCTGGGGATGCCCTGAAATCGATTTCTGATGTGTGCCAGATGATTTATAAAATAGCTCAGTAAAAACCAACCTCAGCCGGGCACAGTGGCTCAAGCCTGTAATCCCAGCACTTTGGGAGGCCAAGGTGGCTGGGTCACTTAAGGCCAGGAGTTTGAGACCAGCCTGACCAACATGGTGAAACCCTGTCTCTACTAAAAATACAAAAATTAGCCAGACGTGGTGGCACATGCCTGTAATCCCAGCTACTCAGGAGGCTGAGGCAGGGGAATCGCTTGAACCTGGGAGGCGGAGATTGCAGTGAACTGAGACCGTGCCACTGCACTCCAGCCTGGGCAACAACAGCAAAAATTCCATCTCAATAAATAAATAAATAAATAAATAAATAAATAACACCAACCTCATAGAAAGTGATAGAAAATGTGAAAAAACAAACAAACCTCATTAGCGCCTGGCCCCTTCCCACCTGGCAAGCCTAATTTCCTGCACATGCGCCCTGAGCTTCCTCCCGCAGTTCGCTCTGCGTGGAAAGCCCTTTCCCACCTTTGCCTGTCTGGGGGGCTCTGAGTCTGGGTTTTTAGCCTGGGGAGGCCTTCTCCATTACACTCTTGAGGCCTCTCACAGAGTTAGGAGAGTCCTCTGCTCCCATAGCTCTGTGGGTGTTTCCCATCTGGAGCCTGCAGCAGGCTGGAACGAGAGGTGGCAGTAGGAAACCAGCCCTCTTTATGAGTAAATGCATATTTGGTCACCGATACAGCTGAGGTGCTGGTTAAGTCTTGCTTTCCCCAGAACAATGCTGCTGATTTGTACAGTTGATGACTCTCGCTCCCCAGCCCCAGATTATTTCAATGGCTTCCCATTGTGCCTGGGATGGAGTCTAAGATTCAAGTGCCTAGCATGCAAACCACCTGTGGGTCCCTCCAGCCTCAACTCCACCCATCCCACCCCTACCCTCCTTGCATTTCCTCACAAGGGCCACACTCTCGCACCTCCCACCTTCATTCATGATGTTCCCCCTGCTTGGAATACTTTATCCTCATGTCCTACCCTGCCTCATCTGACTCCTGCTCATCTGTCAGAAGTCACCTCCTCTGGGAAGTCTTCACAGGTTAATGAGAGGTGAGTCAACATCCCCTAGCAAGATGGAGAAATCAGGATGCCCCTAAATAGGGGGTTGAATAAATCCAGGATTCTACCTCCACAAAATGAAATAAAACTGGAGATGTGAATTTTCTTATTTCTTTATTAGGCAGTTTTTAAAATACTGCTATGTTCATGGCAATATATTCAAGAATGTAAAGTGAAGAGTAAGCCCCTCTTCCTGGTTTCTGTCTTCCCTGAGGCATTCACTGTTGTCAGTTTCTTGAGTGGGTCTTACAGAGATGTTCCACCCCTGAACAGGTATACATGTATATCAAGGTGAGAGAGGGGTAAAGATGGGGGGATTTGAAATGTATTTAAGCCATGGCCCCTGCACCTGAGAAACTCACAACTTCTTGGGAAGGTTAAGTCAGCCCTACCCCATGAGTTAGAGTATTAAAAAACGTGTGGAAACCTGAATGAGGTCACTCACTCAAGGCCACTCAAAGGCACTCAGAGCCAGGATTCAAGCCCCAAAGAGACCGAATGGGCTTGTTCTATAAACCACCCACCTGCCATCAGTGAAGGGGGCACCTTTCATAAGTGGTATCAAGACAGAATTCCTAACCTCCAGTCCCCAGGTATAGTTCAAATGCACATTATTATAATCCCTCTATTGCAAAGTCCTGGTTCTGGGACTTTTAAAGCTGAGACATAGCTGAGCCTGAGGCTGGAAACCAGGATTGGCAGGTGCAATAAAAGTAATAGCCCATCAAGCTTTGTTGCTTGAACTATGGTTACCACAAGTTATTACAGGAAAACCAAACAAAAACACTCCATGAAGCTGAAGTATTAAAATGAGACTCCAGCTTTGAGAATAGAAACAGTTTTAAAATTGGGGCATCTTTTGGTCTGGCGTCTCCACCCAGGCCATTTGACATGTGAGAAAATCTGGAGAGGTGAAGAGACTTGCCTGAGGTCACTGGGTTGGTTTTGACGAAATGAAGACCAATATGCCTGGTTCGTATTCTGAGTTAGTCACTGTCCACAGCACCACCTTCCCCACCACCAAGGGGAAGAAAGGCTGCGGGACAAGGTGGGTGCGCCCATGTCCTTCCTGAGACGCAGCCTGCGCACTCTTGAAGTATTCTCTTACTTCAAGGGAGAACCGATGGAAACGTCAGGCTTGCAAGACCAAGTCAGGGACTCAATTACTGCCTCACCGTCATTGTTCCCAGCTACAAACCATAGACACTGACTGCCTGAATAGAGAAGAAAATGTATCAGAAAGTAAACAGGCAGCTCAAAGAACCACCACAAGACCCTAAAACTAGGTTTAAAGCTGCACGGTCAGGGACAACACTCCCGACAGAACCCAAGCCCTATGTGCTGAGAAACCTTAACGTGTCCTCAGCTGGCTCAGTGGCCCCTGCTGTGCCAGGAATTCAGATGTGCTGCACTGCCCACCATCCACAGTGGACATTCTCAGGAGTCCTGGCCTCCCTCAGACCCCCCCAGGCTCCCCCAAGGTCTGGCACAGGTCCTTCTAGTTGGCCAGCCCTGGTCACACGCCCTGGCTGTAGTTGCAAAAGGGAGGCTGAGAAAGGGGAAACAGAACATTTCCGTTTCTCTAGTAGAAGGTGAGGACCTCTTCCCGATCAAACCATAAAGTGAGAGTCCCCCAAACATGAGAAAGGGGTTTAAATGGCCGGTGGCTCCAAAAAAGAAGATACATGTCCTCTACCTGTTGGAAGTGGAGCATAAGGAAGGTGGATGAGTCCTAGAACAGGGAGGGACAGGAGACCCTCCACAGGGCTGGGGCAACTGGGTCTGTTAACTGCAATTTGACTTCGTGGTGCAGGAACGTGACACGTGAGGCATAACTCCACTATGCCAATATCACAGGGCCAGGGTTGCCAGATGAAAGTCACATGCTTGGGGAATTGCAACACAGGAAGAGAAATTGAGCAATGAAGAGAAATTGAGAAATGAAGTTTAAGTACGTTAAAGAGGAAGGGAAGGCTAATCTCTTCCTGCCCTGGTTAAGAAATAATTTGAATGAAGAAGAGGAGGAAAGGAGGCTGACTTGTATTAAGCACCTACTATTTTTGAGCACCAGGCCCTGAAATGTGGCTGACATGATCCCCTTTAATATGGAGAAAGAGAAACAGTACATTCTTGATAATTTGGGGGTTTGGGAAAAGATTCCTTCCCCGTATGTTTCTTCCGTTAGTGTCACAGCCTCCTGGCCTCTCTCCCCTTCCTGCAAGCCCCTCCTGGAAGGAAGAGGTGGCTGTGAGTTGCAGAGGACAGTGTAAGCCTAGCTCTGCCTGCCTCCTGCTTTCCCTTGGGTGGGGCCTCCCATTGGCAGCTGGCGAGCATAGCCATCAGGCAGCCAGCCCTGCAGTGAGGCCCGCATGTCTCAGTCCTGCCTATGACCAGACAGGTGGGTCTAATTCTGAGTATGACATTAGGATGTTGGTTGTTGCCTGCTTCATCTAAGCCACACCCTCAATCCGGGCCTTCATCAGCAGACGGTGATACTGTAATCCATACCTATTTTACTCCTTATGTCTCAATAGTTTAGAAGTCACACTGAGGAAAAGGGATGCTCCTTACTGCTCCCTCTCCTCAAATCTCACCCATAATTTCTGGTAGGATTAGCACAAAATTTGATAAATGTTAAAGGATTCAATTTTTAATCATCCTGGGAAGAGGTGCTCTTAACTTGAGGTTTGGGGATGGACTTCAGAGGATGGGACATTCATTTATTTATTATTTTTCTTTTCTTTTTTTTTTTTTTTGAGATAGAGTTTTGCTCTATTGCCCAGGCTGCAGTGTCAGCTCACTGCTACCTCTGCCTCCCAGGTTCAAGGGATTGTCCCGCCTCAGCCTTCTGAGTAGCTGGGATTGCAGGAGCCCACCACCATACTCAGCTAATTTTTTGTAATTTTAGTAGAGACAATCTTTCACCGTGTTGGTCAGGCTGGTCTCAAACTCCTGACCTCAGGTAATCCACCTGCCTCGGCCTCCCAAAATGCTGGGACCAGCCACTGTGCCTGGCCAATGTCACTACTTTCTTATGTGTCCTTTCAGAGATACTTTATTTGGACACAAGCAATTACAAATACAGTTGGCCCTCTGTATCCACAGCCTCTGTATCTGCAGGTTCTGTGTTCGTGGATTCACTCAATTGCAGATCAAAACATATTGAAAAAAAAACAATAAAAATAGCAGTACAATAGTAAAAAATAAATACAAATACAAATAAATAAATAAATAATACAAATAAAAATAAAAATAGTAAAAAATAATACAAATAAAAATATCATAAGTAATCTAGAGATGATTTAAAGTATACAGTAGGATGTGCAAATACTATGCCAGTCTTTTTTAACTGGCTTTTCTTACTTAAGCATAATGTTTCCAAGGTTTATCCATGTTGTAACATCAGTACTCACTTCTTTTCATCACCAAATAATATTCCATTGTACGGATATACCACATTTTTGGCTATTTCAAATAATGCTGCTATGAACATTTCTGTGGACATGTGTTCCATTTCTCTTGGGATATACCTAGGAGTGGAATTGCTGGTCATATCGTAACTCTGTGTTTAACCTTTGGAGGAACTGCCAGACTATTTTCCAAAGTGGCTGCACCATTTTATATTCCCACCAGCAAGGCAGGAAGGTCCCAGTTTCTCTCATCCTTACCAACACTTGTTTGTTCCTCCACCCCCTAGTTAATCCTTTTGCCATTTTATATGAGGGACTTGAACATCTTCAGATACTGGTATCTGCAGGGGTCCTGGAACGAATGCCCTGTGAATATGGAGGGATGATGACCGTATATGTATCTTTTGCCTCCTTTTAGACAAATAGTAGGATACTATACACACTGTTCTGCATCTTGCTTTTTTCCACTTAAAAACACATCTGGTGACAATTTCATATCAGTACTTAAAGCATGCCAAACTCTTTTCAGCATCAGCATACTATTCCCCTGTAGGATTGGAGCATAATTAATTTAACCAGTTCCCTACCATGGGATGTATATGCTATTTTGAATCTTTCTTAAAGGAGTAGAATCCAACTCAAGAACTTCTAGCCATGCAACTGACTCAAAGCTTTAATGCAGAGTAACTTTAGGCAAGTTGCTTAACCTCTCTGAGGTTGTTTCTTATCTTTCTTCCCACCACAGTGGCTTTTCTATTTTCAGCCCCACACAGCAGCATCCAGCTTCATCTGGGGGTGGGAGTGGGGGGCAGGAATAGGAGGTTTCAACCAGAGGATAGGTCCCCAGTGTCTTGGCCAAGGGAGTCTGGGCGGGGGGGCTCTCTCTGGCTGCTTCTCACGCCCTTATGTTGTCACCCTCTGAAATATGCTGTTTGCCTTCCCTGACACAGACCTAGTTGGCAAGGACTGCAGAGCAATGTCAGGCCCAGGGCCTGCGGCATCCTGAAGATGTCACCACAGAGCAAACATGAGTTTGCTGGCTGGGTGTCAACGGGAAGATACATGAAGGGCAAACAGGAATGAGATCCCTGGCATGGAAACAGGAAGAAGGCTAGGTGCTGGTTCTGTTTGGGAGTTTGTTTATTTATTCTATAAAACAGCTTTATTGATATGTAATTCTCATACCATACAATTCACCCATTTAAAGTGGACAATCTAGTGGTTTTTGTATACTCACAGAGCTGTGCAACCATCATCACAAGGAATTTTAGAACATTTTCATCACCCAGAAGAGAAATGCCATGCCCTTTAGGCAGTCACTCTCCCACACCCACCCTCTTCTTTTTAGTCCTAGGCAACCACTAATCTACTTTATGACTCTATAGATTTGCCTGTTCTGGACATTTCATAAAATTGAATCATATAATACATGGTCTTTTTTAACTGGCTTTTCTTACTTAAGCATAATGTTTCCAAGGTTTATCCATGTTGTAACATCAGTACTCACTTCTTTTCATCACCAAATAATATTCCATTGTGTGGATATACCACATTTTTGGCTATTTCAAATAATGCTGCTATGAACATTTCTGTGGACATGTGTTCCATTTCTCTTGGGTATATACCTAGGAGTGAAATTGCTGGTCATATCGTAACTCTGTGTTTAACCTTTGGAGGAACTGCCAGACTATTTTCCAAAGTGGCTGCACCATTTTATATTCCCACCAGCAAGGCAGGAAGGTCCCAATTTCTCTCATCCTTACCAACACTTGTTGTTCCCTCCCCCCCCAAGTTAATTCTTTCATTTCATTTTTAAATTTTTTTATTTTAGATTGGGGATATACATGTAGGTTTGTTACAAGGGTATATTGTGTGATGCTGGGATTCGATCTATTGATCCCAACACCCAGATAGTGAACATAGTACCCAATAGGAATTTTCTCAGCCCTTGCCCCATCTCCCTCTTTTTGCAGTCCCCAGTGTCTATTGCTCCTATCTTTATGTCTGATCAGCGTTTGTTATATATCAATTTGACTGTAGCCATCCTAGCAGGTGTGAAGTGGTATCTCATTGTGGTTTTGATTCTCGCTTCCCTGAAGACTAATGATATTTAGCATCTTCTCATGTGATTATTGGAAATTTGTATATCTTCTTTGGAAAAATGTCTATTCTGGTCCTTTGCCCATTTATAATTGGGTATTTGCCTTTTTTATTATTGATTGTAAGAGTTATTTTTATATTCCAGTGTGGCATCTTATTTTAATCTTTTAGAAATAACTGTTTTCTCAGTCATACTCGTACACTCTAGAGCAGCAGTGTGTTTGAATCCAAAGAACACACACAGGGTGAGGCGGGGTGGCTTACGCCTGTAATCCCAGCACTTTGGGAGGCCAAGGTAGACAGACCACTTGAGGTCAGGAGTTTGAGACCAGCCTGGCCAACATGGTGAAACCCTGTCTCTACTAAAAGTACAAAAATTACAGCTGGGCACAGTGGCTCACTGCTGTAATGCCAACACTTTGGGAAGCCAAGGCAGGCAGATCACAAGGTCAGGAGTTTGAGACCAGCCTGACCAACGTGGTGAAACCCCATGTCTATTAAAAATACAAAAATTAGCTCTTTAAAGAATCTCGCAGTTCCAAGATGGCCAAATAGAAAGAGCTCTGGTCTGCAACTCCGAGGGTGATTGACACAGAAAACGGGCGATTTCTGCATTTCCAACTGAGGTACCTGGTTCATCTCATTGGGACTGGTTGGATACTGGGTACAGCCCATGGAGGGTGAGCTGAAGCAGGGTGGGGCATCACCTCACCTAGGAAGTGCAAGGGGTAGGGGGGATTCCCTTTCCTAGCCAAGGGAAGCTGTGACAGACTGCAGCTGGAAAATCGGGACACTGCCACGCAAATACTACACTTTTCCAATGGTCTTAGCAAATGGCACACCAGGAGATTATATCTCATGCCTGGCTCAGTGGGTCCCACGCCCATGGTGACATGCTCACTGCTAGCACAGCAGTCTGAGCTTGAGCTAAAAGGCAGCAGCCTGGCTGGGGGAGGGGTATCTGCGATTGCTGAGGCTTGAGTAGGTAAACAAAGCTCAAACTGGGTGCAGCCCACCACAGCTCAACAAGGCCTGCAGCCTCTGTAGACTCCACCTCTGGGGGCAGGGCATAGCTAAACAAAAGGCAGCATAAACTTCTACAGACTTAAAAGTCCCTGTCTCACAGCTCTGAAGAGAGCAGTGGTTCTCTCAGCAGGGTGTTTGAGCTCTGAGAACAGACAGACTGCCTCCTTAAGTGGGTCCCCGACCCTTATGTAGCCTAACTGGGAGACATCTCCCAGTAGGAGCTGACTGACACCTCAAATAAGTGGGTACCCCTCTGGGAAAAAGCTTCCAGAGGAAGGATCAGGCAGTAATATTTACTGTTCTGCAATATTTGTTGTTCTGCAGCCTCCACTGGTGATACCCAGGAAAACAGGATCTGGAGTGCACCTCCAGCAAACTCCAACAGACCTGCAGCTGAGGGACCTGACTGTTACAAGGAAAACTAACAAACAGAAAGGAGTAGCATCAACATCAACAAAAAGGACATCCACACCAAAACCCCACCTGTAGGTCACCATCATCAAAGACCAAAGGTAGATAAAACCACAAAGATGGGAAGAAACCAGAGCTGAAAATTCCAAAAACCAGAGTGCCTCTTCTCCTCCAAACTATCGCAGCTCCTTGCAGCAACAGAACAAAACTGGACAGAGAATGACTGACAAGTTGACAGAACTAGGCTTCAGAAAGTCGGTAATAACAAACTTCTCCAAGCTAAAGGAGGATGTTTGAACCCATTGCAAGGAAGCTAAAAACCTTGAGAAAAGATTAGACGAATGGCTAACTAGAATAAACAGTGTAGAGAAGACCTTAAATAACCTGATGGAGCTGAAGACCATGGCAGGAGAACTACGTGATGTATACACAAGCTTTAGTAGCTGATTCGATCAACTGGAAGAAAGGGTATCAGTGATTGAAGATCAAATGAATGAAATGAAGCGAGAAGAGAAGTTTAGAAAAAAAAGAGTAAAAAGAAATGAACAAAGCCTCCAAGAAATACGGGACTATGGGAAAGACCAAATCTACATTTGATTGGTGTACCTGAAAGTGAGGGGAGAATGGAACCAAGCTGGAAAACACTCTTCAGGATATTATCCAGGAGAACTTTCCCAACCTAGCAAGGCAGGCCAACATTCAAATTCAGGAAATACAGAGGACACCACAAAGATACTCCTCAAGAAGAGCAGCTCCAAGACACGTAATTGTCAGATTCACCAAAGTTGAAATGAAGGAAAAAATGTTAAGGGCAGCCACAGAGAAAAGTCAGGTTTCCCAGAAAGCAAAGCCCATCAGACTAACAGCGGATCTCTCATCAGAAACTCTACGAGCCAGAAGAGAGTGGGGGCCAATATTCAACATTCTTAAAGAAAAGAATTTTTGACCCAGAATTTCATGTCCAGCCAAACTAAGCTTCATAAGTAAAGGAGAAATAAAATCCTTTACAGACAAGCAAATGCTGAGAGATTTTGTTACCACCAAGCCTGCCTTACAAAAGCTCCTGAAGGAAGCACTAAACATAGAAAGGAACAACAAGTACATGCCACTGCAAAAAACATGTGAAATTGTAAAGACCATTGATGCTAGGAAGAAATGACATCAACTAACAGGCAAAATAACCAGCTAACACCATGACAGGATCAAATTCACACATAAAAATATTAACCTTAAATGTAAATGGGCTGAATGCTCCAATTAAAAGCCACAGACTGGCAAATTGGATAAAGAGTCAACACCCATCAGTGTGCTGTATTCAGGAGACCCATCTCACATGCAGACACACACATAGGCTCAAAATAAAGGGATGGAGGAAGATCTGCCAAGCAAATGGAAAGCAAAAAAAAAAGCAGGGATTGGAATCCTAGTCTCTGATAAAACAGACTTTAAACCGACAAAGATCAAAAGAGAGAAAGAAGGACATTACATAATGGTAAAGGGATCAATTCAACAGGAAGAGCTAACTATCCTAAATATAGATGCACCCAATACAGGAGCACTCATATTCATAAAGCAAGTCCTTAGAGACCTACAAAGAAACTTAGACTCCCACACAATAATAACAGGAGACTTTAACACCCCACTGTCAATATTAGACAGGTCAACGAAGCAGAAGGTTAACAAGGATATCCAGGACTTGAACTCAGCTCTGCACCAAGCACACCTAATAGACATCTACAGAACTCTCCACCCCAAATCAAAACAATATACATTCTTCTCAGCACCATATCGCACTTATTCCAAAATTGACCAAATAATTGGAAGTCAAGCACTCCTCAGCAAATGTAAAATAACATAAATCACAACAAACTGTCTCCCAGACCACAGTGCAATCAAATTAGAACTCGGGAATAAGAAACTCACTCAAAACCGCACAACTACATGGAAACTGAACAACTTGCTCCTGAATGACTACTGGGTAAGTAACGAAATGAAGGTAGAAATAAAGATGTTCTTTGAAACCAATGAGAACAAAGACACAACGTACCAGAATCTCTGGGACACATTTCAAGCAGTGTGTAGAGGGAAATTTATAGCACTAAATGTCCACAAGAGAAAGCAGAAAAGATCTAAACTCGACACCCTAACATCACAATTAAAAGAACTAGAGAAGCAAGAGCAAACACATTCAAAAGCTAGCAGAAGGCAAGAAATAACTAAGATCAGAGCAGAACTGAAGGAGATAGAGACACAAAAAAACCCTCCAAAAAAATCAATGAATCCAGGAGCTGTTTTTTTAAAAGATCGGCAAAATTGATAGACCACTAACAAGACTGATAAAGAAGAAAAGAGAGAAGAATCAAATAGACCCAATAAAAAAATGATAAAGGGGATATCACCACCGATCCCACAGAAATACAAACTATCATCAGAGAATACTATAAACACCTATACACAAATAAACTAGAAAATCTGGAAGAAATGGATAAATTCCTGGACACATACACCCTCCCAAGACTAAACCAGGAAGAAGTTGAATCCCTGAATAGACTAGTAACAGGCTCTGAGATTGAGGCAATAATTAATAGCCCACCAACCAACAGAAGTCCAGGACCAGACGGATTCACAGCCGAATTCTACCAGAGGTACAAAGAGGAGCTGGCACCATTCCTTCTGAAACTATTCCAATCAATAGAAAAGAGATCCTCCTAACTCATTTCTGAGGCCAACATCATCCTGATACCAAAGCCTGGCAGAGACACAACAAAAAAGAGGTTACAGAACAACTCCTGGTGAACATCGATCACGAAAATCCTCAATAAGAGCTTGTGGAAATAACCAAATCCAGCCTTTTGCTGAAAAGCGTATCCACCACGATCAAGTTGGCTTCATCCCTGAGATGCAAGCCTGGTTCAACATATGATAATCAATAAACGTAATCCATCACATAAATGGAACCAAAGACAAAACCACATGATTATCTCAATAGATGTAGAAAAGGCCTTCAACAAAATTCAACAGCCCTTCATGCTAAAAAGACTCAAAACTGAAGTGCTGCTGGAGCGTATCTCAAAATAATAAAGAACTATTTATGACAAACCCAAGGCAATATCATACTGAATAGGCAAAACCGGCCTTGTTCAACACGAAAACTGACACAAGATAGGGATGCCCTCTCTCACCACTCCTATTCAATATAGTGTTGGAAGTTCTGGCCACGGCAATAGGGCAAGAGAAAGAAATAAAGGTATTCAATTACAGGAAAGGAAGTCAAATTGTCCCTGTTTGCAGAGATGACATGATTGTATATTTAGAAACGAGTGAACAAGATGGCCCGAATAGGAACAGCTCAGTCTCCAACTCCCAGCCATGAGAACACAGAAGACCCGGTGGTTCTGCATTTCAACTGAGGTACTGGGTTCATCTCACTGGGGGAGTGCAGGACAATGCGGTGCTGGTCAGCTGCTGCAGCCTGACCAGGCGGAGCCTGGCTGAGAGGCAGGCATCGCCCTCACCTGAGAGCATAGGGGAAGGAATCCCTTTCCTAACTCAGGGGAACTGAGACACACAACACCTGGAAAATCCGGTAACTCCACCCCAATACTGTGCTTTAAGCAAACAGGCACACCAGAGATCATATCCCACCTGGCCCGGGGAGGTCCCAGGCCTGAGGCCTCCCCTCATTGCCTAACACAGCAGTCTGCGATCTGCAGCAAGGCAGCAGCGAGAGGCTGGAGAGCCATATTGCTGAGGCTTAAGTAGGTAAAAACAAAGCTGCTGGGAAGCTCCAACTGGAGTGGAGCTCACAGCGGCTCAGGAAGCCACCTGTCTCTGGGCTTCACCTCTGGGGACAGGGCACAGCTACACAACAACAACAACAAAAAAGCAGCAGAAACCTCTGCAGGCGCTTAAGCGACTCGGGCAGCTTTGAAGAGGCAGTGGATCTCCCAACACGGAGGTTTACATCCTGAGAAGGGACAGACTGCCTGCTCAAGTGGGTCCCTGACCCCTGGTGCTGGGAAGCATCCCCACTAGGGGCAGTCTGACACCCCACCTCACAGGGTGGGTACCCCTGAGAGGAGGCTTCCAAAGCAAGAATCAGACAGGTACACTTTCCTTTATTCAGAAATATTCTATCTTCTGCAGCCTCTGCTGCTGATACCCAGGCAAACAGGGTCTGGGTGGACCTCAAGCAATCTCAACAGACCTACAGCTGAGGTCCCTGACTGCTGAAGGCTATCAAACAGGAAGGACACCTACACCAAAACCCCATCAGTACATCACCCTCATCAAGACCAGAGGCAGATAAAACCTACAAAGATGGGGGAAAAGCAGGGCAGAAAAGCTGGAAATTCAAAATAGAGCACATCTCCCGGCAAAGGGCGCAGCTCATAGCCAGCAGGAATCAAAGCTGGGCCGAGGAGAATGACTTTGTGAGATGAAGGAAAAGGCTTCAGTCCATCAAATTTCTCAGAGCTAAAGGAGACCACGTGCAAAGCGCAAAGGAAACTAAAATCTTGAAAAAAGAGATGGAAGAATTGTATTTAAGAGTAGTGTAAAGAGGTCATAAAACAGAAATGAAACAGATGAAACCATGACCGCGAGAAATAAGTGACAAATGCACAAGCTAAGTAACCGCCTCGATCAACTGGAAGAAAAATTATCCAGCGATTGAGGATCAAATGAATGAAATAAATGAAGAAACAAAAAAAGAAAAAAAGAAATGAACAAAGCCACCACAGAAGTATGGGATTATGTAAAGACCAAATCTCCGTCTGATTGGGGTGCCCTGAAAGTGAGGGAAAATGGAACAAGTTGGGAAAACACTCTTCAGGATATCATGCGGAGAAACTGGCATAGGGCAGGCCAACATTCAAATCCAGGAAATGAAAGGGAACGCCAAAATACTCCGAGAAGAGCAACTCAAGACACATAATTGCCAGATTCACAAAGTTGAAATGAAGGAGAAATCTTAAGAGGGCAGCCAAGAGAGAAAGGTGGGTTACCCACAAGGGAAGCCCATCAGACTCACAGCAGATCTCTCGGCAGAAACTCTACAAACCAGAGAGTGGGGCCAATATTCAGCATTCTTAAAAGAAAAGAATTTCAAGCCAAATTTCATATCAGCCAAACTAAGTTTCATAAGTGAAGGAGAAATAAAATCCTTTACAGATAAGCAAATGCTTAGAGATTTTTGTCACCACTAGTACCTGCCCTTACAGAGAGAGACCCTGAAACCACTCAGCATGGAAAGACAACCGGTACCAGCCATTGCAAAAAGCATGCCAAAATGTAAGAGACCATCGAGGCTAGGGAAAACTGCATCAGCTAACGAGCAAAATAACCAGTTAATATCACAATGGCAGGATCAAGTTCACATAACAATCTTAACCTTAAATGTAAATGGACTAAATGCTCCAATGAAAAGACAGACTGGCAAACTGGATAAAAGAGTCCAAGACCCATCAGTCTGCTTTGTATTCAGGAGACCATCTTACATGCAGAGACCTACATAGGCTCAAAATAATAAAGGGATGAGGAAGATTTACCAAGCAAATGGGAGAACAAAAAGCAGGGGTTGCAATCCTAGTCTCTGATAAAACAGACTTAAACCATCAAAGATCAAAAGAGACAAAGAAGGCCATTACATAATGGTAGGGATCAATTCAACAGGAAGAGCCTTATCTAAATATATATACCCAATAGGAGCACCCAGATTCATAAAGCAAGTCCTTAGAGACTTTACAAAGAGACTTAGACTCCCTTACAATAATAATGGGGAGACTTCAACACTCCACTGTCAACGATAGACAGATCAACGAGACAGAAAGTGAACAAAGGATATCCAGGAATTAGCTCATCTCTGCAGCAAGCAGACCTAATAGACATCTATAGAACCTCCACCCCAAATCAACAGAATATACATTCTTCTCAGCACCACATGCATTACTTACTCAAATTGACCATATAATTGGAAGTAAAAGCACTCCTCAGCAAATGTACAAGAACAGAAATTATAACAAACTGTCTCTCAGACCACAGTGCAATCAAACTAGAATCAGGACTAAGAAACTCAATCAAAACCGCTCAACTACATGGAAACTGAACAACCTGCTCCTGAATGACCTACTGGGTACATAGCGAAATGAGGCAGAAATAAAGGTGTTCTTTGAAACCCAATGAGAACAAAAGATACAACATACCAGAATCTCTGGGACACATTTAAAGCAGTGTGTAGAGGGAAATTTATAGCACTAAATGCCCACAAGCAGGAAAGATCTAAAGTGACACTCCTAACATGCAATTGGAAAAGAACTAGAGAAATGAAACAAACACATTCAAAGCTAGCAGAAGGCAGAAATATGCTTAAGATCAAGAGCAGAACTGAAGATAGAGACACAAAAACCACTCCAAAAATCAATGAATCAGGAGTTGGTTTTGAAAGATCAACAAAAATTGACAGACCACTAGCAAGACTAATAAAGAAGAAAGAAGAATCAAATCAGCGCCAATTAAAAATGATAAAGGGGATATCACCACCCGACCCCACAAATACAAACTACCATCAGAGAATACTATAAACACCTCTCTGCTTAAAATAAACTGGAAAGCCTAGAGAAATGGATAATTTCCTGGACACTTACACTCTTCCAAGACTAAAACCAGGGAAGAAGTTGAATCCCTGAATAGACCAATAGTAGGCTCTGAGGTGAGGCAATAGTGTAGCCTACCAGCCAAAAAGTCAGGACCAGGCAGTTCACAGCTGAATTCTACCAGAGGTACAAGGAGGAGTTGGTACCATTCCTTCTGAAACTATTCAATCAATAGAAAAAGAGGGAATCCTCCCTAACTCATTTTTCTAGAGGCCAACATCATCCTGATACCAAAGCCACAACAGAACACAACAAAATAGAGGGCTGGGCCAATATCCCTGATGAACATCCCGATGCAAAAAATCCTCAATAAAATACTGGCAAACCCAGTTCAACAACACATCAAAAGCTTATCCACGCGCGATCAAAGTGGGCTTCATCCTGGGATGCAAGGCTGGTTCAACGATACAAATCAATAAAGCATAATCAGCATATAAGCAGAACCAAAGGAACCAAGAACCATGATTATCTGCGTAGATGCGAAAAGGCTTTTGACAAAATTCAACAGTCCTTCATGCTAAAAGCGCTCAATAAATTAGGTGATGATGGGCATTGCCTCAAAATAATAAGAGCTATTTATGACAAACCCACAGCCAATACCATACTGAATGGGCAAAACTGGAAAAATTCCTTTGAAAACTGGCACAAGACAGGGATGCCCTCTCTCACCACTCCTATTCAACATAGTGTTGGAAGTCCTGGCTGGGGCAATTAGGCAAGAGAAAGAAATCAAGAATTATTCAGTTAGGAAAAGAAAGAAGTCTAAGAGTCTCCTGTTTGCAGATGACATGATTGTATATTTAAGAAAACCCATTGTCTCAGCCAAAATCTCCTTAAAAGCTGATAAGAAACTTCAGCAAAGTACCAGGATACAAAATTAATGTGCAAAATCACAAACATTCTTATACACCAGTATTGAACAAACACAGAGCAAATCTGAATGAACTTCCGTGCAGGTAACAAAGAATACAATACCTAGGAGTCCCAACTTACAAGGGACAAGGACCTCTTCAAGGGAGAACTACAAACCACTGCTCCACAGTGAAATAAAAGGGGACACAAACAAATGGAAGAACACACCATGCTCATGGATAGGAAGAGTCAATATCATTGAAAATGGCCATACTGCCCAAAGGTAATTTATAGATTCAATGCCATCCTCATCAAGCTACCAATGAGTTTCTTCACAGAATTGGAAAAACCTTTAAAAGTTCATATGGAACCAAAAAGAGCCCGCATCTCAAGACAATCCTAAGTCAAAAGAACAAAGCTGGAGGCATCCACGCTACCTGACCTAGAAAAACTATACTACAAGGCTACAGTAACAAAACAGCATGGTACTGAGTACCAAAACAGAGATATAGACCAATGGAACAGAACAGAGTCCTCAGAAATACCACATCTACAGCCATCTGATCTTTGACAAACCCTGAGAGAAACAAGAAATGGGGAAAAAGGATTCCCTATTTAATAGAAATAGTGCTGGGAAAATTGGCTAATACCATAAGTGAAAGCTGAAACTGGATCCTTTCATTACTCATATACGAAAGTGAATTCAAGATGGATTAGAGACTTAAATTGACCTAATACCATAAAAATCTAGGAAAACAGGTAGTACCATTCAGGACATAGGCATGGGCAAAGACTTCATGTCTAAAACACCAAAAACAACAGCAGCAAAGCCAAAAAATTGACAAATGGGATCTAATTAAACTAAAGAGCTTCTGCAAAAGCAAAAGAAACTATGAAATCAGAGTGAACAGGCAACCTACAGAATGGGAAAATTTTGCAATCACTCATCTGACAAAGGGCTAATATGCAGAACCTACAAAGAACTCAGAAACACATTTACAAGAAAAAACAAACAACCCCATCAAAAAAGTGGGCAAAAGGATATGAACAGACATTTCTCAAAGAAGACATTCATACAGCTAGCGAACGCATGAAAAAATGCTCGTCATCACTGTATCAGAGAAATGCAAATCAAAACCACAATGAGATACCATCTCACACCAGTTAGAATGGCCCGATCATTAAAAAGTCAGGAAACAACAGGTGCTGGAAGTTGTGGAGAAATAGGAACACTTTTACACTGTTGGTGGGATTGTAAACTAGTTCAACCATTATGGAAAACGTATGGCGATTCCTCAAGGATCTAGAACTAGATGTACCATATGGCCAACCATCCATTGCAGGGATATACCCAAGGGATTATAAATTATGCTGCTATAAAGACATGCACCTTGTATGTTTGTTGCAGCACTATTCTAATAACAAGACTTGGAATCAACCCAAATGTCCATCAGTGACAGACTGGATTAAGAAAATCCAGTAGCACATATACACCATGGAATACTATGCAGCCATAAAAAGGATGAGTTGTGTCCTTTGGGACATGGATGCAGCTGAAACTCTCATTCTTAGCAAACTATCTGCAAGAACAGAAAACCAAATACCGCATGTTCTCACTCATGGGGTGGGAACTGAACATCGAGATCCTTGGACTCAGGAAGGGGAACATCACACACGGGGGCCTATCATGGGAGGGAGGGGGAGGGATTACTTAGAATTTATACCTGATGTAAATGACGAGTTGATGGGTGCAGCCACACCAACATAGCACAAGTATACATATGTAACAAAACCTGCACGTTATGCACATGTACCCTACAACTTAAGTATAATAATAATAAATAAATTTAAAAAAAAAAACCCCATCGTCTCAGCCCAAAATCTCCTTAAATGATAAGCAACTTCAGCAAAGTCTGGGATACAAAATCAATGTGCAAAACTCACAGAAGCATTCTATACATCAATAACAGACAGACAACCAAAATCATGAGTGAGTCCATTCACAATTGCTACAAAGAGAATAAATACCTAGGAATCCAACTTACAAGGGATATGAAGGATCTCTTCAAGGAGAACTACAAACCACTGCTCCATGAAATAAAAGAGGGCACAAACAAATGGAAGAACATTCCATGCTCATGGATAGGAAGAATCAATATCATAATAATGGCCATACTGCCCAAGGTAATTTATAGATTCAATGCCATCCCCATCAAGCTACCAATGACTTTCTTCACAGAATTGGAAAAAACTACTTTGAAGTTCATAAGGAACCAAAAAAAAGAGCCTGCATTGCCAAGACAACCCTAAGCAAAAGGAACAAAGTTGGAGGCATCACACTACCTGACTTCAAACTATACTACAAGGCTGTAGTAACCAAAACAGCATGGTACTGGTACCAAAACAAAAATATAGACCAATGGAATAGAACAAAGGCCTCGGAAATAACATCACACATCTACAACCATCTGATCTTTGACAAGCCTGACAAAAACAAGAAATGGGGAAAGAATTCCCTATCATATAATCTGACTTAGTCAGATACAATGGATTAAGAAAATGTGGCTCATATACACCACAGAATACTATGCAGCCATAAAAAAGGATGAGTTCCTGTCCTTTGTAGGGACATGGATGAAGCTGGAAACCATCATTCTGAGCAAACTATCGCAAGGACAGAAAACCAAACACCACATGTTCTCACTCATAGGTGGGAACTGAACAATGAGAATGCTTGGACACTGGGCGGGGAACATCACACACTGGAGCCTGTCGTGGAGTGGGGAGATGGGGGAGGGATAGCATTAGGAGAGGTACCTAATGTAAATGACGAGTTAATGGGTGTAGCAACCAACGTGGCACATGTATACCTATATAACAAACCTGTACATTGTGCACATGTACCCTAGAACTTAAAGTATAATTAAAAAAAAAAAATACAAAAATTAGCCAGGCATGGTGGTGCGCACCTGTAATCCCAGCTACTCAGCAGGCTGAGGCAGGAGAATTGCTTGAACCCAGGAAGCGGAGGACGCATGAGCCGTAATCACGTGACTGCACTCCAGCCTGGGGGACACAACGAGAATTCATCTCAAAATTCTGTAGATTGCTTTTGGTAATAAGGACATTTTAATAATAGTAATTTTTCAAATCCACGAGCATGGGATATCTTTCCTTTTTTTGTGTCCTCTTTAATTTCTTTTATTCACATTTTGTATTTTTCATTAGTTCTGTATCTTGATTGTAGTAGTGGTGGTTACAAACATTTATATATGTGATATACATACGAAATGCTGATTTTGACATGATACCCTGATAATGTGAGATGTGACTACTGGGGAAAACTGGGTGAAGATATTCAGTTCTCAAGATCCACACTGGGCCTGATCCAGCCCTTGTACAGGCTCTCAGATGGTGTATAATTCTACTTCCTGTGAAAGAGACAGAAAGACGGACCAGGCCCTGGGAAGAAGAGTGAGTTTGGCCCTGAAAAGGGGATTGGTGAGAGTAGAAGGGAGGGAACCCAGAAGATGTGCTCTGTTTATTCAACACCTTTGTTTGTCGCCATATCTTGCCCACTGTCTATAGACTTATAATGAGTAACTAAATGAATGATGTCAAAAGCTGAGCCCTTGGTGTAAAACAGGCACTCTTCTTCAGTTCCTAAGTGACAAAACCCATCCCATTGCCTCTGGACCCTGGTCCTCTGGAAGCTGGAAGGAGGATAATCATGCTTTTTCTAGAAGCTCCAGGCAAGTTGCCAGTGGTTTGGACATTTCATCCCTGCGGCCCTTGCCGGAACTGGACCTGCTGCCCCAGGTACGTGTTACAGTGCAGGAGCGTGGTATGTCAGCCCTGAAGCGTCCTGGTGCAAGCCACTGAACGCTCAACTCAAAATGGCTTAAGCAATAATGAAAAGTATCCTTTCACATAAGAAGAATTCTGGAGGTCAAGCAGTTGCAGTGTTGGTTCATTTCCCAGCAAAATGTGGTCATCAAGTACTCAAATTCTTTCCACTTCATCTTCAGTGGATTGACTATTCAGCTTTTTCGTATTTGCCAACCTGACACATAAAAAATGGTATGTAATAAACAAGACACAAGTTTATTGACATTCTGGAGTAGTCACTAGTAGGCAGGGTTCTGAGAAAATACTCAGACTCTTCTTGCCCCAGAAAGTATATCCAGCAAATCAACTCCTGGGATCTCCAAACAGATTGGATTAAAAATGGAAAATAGCAAAGGATCTTGGCAGAGAATCCTCTATGACTTAGTCGGATACAAGATTAAAAAAAAAAAAAGTTCTTGTCTTGCTTTCTAAAACAAATTCTGATAAAGACCCCTAAGAATCTAAAATCAATTGAACACAGAAAGTTTAAAGCGAAGGAATTTCCCTACGTCCTGCCAAGAAGAGGAATGTTTACAATCTCTGCACATGGCCTAACATGGCTCCCCTAAGAACAAGCTTCCCGTGTTTCAATTTCCATTAAAAGAGGAGCATAAGGGCTTTTTTTTTTTTTTTTTTGAGACAGAGTCTCACTCTGTTGCCCAGGCTGGAGTGCAGTGGCATGAACTTAGCTCACTGCAAACTCTGCTTCCCGGGTTCAAGCAATTCTCGTGCCTCAGCCTCCTAAGTAGCTGAGATCACAGGCATGCACCACCACACCTGGCTAGTTTTTGTATTTTTTGTAGAGACAAGGTTTCACCATGTTGCCCAGACTGGTCTGGATCTCCCAACCTCAAGTGGTCACCATGCCCAGCCTGCATAAAGGCTTTTCTAAACTAACGCTACCCCAGTAGAATTTTCTGTAATGCTGAATATGTTTTATATCTGAGCTGTCCAATGGAGTAGCCACTGCCATGCATGTGTGAGTATGTGGTACTTGAAATGTGGCTAGTGTGAATAAAGAACTGAATTTTTAATTTTAAGAAATTTTACTTAATTTAAATTTAAATAGCCACATGTGACTAATAGCTACCATACTGGACAGAGCAGTTCTAGGTAGACTTGTTTGGGGTTTTCTTTTGCTAAGAGCGATGCCCCAGGTCTTACTGGTTCAAGATGCCCATGACTGCAACCTCTGGACATAACTAGGGTTGTTGCTGATAAACCACAGGATAGTATAGCTTCAGGTTTTTATAGTAATAAAAATAAATAAAGAGAAAGAGTAGAGGATGCTTACACCCAAAATCACAGGCACCACTCCATGTCCACTCCAGCCACAGGCTGAGTCTGCACAAATGAAATCGAGTGTTGAGCTGAGATAAATACCTTGCTGAGAAAAGGAAGTTTGGTAGGAGAGGTGAGGAAGAAGGAAGGTCTGAGCATTGTTGAATTACCTGGATGTAAGTGTTTTACTTCACCACTTTGGCCCTAATATCACAACACAATTATTGAAGGGAGTACTTGCCAGGTACAATTGCAATTTTACTTTATTAAATGTTCACAATGTGTAAGCAACTGTACAGAACATAGAAACAATTGTCCTCATCCTCCAGGACTACATACTCTGATGAGATGGGTAAAAATAATAATAAAGACCAGGCATGGTAGCTCACGCCTGTAATCCCAGCACTTTGGGAGGCTGAAGCAGGTGGATCATCTGAGGTCAGGAGTTCAACACCAGCCTGGCCAACATGGTGAAACCCCATCTCTACTAAAAATACAAAAATTAGCTGGGCGTGGTGGCGGGCACCTGTAATCCCAGCTATTCGGGTGGCTGAGGCATGAGAATCACTTGAACCCGGGAAACAGAGGTTGCAGTGAGCCACGGTCATACCACTGCACTCCAGCCTGGGCAACAGAGCAGGACTTTGTCTCAAAAAATAATAATAATTAATAACACTAACAATAATAAAGGAGACTGAGTGCAGCTGAAAGATATCATGATGAAAAAAAAGATGGATAAACAAATGATGTGTTATTTTCTTCTATTATGGATTTTAAAAATACATACTTTTTCCCCTGTAATTATTGAAATGATATCTGCCCATTATGGAAAAACTGAAATAAACAGATAAGCACAAACAAAATAAGTATCAGCTATAATAGCATGAAAATATTTCCTTAACCAACTTTCTTTCAAAATATATATATTTTTAGGTTGGGCACGGTGGAGGAAGTTCTCTAGCAAGGAGAAGAATCAAGCTAGAGAATATTTTGAGGTAAAGGCATTGAAATAAATTACTCACGTTCATTGCTCTCTAAAAACATGATGACAAAAAAGGGAAAATATAATAAACCATAGCCCAAACTCTAAATAATACAAACAGCAGACATAAAAAACCAGAGCTAGTGAAATATACCTAGATACACATCCGTTTGGGAAAGAACACATAGATATTGATAAGGTTAAGAAGCTGACAACAGGGAAATATAGGTATTCGTGTAAGGGGTAAACCCCAGAAGAATAAAAATAGAATGTATATCTTACGCAAAGAGTAAAAGAAAATTTATTCTATCCAGTGAAAGGAAAAAAGGAATAAAAAAGAAATAAAAGTATGAAATGGAAAACATGAAATTAAAATTATAGAAATAGCTCTAGTAGACTGGTGATTAGAATTTATGTAAATAGGTTAAATTCGCCTTTTAAAAAAAAATTACCAAATTGGATTTTAAAAATAGGCTGGCCACGATGGCTCACGTCTGTAATCCCAGCACTTTGGGAGGCCAAGCTGGGAGGATCGTTTGAGCTCAGGAGTTGGAGACCATCCCTGGGCAACATAGCAAGGCTCCGTCTCTATTTGAAAAAAATAAAAGAGTATCAGGTAAGGTAGAACTTTAATTTCTCCCCCAAATTGTAAGCCAATTTGTCCTTCATTATTTGTTGAGAAATTTGTATTTGTATTCTCCCATTGCTGAATTGAGATGCCAACTCTGTCTAGTACTCGTGATTTATATGTATTTGGGTTTGTCCTTGGGTGGTGGACACTGGCTGCTTCTTCAATGAAAGACTTGTCCCACCACTGGGAGTGTTGTCAGTGGAGTCTTCAGGGGTCATCCCCTGCAAGCATTGTCTGAGCTGCAGAGAGCCACCACGTCTGAGGAGTTACCCCTTCCCAGTGGCCTACGTCCAATGACTCATTCCTGTGGGTATAAATGCCTGGACACAGGTCCCACTTGAGACAACTCTGAAGGCCATTGAGCACCCAGCTCCTGTGGGTTTGGCCAGGGCTCCTGTTGGGTCTACTGAATCATGGTTTGACTTATCCCCCTGTCTGCCTGTCCTGCCTCCTTCCCCTCCCATCCACTGGTGGTGATCCCAAGGGTGCTCCTACATGTGAACACCCTGCATGCTCACCCTCGTCTCAGAGACTAAGACACTTGACTTGGCATTCTGTGCCATGCAGTGGCCTGTCGTTTCCCCAGTGCACTGTGAAGTCAGCTTCCCTTTAGCAAGCTTAAGGTCTACAGTGCAAGTCCTGCTCTTAATGATGCAGGACTGAGTTTGTTTAATTTGGTTACTTTTCCAGATGTTTCATTAAGTGCCAAGAAAAAATTTCCTTGTCACTTTGATTGGAATTACATTAAATTTATAAATTTATTTAAGGACAACATCATCTTGATAATATCCAGTCATCCCCTCAGGGAACATGCTTTACCTTGGCATATACTCTTTCTTTAATGTCCTTCATTAAAGGTTTGTGGTTTTCTATTTCTTTTTTCCTTTTCTTTTCTTTTTTTCTTTGACACAGGGTCTCACTCTGTCACTCAGGCTGGAGTGCAGCGGTGTGATCATAGCTCACTGTGGCTTCGAACTTCTGGACTCAAGCCATCCTCCTCCCTCAGCCTCTCAAAGTGTTGGGATTACAGGTGTGAGCCACCACATCCGGCCTGGTTTTCTATTCCATTTGCATTATTATTAAAATAATGCATATTATATATAGTATGTACATGATATATACTGGCTTTGATATAATCTATTTTTTTACTAACATGTAGAAGCTATTGATTTTTATATACTTATTTTATAACTGGTCTCTTGGGTTTTTAGGTAAATGTTCATAGGATTGTGCAAATGGCAATAAATTTGACATCTTTCCAAAAGTTTTATTTTACTCCTTTTTCTTGTCGTTATTCAACGACTGGAATTTTGAGACCAAGCTTAAGCAGTAGTGAGGATAGTTTCAGATTACTAGTGGGAATGTCCCAAGTATTAACCGTTAAGGAAGGTATTAGTTTGGGCCACTAATCATGTCAAAAAAGCAACCATCTAATTCTTAACATAAGAGTTTTTGTTTGTTTTAAAAAATCAGCAATGGGCCAGGCACAGTGGCTTACCACTGCAATCCCAGCCCTTTGGGAGGCAAAGGCAGGTGGGCAGATCATTTGAGGTCAGGAGTTCGAGATCAGCCTGGCCAACATGGTGAAACCCCGTCTCTACTAAAAATATAAAAATTGGCTGGCCGTGGTGACACACACCTGTGATCTCAGCCACTTGGGAGGCTGTAGCATGAGAATCGCTTGAGCCCGGGAGGTGGAGGTTCCAGTGAGCCGAGATCATACCACTCCAGTCCAACTTGGGTAACAGAGTAAAACTCTGTCTAAAAAAAAAAAAAAAAATTAGCAGTGCTGTCAGGGTAAGTTTAAATATTGGCATCTTTCTATTGCTTTTGCCTGGAATTCCTTTAAGTCTACATATATAGGCTCTGTTTTTCAATTTGGAAGTTTCTTTGATTACATCCTCCATTATTACGTCTGTTTCAATGTTCTTGTTTTAGCCTCAGCAACATCTTAAGTTCTTAATTTTAATCTTCCTTCTCTGTCTTCTATATTTATTGTCTTTTCTCTTGTTATTTAGAACTTTATTCTTTTCCTCTGCATTTTAGGAGGACTTTTGGGCCTCCATATTGTGGATTCAGTTTTCCATCTTCTTGAATCTAGAGGCTTTACTGCTGCTCATATATTTTCAAATTCCATTATATTGTTCTAGTCTATTTATATTATTTTCTTATCCAATTCCCCTTTTGAAAAAGTTTTACTGGCCTCTGTTTTCATCTCAGTCTACTATTTGAGAACATCAGTTTTGAGCTATTGTTTCACAGAGTCCATGTTTTCATTTTGTTAGGATCACAATAAAGTTTATCATCTAAAGTTTATAGGTTGGTGCAAAAGCAATTGCAGTTTTTGCCATTAAAAGTAATGGCAGGGTTTTTTTTTTTTTTTTAATTATACTTTAAGTTCTAGGGTACATGTGCATAACGTGCAGGTTTGTTACATATGTATACTTGTGCCATGTTGGTGTGCTGCACCCATCAACTCGTCAGCACCTATCAACTCGTCATTTACGTCAGGTACAACTTCCAATGCAATCCCTCGCCCCGCCCCCCCTCCCCATGATAGGCCCCAGTGTGTAATGTTCCCCTCCCGAGTCCAAGTGATCTCATTTTTCAGTTCCCACCTATGAGTGAGAACATGCGGTGTTTGGTTTTCTGTTCCTGCGATAGTTTGCTGAGAATGATGGTTTCCAGCTGCATCCATGACCCTACAAAGCACACAAACTCATCCTTTTTTATGGCTGCATAGTATTCCATGGTGTATATGTGCCACATTTTCTTAATCCAGTCTGTCACTGATGGACATTTGGGTTGATTCCAAGTCTTTGCTATTGTGAATAGTCCCACAATAAACATACGTGTGCATGTGTCTTTATAGCAGCATGATTTATAATCCTTTGGGTATATACCCAGTAATGGGATGGCTGGGTCATATGGTACTTCTAGTTCCAGATCCTTGAGGAATCGCCATACTGTTTTCCATAATGGTTGGACTAATTTACAATCCCACCAACAGTGTAAAAGTGTTCCTATTTCTCCACATCCTCTCCAGCACCTGTTGTTTCCTGACTTTTTAATGATTGCCATTCTAACTGGTGTGAGATGGTATCTCATTGTGGTTTTGATTTGAATTTCTCTGATGGCCAGTGACGATGAGCATTTTTTCATGTGTCTGTTGGCTGTATGAACGTCCTCTTTTAAGAAATGTCTGTTCATATCCTTTGCCCACTTTTTGATGGGGTTGTTTGTTTTTTTCTTGTAAATGTGTTTGAGTTCTTTGTAGGTTCTGGATATTAGCCCTTTGATGAGTAGATTGCAAAAATTTTCTCCCATTCTGTAGGTTGCCTGTTCACTCTGATTATAGTTTCTTTTGCTGTGCAGAAGCTCTTTAGTTTAATTAGATCCCATTTGTCAATTTTGGCTTTTGTTTCCATTGCTTTTGGTGTTTTAGACATGAAGTCCTTGCCCATGCCTATGTCCCAAATGGTATTACCTAGGTTTTCTTCTAGGGTTTTTATGGTATTAGGTCTAACATTTAAGTCTCTAATCCATCTTGAATTAATTTTTGTATAAGGAGTAAGGAAAGGATCCAGTTTCAGCTTTCTACTTATGTCTAGCCAATTTTCCCAGCACCATTTATTAAATAGGGAATCCTTTCCCCATTTCTTGTTTTTCTCAGGTTTATCAAAGATCAGATGGCTGTAGATGTGTGGTATTATTTCTGAGGACTCTGTTCTGTTCCATTGGTCTATATCTCTGTTTTGGTACCAGTACCATGCTGTTTTGGTTACTGTAGCCTTGTAGTATAGTTTGAAGTCAGGTAGCGTGATGCCTCCAGCTTTGTTCTTTTGACTTAGGATTGTCTTGGAGATGCAGGCTCTTTTTTGGTTCCATATGAACTTTAAAGCAGTTTTTTCCAATTCTGTGAAGAAACTCATTGGTAGCTTGATGAGGATGGCATTGAATCTATAAATTACCATGGGCAGTATGGCCATTTTCACGATATTGATTCTTCCTATCCATGAGCATGGTATGTTCTTCCATTTGTTTGTGTCCTCTTTTATTTCACTGAGCAGTGGTTTGTAGTTCTCCTTGAAGAGGTCCTTTACATCCCTTGTAAGTTGGATTCCTAGGTATTGTATTCTCTTTGAAGCAATTGTGAATGGAAGTTCATTCATGATTTGGCTCTGTGTTTGTCTGTTACTGGTGTATAAGAATGCTTGTGATTTTTGCACATTAATTTTGTATCCTGAGACTTTGCTGAAGTTTCTTATCAGCTTAAGGAGATTTTGGGCTGAGACAATGGGGTTTTCTAAATATACAATCATGTCATCTGCAAACAGGGACAATTTGACTTCTTCTTTTCCTAACTGAATACCCCTGATTTCTTTCTCTTGCCTAATTGCCCTAGCCAGAACTTCCAACACTATGTTGAATAGGAGTGGTGAGAGAGGGCATCCCTGTCTTGTGCCAGTTTTCAAAGGGAATTTTTCCAGTTTTTGCCCATTCAGTATGATATTGGCTGTGGGTTTGTCATAAATAGCTCTTATTATTTTGAGGTACGTTCCATCAATACCGAATTTATTGAGCGTTTTTAGCATGAAGGGCTGTTGAATTTTGTCAAAAGCCTTTTCGGCATCTATTGAGATAATCATGTGGTTCTTGTCTTTGGTTCTGTTTATATGCTGGATTATGTTTATTGATTTGCGAATGTTGAACCAGCCTTGCATCCCAGGGATGAAGCCCACTTGATCATGGTGGATAAGCTTTTTGATGTGTTGTTGAATCCGGTTTGCCAGTATTTTATTGAGGATTTTTGCATCGATGTTCATCAGGGATATTGGTCTAAAATTCTCTTTTTTTGTTGTGTTTCTGCCAGACTTTGGTATCAGGATGATGTTGGCCTCAGAAAATGAGTTAGGGAGGATTCCCTCTTTTTCTATTGATTGGAATAGTTTCAGAAGGAATGGTACCAGCTCCTCCTTATACCTCTGGTAGAATTCAGCTGTGAATCCATCTGGTCCTGGACTTTTTTTGGTTGGTAGGCTATTAATTATTACCTCAATTTCAGAGCCTGTTATTGGTCTATTCAGGGATTCAGCTTCTTCCTGAGTCTTGGGAGAGTGTAAGTGTCCAGGAAATTATCCATTTCTTCTAGATTTTCTAGTTTATTTGCGTAGAGCTGTTTATAGTATTCTCTGATGGTAGTTTGTATTTCTGTGGGGTTGGTGGTGATATCCCCTTTATCATTTTTTATTGCATCTATTTGATTCTTCTCTCTTTTCTTCTTTATTAGTCTTGCTAGTGGTCTATCAATTTTGTTGATCTTTTCAAAAAACCAACTCCTAGATTCATTGATTTTTTGGAGGGTTTTTTGTGTCTCTATCTCCTTAAGTTCTGCTCTGATCTTAGTTATTTCTTGCCTTCTGCTAGCTTTTGAATGTGATTGCTCTTGCTTCTCTAGTTCTTTTAATTGTGATGTTAGAGTGTCAATTTTAGATCTTTCCAGCTTTCTCTTGTGGGCATTTAGTGCTATAAATTTCCCTCTACACACTGCTTTAAATGTGTCCCAGAGATTCTGGTATGTTGTATCTTTGTTCTCATTGGTTTCAAAGAACATCTTTATTTCTGCCTTCATTTCGTTGTGTACCCAGTAGTTATTCAGGAGCAGGTTATTCAGTTTCCATGTAGTTGAGCGTTTTTGATTGAGTTTCTTAGTCCTGAGTTCTAGTTTGATTGCACTATGGTCTGAGAGACAGTTTGTTATAATTTCTGTTCTTGTACATTTGCTGAGGAGTGCTTTACTTCCAATTATGTGGTCAATTTTGGAATAAGTGTGATGTGGTGCTGAGAAGAATGTATATTGTGTTGATTTGGGGTGGAGAGTTCTGTAGATGTCTATTAGGTCTGCTTGCTGCAGAGATGAGTTCAATTCCTGGATATCCTTGTTAACTTTCTGTCTCATTGATCTGTCTAATGTTGACAGTGGGGTGTTGAAGTCTCCTATTATTATTGTATGGGAGTCTAAGTCTCTTTGTAAGTCTCTAAGGACTTGCTTTATGAATGTGGGTGCTCCTGTATTGGGTGCCTATATATTTAGGATAGTTAGCTTTTCCTGTTGAATTGATCCCTTTACCATTATGTAATGGCCTTCTTTGTCTCTTTTGATCTTTGATGGTTTAAAGTCTGTTTTATCAGAGACTAGTATTGCAACCCCTGCTTTTCTCTGTTCTCTATTTGCTTGGTAGATCTTCCTCCATCCCTTTATTTTGAGCCTATGTATATCTCTGCATGTGAGATGGGTCTCCTGAATACAGCAGACTGATGGGTCTTGACTCTTTATCCAGTTTGCCAGTCTGTGTCTTTTCATTGGAGCATTTAGTCCATTTACATTTAAAATTAATATTGTTATGTGTGAACTTGATCCTGCCATTATGATATTAACTGGTTATTTTGCTCGTTAGTTGATGCAGTTTCTTCCTAGCCTCGATGGTCTTTACATTTTGGCATGTTTTTGCAATGGCTAGTACCGGTTGTTCCTTTCCATGTTCAGTGCTTCCTTCAGGGTCTCTTGTAAGGCAGGCCTGGTGGTGACAAAATCTCTAAGCATTTGCTTATCTGTAAAGGATTTTATTTCTCCTTCACTTATGAGACTTAGTTTGGCTGGATATGAAATTCTGGGTTTAAAATTCTTTTCTTTAAGAATGTTGAATATTGGCCCCCACTCTCTTCTGGCTTGGAGAGTTTCTGCCGAGAGATCTGCTGTGAGTCTGATGGGCTTCCCTTTGTGGGTAACCCGACCTTTCTCTCTGGCTGCCCTTAAGATTTTTTCCTTCATTTCAACTTTGGCGAATCTGGCAATGATGTGTCTTAGAGTTGCTCTTCTCAAGGAGTATCTTTGCGGCATTCCCTGTATTTCCTGGATTTGAATGTTGGCCTGCCCTACTAGGTTGGGGAAGTTCTCCTGGATGATATCCTGAAGAGTGTTTTCCAACTTGGTTCCATTTTCCCCCTCACTTTCAGGCACCCCAATCAGACGGAGATTTGGTCTTTTTACATAATCCCATACTTCTTGCAGGCTTTGTTCATTTCTTTTTCTTCTTTTTTCTTTTGGTTTCTCTTCTCGCTTCATTTCATTCATTTGATCCTCAATCGCTGATACTCTTTCTTCCAGTTGATCGAGGTGGTTACTGAAGCTTGTGCATTTGTCACGTATTTCTCGTGTCATGGTTTTCATCTCTTTCATTTCGTTTATGACCTTCTCTGCATTAATTACTCTAGCCGTCAATTCTTCCACTTTTTTTTCAAGATTTTTAGTTTCTTTGCACTGGGTACGTAATTCCTCCTTTAGCTCTGAGAAGTTTGATGGACTGAAGCCTTCTTCTCTCATCTCGTCAAAGTCATTCTCCGTCCAGCTTTGATCCGTTGCTGGCGATGAGCTGCGTTCCTTTGGAGGGGGAGATGTGCTCTTATTTTTTGAATTTTCAGCTTTTCTGCCCTGCTTTTTCCCCACCTTTGTGGTTTTGTCTGCCTCTGGTCTTTGATGATGGTGACGTACTGATGGGGTTTTGGTATGGGTGTCCTTCCTGTTTGTTAGTTTTCCTTCTAACAGTC
This sequence comes from Papio anubis, assembly GCF_008728515.1. Classification (NCBI taxonomy): domain Eukaryota; kingdom Metazoa; phylum Chordata; class Mammalia; order Primates; family Cercopithecidae; genus Papio; species Papio anubis. The sequence continues at coordinate 20,187,440 of NC_044992.1, forward strand.
AGGACCCTCAGCTGTAGGTCTGTTGGAGATTGCTTGAGGTCTACTCCAGACCCTGCTTGCCTGGGTGTCAGCAGCAGAGGCTGCAGAAGATAGAATACTGTTGAACAGCGAGGGTACCTGCCTGATTCTTGCTTTGGAAGCTTCCTCTCAGGGGTGTACTCCACCGTGTGAGGTGTGGGGTGTCGGTCTGCCCCTAGTGGAGGATGTCTCCCAGTTAGGCTACTCAGGGGTCAGGGACCCACTTGAGCAGGCAGTCTGTCCGTTGTCAGATCTCAACCTCCATGTTGGGAGATCCACCACTCTCCTCAAAGCTGTCAGACAGAGTCGCTTGCGTCTGCAGAGGTTTCTGGTGCTTTTTGTTGTTGTTGTTGTTGTTGTTGTTGTTGTTGTTTAGCTGTGCCCTGTCCCCAGAGGTGGAGTCTACAGACTGGCAGGCCTCCTTGAGCTGCTGTGAGCTCCACCCAGTTCGATCTTCCCAGAGGCTTTGTTTACCTACTTAAGCCTCAGCAATGGCGGGCGCCCCTCCCCCAACCTCGCTGCTGCCTTGCGGTTAGATCGCAGACTGCTGTGCTAGCAATGAGGAATGCTCCGTGGGCGTGGGACCCTCCCGGCCAGGTGTGGGATATGATCTCCTGGTGTGCCCATTTGCTTAAAGTGCAGTATTCGGGTGGGAGTTACCCGATTTTCCAGGTGTTGTGTGTCTCAGTTCCCGTGGCTAGGAAAACGGATTCCCTTCCCCCTTGCGCTTCCCAGGTGAGGCGATGCCTCGCCCTGCTTCAGCTCTTGCTGGTCGGGCTGCAACAGCTGACCAGCACCGATCGTCCGGCACTCCCCAGTGAGATGAACCCAGTACCTCAGTTGATAATGCAGAAATCACCTGTCTTCTGTGTCGCTCGCGCTGGGAGCTGGAGACTGGAGCTGTTCCTATTCGGCCATCTTGCTCCCATGGCAGGGTATTAAAGTAACACTTCAGGCTTCTACCATAACTCTGATGTCTGTTGGATTCAGACAACCCTGGATCAACCTTCCATCCCATGGGAAGTCCAATGACACACCCAAGATTTCTAGGGTTCCTTGTGCTCACTGCTTGCTCCATTTTCCTGTTCCTGCTCACTGGAGCTCATTTGTTTATTTCCCTTCATGCTTGCTTTCCTCTCAGAGCCTACTTTCTTCCCAAGGTTCTTGAACTTCTATCCCTTTCTCTCCCAAGACTCTCCCAGATCACATCCCCTCTGGTCTGTGCCAACTCCTCCCAATTCTGGTTTCTTTCCTATCACTGGATCTTTTTCCTCACCAAACCATCTTAGCTATGCCTAGAAGGCTTCATCTTCATCTTCAAACATATCTCTGCAAGATATGTTCTTAAATGAAGGCATTTCCCCCACCATGAGAAATGAAGTATTCTGCTCATTAAGTAATATTTTTTTCCTCCTCAGTATACTACCATTCACTTTATTCAATAGCTTGGTTTTCCTCTTGAGTGTTATGTTCTCTTCTCTTCATGATACAGAATACTGCCATAGTTCCATGTTGGTTTTACCACCATTTCACCTTTGAAAATGGAGAGATTTATCTAAACTTTCTAGATGACCCTGAAACAAGGTAAAATGATTTTCTTGGGATTCCTTTACCAGTTTCTGCTACAATGCTCTTCTCTGATCTTAGTTTGAAGGCCTCTTTGATCCTTAGACTAAGGGAAGAAGGGATCCAGAGCTATGAGCTGAAGGGCAGATTCTGTGATTCTAGGTGTTTGGGGATGCACCAGGCTCAGCTTTCTGACTGACCCTGTGGTGACTGGCTTGGAGGCCTCAGCTTTCAGGTGTATCCCAGCCTACTGCAGTGTCCACTCTCTCTGGAAGGAGTCCCATCCCTACTCCCACCCCCTGATTTTCTCCATGGGTGGCCACTTTAACCTTGGACCACGTGCACAACTATTTTTAAAGGTAAAAAGGATTGCAAGTGATGTGATTGACCCAAGGCCTATTTTACTGTTAACTCTTCCTCTTTCTAATTAGGGGATGTTACTAAGATCTCTATTTATTACTCCAGGATGCTGTTTCCTGGGGAGAAGGGGGGTCAGGGTATACCTGGAGCTTTTTCTTCCAGGCAGACTTCTTGCTGTAGTCCAGTAGAAAGTCCTCAATATTTGTGAAATGTAGATGATATCCTTTTCTAGTTGTAACACTGATATTTATTTTACTTATATTGTATTCCTTTCAGTCAGGAGCTGGGGGTGTGGGGTGGGACAGGATTAGATGTTAACATTCAAAGTCAGGCTGGGCGCAGTAGCTCACACCTGTAATCCCAGCGCTTTGGGAGACTGAGGCAGGTGGATTACTTGATGTCAGGAGTTCGAGACCAGTCTGGCCAATATGGCAAAATCCCATCTCTACAAAAAGTACAAAATATTAGTTGGGCATAGTGGTGTGCACCTGTAAGTCCCAGCTACTTGGGAGGTTGAGCTGGGAGAAGTACTTGAGCCAAGAGGTCCAGGCTACAGTGAGCCATTGCAGTCCAGCCTGGGAAACAGAGTGAGACCCTGTCTCAAAACAAAAACAAAGTCACCTATCCTATTCAAACGCACCAATAATTTCTTAGTTTTTTGTTTTTAGTTTATAGAAAAGTTCTTTCGGTTTAAATCAGGCATTCATAATATTTCAAGTCTGAAACAAGTCTAGAGAAAGGGTCTACTCAAATAATACACCATCACAACCTAACTGTTTGTGCAGGCACAGAGCTGGGTAGCATTGCCTCTATTTTTGTTAGAATGATCTTTGGATATCCTTACTCCTGTTCCGTTAGGGGAAAAAATCAGCTTAGAAAAATCTGAACAATTCCCAAAAATAATACGCAGCTGAAAATTCCTTTTGCTGTAGTTTTCTCAGGAAGCAGATCAAGCCTTTCCATTTCCTAGCAGATCCCTCAACAGTCAAAAGGACAGGGAATGTTTGTAAGGGTATCTTGTGTACTTTTGTTCTCACCAGCCCTCAGGTCCCCTGGAAACACCACACTCTAATAAGCAAAATGATCTAAGGAGTAAAGAAACAGCAGGCACCTTTTAGATAAGATGCACTGCAGCCAAGACATTTACGTGAGGTCAGCTGGGCACCAAGTTGCTGTTCTGAATTTGTGAAAGTTCCATCTGTGTGATAACCAAAATTCAGGGGAGGAAAAAACTCTGCTCCAAGTAAACTCAAATTAAGTGGCATTGGTAGAAAGATATGAATAAGATGAGCTTCCATTTGGCAAGCAACATCTTTCTATCAGACAAGCCCATGGGGGAGTGGTACATGTGGCTTTGGGCTAAGTCACAGAGGGGTTCCAGAAATTTTGCGCTGCCACAGACAGACAGTCAGGAGTTCAAGACCAGCCTGACCTGGTAAAACCCCATCTCTACTAAAAATACAACAATTATCTGGGTGTGGTGGTGGGTACCTGTAATCCCAGCTACCTGGGAGGCTGAGGCAGAAGAATCGTTTGAACCTGGGAGGCAGAGGTTGTAGTGAGCTGAGATCATGCCACTGCACTCCAGCCTGGGCGACAAGAGTGAAACTCCGTCTCAAAACAAAACAAAACAAAAATGATCTGGGTGTGGTGGCACGTGCCTGCAATCCCAGCTACTCAGGAAGCTGAGGCAGGAGAATCGCTTGAACTTGGGAGATGGAAGTTGCAGTGAGCCAAGGTCGTGCACTGCACTCCAACCTGGACAATGGAGGGAGACCGTGCCTCAAAAAAAATAAAATAATAAAGAAGCTCTCTGAATATTTCCCTTTATGGTCCTCTCAAACTCTCTTGCTTAACCTTTGTGTGCCTCAGTTCTTTGACTGGTCCTTCCCTGTTCTGACATTGTTATCTATGGCATGCATTTTCTTACTTCCTTATGCGAGTTTGCTAAGCTGAAGTTCGAATTTGTGAACTTTGGACATTTCTTCTCCATTTCTCTTGTTATTGCTCAGTTTGCAGAAGCGAGGGTATAGGATATGGGGGTGTGTGTGTGTGTGTATGTGTGTGTATCAGATAACAAAAGATCTAAGATACCTCTAGTAAAAAGGCCATCAAAAGAGAAGTGGGTCACCCCTAGATTAGTGGCACAACTAGTCTAAATGGACTCAATATAAAATCTCTGTGAGGTCTTTATGCTTTCTGCAACCTCTTGCATACGCAAGAATACTTTGTGTTGCCATACTTTAGGACATTACTTTATTAATAATTAAACACCATTGTTTTTAATAATACCAACATATTATATAAAAATTTTAAATCTAGGCCGGGAGTGGTGACTCATGCCTGCAATTCCAGCACTTTGGGAGACCAAGGCGGGTGGATCACTTGAGGTCAGGAGTTTGAGACCAGCCTGGCCACCATGGTAAAACCCCATCTCTACTAAAATTAAAAAAAAATTAGCCGCATGTGGTGGCCCACACTTGTAATCCCAGCTACTCTGGAGGCTGAGGCATGAGAATCTCGAACCCAGGAGGCAGAGGTTGCAGTGAGCTGAGATAGTGCCACTGCACTCCAGCCTGGATGACAGAGGGAACTGTCTCAAATAAATAAATAATAATTTTAAATCTAACACTAAAATGCAGAAACACAATAACTTAAATAAATTCTGTCCATAGAAAAAATTGTATGTGATCTTATACTCATCATCATGATTTCTTTGGCAAAGTCACCAAATAAGTTTTGCAGTTTCCAGTTGCTTGAGCTACTCTACTATCCAGAGCACTCTGTTAAATAATGTTCCATATTGTTTGCCTACCTTATCAGTATTTCCCAAACTTCCCTGATGATATGAATCACCTGAAAAACATGAGGTGCCTCTGTCACTCAGGATTTGGTGCCCATAGTTGAAGAACAATCTGCAATTCTCAACATCCACCAACATGTTCAAGCCCCAGTGCTCTCAGTTTTTGCTCTTTGTTTGCAATATGAAAGGTGACAGAACAACGCCTCAAAATTGGGCAGTAGTAGGCTTTATTTAGTTAGTTTATTTTTTTACCAGCTTTCTGCAAGATATTTATTGGTTTGCTTTTGAATTTTTAAATTGACACATTATAATTGTACTTTTTTTTTTTTTTTTTTTTTTTTGAGAATTTTCCCTTTTTTGGCCCCTGGTGGGGCTTCAGCCTCCTGAGTAGCTGGGACTACAGGCGCCAGCCACCATGTCTAATTTTTGTATTTGTAGTAGAGATGGGGTTTTACCATGTGGGCCAGGCTGGTCTCGAACTCTTGCCCTCAAGTGATCCACCCGCCTCAACCTCCCAAAGTGCTGGGATTACAGGGATGAGCCATAGCACCCGGCCTATCCTGACTTTTAGTAATTTTGCTAAAATGAAGGTAAGACAAATACACTTCATGAAATAAATATATAAAATTTATAAATTATGCTTGTTTTATTTTGTTTTATCTTCCAAACATTCCTGATCTATCAACTGATCATCAAGATATAAATAATATATTTACTAATTTGGATACTTTACATGTATTTTTTGAAATGTTTTCACTTTGAAGATACATTCATCAAGGAAGGAGAGTAGAACACAATTCATTTAACAATTTGTTTACCTGACTTACGATTTTTAAATATTTAGCCATATGGTCTGTGGGCCTTAGTCCCAGAGACTGGAAATGTTAGGGCTGGCCCTAATGGGTACTTCCTGGGGAGGGTTGTCCATTCGTTTGCACTCATATCCTTTCTCTTGGGAATGAGCTTTTCTGAAGTTCTAAGAAATATAATTTCCTCCATCACCTTACACATAAAGTACAATTAATTTTAAATCTCCTGGACATCGGTTTCTGGCTTTCACATAATTTGTATGTACACCTTGATGTTCTCCTATTGTACCAGGACTAGGACTTTAAACAACAAACTGCTTAAGGTCAAAAGCCTGGGCTGGACGCAGTGGTTCATGCCTGTAATCCCAGCACTTTGGGAGGCCAAGGTGGGCAGATTACTTGAGGTCAGGAGTTCGAGACCAGCCTAGCCAAAAGGTGAAACTCTGCATCTACAAAAAATATAACAATTAGCCAGACATGGTGGCGGGCGCTTGTAATCCCAGCTACTCGGGAGGCTGGGGCGTGAGAATCACTTGAACTCAGGAGGTGGAGGTTGCAATGACCCGAGATGATACCATTGCACTCCAGCCTGGGCAACAAGAGCAAAACTCTGTCTCAAAAAAAAAGAACATACATTTTCACAATATCCACATTGCCCTGTATACCCCTATACCCACTAAAGTGTGAGAAGCATTTCTGTAACCTCTGGACTGAGGCAAGTAAAGGAATAAAGTTGAGGAAGAGGGGAGAATGGTGGCTGTGGATCAGCTAGATGTCTGGGTCAGGGGCAACCATAGAAGTACTGGGTCCTGGGTTTTATTGCCAGCAGGGAGATTGGGTTAGCAACAGAGGAACCCAACAGTTATGACCGGGCCACTGGGTCCCAGACTGGGGAAGGTGTACTAAAGGATATTTTAGGATGTCTACCCATCCATTCCATCTTCTGGGAGATTCTGCCTCTCGATCCAGCTGCTCCTGAGTGATCATGTGTACTGTGTGACCTGAGCCCCCTGGCCATAACCAGTACAATCAGGGACAAACATCAGGCAAAAGGCAGCTAAGTCCTGGCCTGGTCAGTGACTTGTGGCCTGGCTTGAATATATGAGCTGGGCCATCACATTCCAATTTGGGAAATTTAGAATGGTTAAGGCCGGGTGGGTGGAGGTAGGCATTCCAGCAAGTTACAGAGTTAAGGTTGGGTAGCTCTAATGGGCTGCACACGCACCTACTGTATAAGAGAATAGAGACAACGAGTGAGCAGAGGAAGCCAGGTGGAAAGGAATGTGAGAGAGGAATGGAGTACACACACACCGATACAATATGGTTAGACTTTGTGTCCCCACCCAGAGCTCATCTTGACTTGTAATCACCATAATCCCCTTGAGTCAAGGAACAGACCAGGTGGAGATAATAGAATCCTGGGCTGTTCTCATGATAGTGAGTGAGTTCTCATAAGATCTAATGGTTTTATAAGGGGCTCTTCCTGCTTCACTTGACACTTCTTCTTGCCACCTTATGAAGAAGGTGCCTTGCTTCCCTTTGCTTCCCCACGATTGTAAGCTTCCAGAGGCCTCCCCAGCCATGCTAAACTGTGAGTCAACTAAACCTCTTTCCTTGATAAATTACCCAGTCTTGGGCAGTTCTTTATGGCAGTATGAAAATGGGCTACTACACACATATACACACATACACACACATATGCACACATAGATATATGTCACACATATAGAGAGACACACAGACATATATACACATATACATACTATACACACATACATATATTAACACATACACACAGAGAGACACACAGACACATATATACATAAACATATACACATATACACATATACACATGCATATATACACATACATATACACACGTATATACACACACATTCACACACACATATATTTGTGTACATATATACACACATGCATGCATACATATACACATATGCATACGCATATATACACATGCATATACATACATATAAACATGTGTATATATGTGTATGCACATACACACACCTATATGCACATTTACATATATAATACACATATATACACTTGTGTATACACACTATATACACACATACATACACACATATATATGCACACATACATACACATATATATACACACACACACATATATATAACACACATACACCCTGAAATGAAGCTGAGCAAGAAAGAGACAAGAGAGAGCAGCTAGACTCCCAAACAGCCTCAGTTTCTGCTCTTCCTCAAATCTATGGTTAATTTTAGGGGCTATAAGCCTTTGCTTCCAGCAACCAAAAGACTCTTGACTAGAAGGGCAGGTAAACTAATGCTAGTAACCTAATTCCAAATACTCTAAAACTATCCATTTATAATCCTTCTATTACTATTGGCCCAGAAACTGGGGAGAATGGGAAGAGTGAATTTGGGTGGGAAGAGAGAATGTGTCTCTGAGGATTGACACCTGGGTGAGTGGGCACTCAGTTTTAGTACTCACATCTAGCCTACAGGTTATCATAGCACATTTTATTTCTTATTACTTGGTTTATCTCTGTGTTTTTTAAAATTGGAGAAAACACTAAAAAATTCAATAGAAAGTGCGGATTAGGAGTATTGCTGGTTAAGTACTTATTTAGAGCTTAGATTATCCAAGTCAATTTTGCTAATAGGCTCTTAATATTTTAACATGCTAGAGAAGATTAATTAGGGAGATTTAAAATAATACTGCGCTAGCCGTCTTGGCTTTAACCTGGGTCTGGATTGTTCATGACATGTATGGGGGAGTGAGGGACAGTTGGGGGGTGGTGCAAGAGGGGCTCTGGAAGAGTCAGTTCTGGATAATCCATTTACATAAGAGTTGTTGCCAAGGGAACAGGAACATCTGCCTACACCAGAGAACAAGGGTCTTTGGAGGGCAGTGCTGATCTGAGTGCTAGGGGAGAGGTGGTTCTAAAATATGCTGAAGGAGCTGTTGCCTGTAAAAAGTCTAAAATATCAGGTGCAAGCCTCATTGTTTTCATGCCCAGGTGGATCAACATGAGACAAAAAATGGAAGTGGGGTTCCCCATGCCAGCAGCAGATCCTCATGTGGACCTCAGAGCACTGAGGGCAGCAGTGTTGCTCAAGCACCTCGAGCCTCCTGGGCTGTCTAGGTTTTCTTTTAAGCTGGCTTACTGTGTAATGTGATCTTGCTGTGTTCTTACTCTACACATTTAAATTCTTGTCCAAAATCTGTTTTTTTTCAACCCTGACGTCATGCGTATCCCAAATCTCTTTACTTGTCTGCTAGTCTCCAACAGGATTTACAATGATGGTCTCTTAACAACCTGGTCTCCCTGCTGCCATTCTTGTCATCCTCTCCATTCTCACCATGGTAGCTAGAAGGAACTTTGAACAATGGAAACTTCGTCTTAATATCCCAATGTCAGCTGCTGTGCCTACGGATAGCCATGCTTTATTCTTTTACTTTCTTAATAAACTTGCTTTCACCATATAGAGATAGAGATAGAGATATCTCCCAATGTCTTCCTGCCATCCTTAGCACAAGCCAAATCTCTTACCCTGGTCTATACTTCCTTGTGTGATCCAGCCCCTGCCTTCCTCTCTGACATTACCTGCTACCTGCTACTGCTCTCCTTGCTTTTTTTGCTCCGTCCATACGATTTCCTCTTTTTCAAACACCCTGAGCTCCTTCTGCCTCAGAGACTTTGTAGAAGCTGGGCTGGCTGCCTGGGCTCCACCTTGTCTCACCTGAAATGCTACCTTCTATTGCTAAGCCTTTCCTGATCTCTCAGTCTAAAGGGCATGCTCTCTGCTGAAGCCACTTTCTAGTATATCATTGTGTTTTATTTTTTTTTCACAGAATACGTCTCCATCTAGAATTTCCATGAGTCTGTTTCATTCCCTGTCTCCCACCAGTACAATGAAAGTTTCATAACTGCAGAGACCTCATCTGCCTCCATAGCTGCTGCATTGCCAACACCTAGAACAGTTTCAGGGACGTAATAGATGCTCAGTAAACATTCATTGAAAACACAAACAAGCAAACTCCCCAGCATTGCTGATCTCCCACTTGCCACTTGGATTGATTGCACACCTGCTTTAATTAGCTCCTGTGATATGGAGACTCCACCTTCCATTTACACCTCTTTCTGGAAATCCTAATAAACCTCTCAGAACAAGCCCTGCCCCTGGAATTTTCTCTAGCACTGGGAAAGGAAAGCTAATGCACAGTTTGACTTTGTGCGTTTAAACTTTTGGTGATTGGAGTAACTGCTTCCTACTTCACAGCCACTCGACTCTGTAGAGAAATATTTCTATAAGTATTTTGCCCTCGGTCTCGCTCCTTCTGCATGTTGACTTTGTGCTCTGAGACAGCAGCCTTGCTGCCTGGCAGCACCTGAGCCTCACATCCAAGGAGGCCACCAACAATGAGGTGCTGATTCTCCCTCTTAAGTTCCTGTTTGAAAACTCCTGGAGGACACCGGGTGTGGTGGCTCACGCCTGTAATCCCAGCACTTTGGGAGGCCAAGGTGGGCAGATCACCTGAGGCCAGGAGTTCAAAACCAGCCTGGCCAACATGGCGAAACTCTGTCTCTACTAAAAATACAAAACTTAGCCAGGCATGGTGGCATGAGCCTGTAATCCCAGTTACTCAGGAGGCTAAAGGAGAATCACTTGAACCCAGGAGGCAGAGGTTGCAGTGAGCTGTGATCATACCACTGCAGTGGTATGATCCACTCTGGGTGACAGAGCGAGACTCCATCTCCAGTAAATAAATAAATAAATAATATGGTTTGGTTGTGTCTCCACCCAAATCTCAACTTGAATTGAATCTCCCAGAATTCCCACATGTTGTGAGAGGGACCCAGGGGGAGGTAATTAAATCACGGGGGCTGTCTTTCCCAAGCTATTCTCGTAATAGTGAATAAGTCTCATGAGATCTGATGGGTTTATTAGGGGCTTCCACTTTTGCTTCTTCCTTATTTTCTCTTGCCGTCACCCTGTAAGAAATGCCTTTCACCACCCACCATGATTCTGAGCCCTCCCCAACCATATGGAACTGTAAGTCCAATTAAACCTCCTTTTCTTCCCAATCTTGGGTATAGGTTTATCAGCAGTGTGAAAATGGACTAATATAATAAATAAATAAATATTTTTAATTTCAAATATTCAGTTTTTAAAACCAGGTTGGGAAAACTTGAATTTTTAACATTTTTTTAAATGATGAGAAATATTCCCAATTACATTTCAAAACTATGATGTGGCAGTTACAGTTCTAATGCAGTTATTTAAGAGCAAAGCTTGTGAAACGTATCACTTCTGACAAATTCTTCACTTTCCTCAGTTATGGTTAAGGCTCTCTTGAGTCCTCTCAAATTCTAACCATTCTATTTGTGGCCTGAAACTTTATCCCAGTTGTCCACATCATCTTTGAGCCAACAACCAAGTAGAAAGGACTGTGTTTATTGTAGTTTCTCAAAACGTGGGATAGCAGAATCACTTGGGGTGGTTGTAAAAACAGATTGCTGAGTTGCACCCTAAACATAGTAACTGGAGGGTCTCTGGGGGTGAGTCTAGAGTATTTTTTTTTTTTTTTTTTTTTTTTTTTTTTTTTTTTTTTGAGATGGAATCTCACTGTGTCACTCAGTCTGGAGTGCAATGGCAAGATCTCAGCTCACTGCAACCTCCTCCTCCCAGGTTCAAGCGATTCTTCTACCTCAGCCTCCCGAGTAGCTGGAATTGCAGGCACGTGCCACCACGCCCAGCTAATTTTTATATTTTTAGCAGAGACGGGGTTTTGCCATTTTGGCCAGGCTGGTCTCGAACTCCTGACCTCAGGTGATCCACCCACCTCGGCCTCCCAAATGCAGGGATTACAGGGGTAAGCCACTGCATCTGGCCCAGAGCACTTTTCTTAATACTCAAAATTTTATAGGTATCCAGCTTCACCTATCCTACCCTCTACGGAACAGCATGCATTGTTCTTACTTGTTAAACGTTATAAATAGCAATTCTCAGATTCCACTGTGGTGATGACAGACAAACTTAAGCCTACCTACTTAAAAATAAAGCAAAAGAAAAACAGAATTCATTTAAATGCCAAAAAGTAAGAAAATACATGCAGACTACTAGAGAGATCATTCATTTGAAAGTCTTTTGTTTGTATTTGTTTTATTTTAAATAAGATGTTCATTTAAAATGAAAGGGCTGTGCATTAAAAGCCTTGCTCTGCTATATTTTATTTTATTTTGAGACAGAGTCTTACTCTGTCACCCAGGCTGGAGTGCCGTGGCGCAATCTTGGTTCATTACAATTGCCGCCTCCCAGGTACAAGTGATTCTTGTACCTCAGCCTCCCAAGTAGCAGGGATTATAGGCACGTGCCACCATGCCTGGCTAATTTTTGTATTTTTAGTAAAGATGGGGTTTCACCACGTTGGCCAGGCTGGTCTTGAACTCCTGACCTCAGGTGATCCACCAGCCTTGGCCTCCCAAAGAGCTGGGATTACAGGCATGAGCCACCACACCTGGCCTATTTTATTACTTTATGGTACAGGGAATACAATTTCAGAAACCTTGGTTCATCCAGTAGTTTTCTTAATTTGGGCAAATGTCCCTGATGATGGACTTCTACGTAGTTTCTAGAGATTAAATACCACTATTATTCTTTTTTTCTCATACAAATAATTTTTCCCCATAGGTGCACATGGGGCCCCAGTAATGTTAGATGACTCTTCCATTGCCCTCTTGCCAAAGGCGGGAGGATGCGAACTTGAATCCTGAAAATAATTTTTTAAAACTTTTTTTTTTTTTGAAACAGGGTCTCACTCTGTCACACAGGCTGGAGTCCAGTGGTGCAATCTTGGCTCATTGCAACTTCCACCTCCCTGGTTCAAGCAGTCCTCCTGTCTCAGCCTCCCAAGTAGCTGAGATTACAGGCATGCACCACCACGGTCAGCTATTTATTTTTATTTTTATTTTTTTTTTTTGTATTTTTGGTAGAGACGGGGTCTTGCCATATTGTTCAGGCTGGTCTTGAACTCCTGGGCTCAAGTAATCCGCCTGCCTCAGCCTTCCAAAGTGCTGGGATTATAGGCATGAGCCACTGCACCTGGCCTAAAAATACTTTTTAATATTTAAAGATTCATAAATAATTAACATGATTTTGAGAAAAGAGGAGCAAAGGAACAGACTGTCTCTACCAGACATTAGAATGCCACAGCAAGAAAAAGTGTGACACTGTCATACAAACAGGCAAAATAGAGAGACAGAATAGAATAGAGTCCAGAAAGAGACACAGTTATATGTGAGGGAAGGATGTAGAGTTGGGAAACCTGACTCACTAAATGGATTTTTAAAAATGGCTCTCCAGGCATGGTGGCATGTGCTTGTAGTCCCAGCTACTCAGGAGGCTGAGGCAGGAAGATTGCTTGACCCCGGGAGGCTGAGGCTGCAGCGAGCTGTAATGGCACCTCTACACTCCAGCATGAGTGACAGAGAGAAACCCTGTTCAAAAAAAATAAATAAAAGGTCTCTCTATTTCACACCATAAACTCCAAGTGTACAAAACACTTAAATATGAAAGGTAAAACCATAAAAGTAATAGAAGGAAATGTAGAAGAATATATTCGTGACCTTGGATTGAGAAAGAGTTTCTTAAATAAGACTCCAAAAGCATAAAACCATGGGGAAAAAAAAAGAAGAAATTCACTCTATCTGTGGGCTTATAGAATGCTTTGTCCATCGTCATACTATTCCACATGCATTATTTCTAACCAAAGAGCTCATTTCACAGCAAATAAAGTGTAACCAAAGGCCCATGCTCATGGAATTCACTGTTCTTACCATGTTCCTCATTGCCCTGAAGCAGCTGCCTCAATGGAACAGTAGAATGGCCTTTGGAAGACTCAATTATAGTTCTAGCTAGATGGTAACACCCGTGTGGCTGGGGCAGTGTTCTTCAGAAGGCAGGGTGTGTTCTCAATCAGCATCCAACATATGGTAATATTTCTCTCATAGCCAGAGATTCCCGGGTCTGGAAGTCAAAGGATGGGAATGGAAATAGTTTCTTCTCACTATTACTCCTAGCAATCCATTAGCAACACTTCTGCTTTCCAGCCTCATGAAAGGTCCAGAGATTTTGGCTCCAAAGGGGTAAATACTTCCATCAGGGGCACAACAATGATTCCAATGAACTGGAAGTCGAGAATGCCACCCAGCCACTTTGGCCTCATGCCTCTGAATCAACAAGCAAAGAAGGAGTACTGTCTGTGGTGACTGATCCTGACCATCGAGAGAAAACGGGGGTCTTCCGGGGATGCTGTCTACAGGCACTCAGAATGGTCCAGTATTTGACATACCGTGGCAGGCTTTCCTACAATACAGCCTCTGACAAAACTAGGCTGTCCCCAACCAAAACTAGGCTGTCCCAAACCCCTATTTGGGTTTAATAGAATTGTTTATCTTGATACCAAGGTTGGGAAAGCACCAAAATCTGCATGCGACATGTGCCCAGGTGGACTTCAAGGGGTTCCTTCTGTTAGACCTAAAGTTCTTAGGAGATTGTCCAAAACAAAGAAACATGTCAGCAGGGCCTGTGGTGGTTCCATGTGTGCTCAATGTGTTCGTGACAGGATCAAGCATGCTTTCCTTACCAAGGAGCAGAAAAACGTTGTGAAGGTGCTGCAGGAGGCTCACGCCTGTAATCCCAGCACTTTGGGAGGCCCAGGCGGGTGGATCACGAGGTCAGGAGATCGAGACCATCCTGGCTAACATGGTGAAACCCCGCCTCTACTAAAAAAATACAAAAAATTAGCTGGGCAAGGTGGCGGGCGCCTGTAGTCCCAGCTACTCGGGAGGCTGATGCAGGAGAATGGCGTGAACCCGGGAGGCGGAGCTTGCAGTGAGCTGAGATCGCGCCACTGCACTCCAGAGTGAGATTCCGTCTCAAAAAAAAAAAAAAAAAAATGTTGAAGGCACAAGCACAAAGTCAAAAAACGAAATTAAAAAATGAAACTTTTTGGAGTAATAAAAATGAAAAGACTTAAAAAGAGAGAGAGAAAATGGGGATGCTGTTATGAAATGAGGGTAAGGGGGCATATGCATGGAATGCAGGAGATTTTCCAGGGTTCCCCTTTGTCCTCCCAAGCCCAGGGATTAAAGTCAACTGAAAACTATAACAACCCAATTAAGACAGCTCTGCTGATGGTCCAGACGGTTCAGGAATGAAGGTCTGGGTTACTCTAGCAGGCAGGGAACTAAAATCAGCTTAGGTACCTGCTGAGGACACAAATAATAGGAATGGGTAGTGGAAGAAAGTAGTTATAAATAAAGTATGGCAAGGGACTCGTGCTCATGGAATTCATTTTTTGGTTTGTGTATGTGTGTGTGTGTGTTTTTTTTTTTTGTTTTTTTTTTTTTTTGAAGACAGAGTCTCACTCTGTTGCCCAGGATGGAGTGCAGTGGAGCAATCTTGGCTCACCGCAATCTCCACTTCCTGGGTTCAAGCTATTCTCCTGCCTCAGTCTCCAAAGTAGTTGGGATTACAGGCGCCCACTGCCATGCCCGGCTAATTTTTTTTTTTTTCTTTTTTTTGTATTTTTGGTAGAGATGGGGTTTTGCCATGTTCGCCAGGCTAGTCTCAAACTCCTGACCTCAAGTGATCTGCCCACCTGGGCCTCCCAAATTGCTGGGATTACAGGCGGTAATATGAGCCACTACATCCAGCCAGAATTCATATTCTTATCATGTTCCCATCATTCCGAAGCAGTTGGCTTGATGAAACAGTTTGCAGCCATGTAGCAAGCTGCAGAAATAAGAACTGTAATGAATATTTCTTCCTTTTTTTTACATGAATATGTTTGTGTCTATATGAATAAAGTAGTTTGATTTTCTTTCCCTCTCCCATAGCCATACTTAATAGCAGGTTAGGTTTATATCAGTCTTTAAATTGTGGAATACCAAAGGACAAGTGTGAATTAGGTAGGAAAATGAACACCCTTCAAAAACTGAAAAGGAACTTTGCCTCATCTTTCTGGGGAAAGTGTTAACATGTTTTGGGTTGTACATGGTACAGTTGTGCCATGTTAGACAGAAAGATGACTTAGTTGTTATCTTTATTTAGAGGTTAAGTATGGTTTAAAACAGGGGTGCCTTAATCCTGGCCTGTGGAGTCCAGGAGTGGAAGCAGGAGAAAGGCGGGCTGGGAACTGTAGAAGTCTCACCTTGGTGTTCACAGCAGGTAGGTGGTCATTTTGCTAATGGCTTGGTGAGCGTGCACAGTAATTAGGCTTTTGCACTTTGGAGGATGGTTCTGGCTAAGAGAAGCAAAATGCTTCTTGGGTGAAAGGGCTTTTATTCTTTTTATTTATTATTTATTTATTTTTTGTGGAAGTGTGGGGGTGGGGGTGGGGGGAGTAGTGGGGGTTACCATGTTGGGCAGACTGGTCTCGAACTCCAGATTTCTAGTGATCCGCCCGCCTTGGCCTCCCGAAGTGCTGGGATTATAGGTGTAAGCCACAGTGCCTGGCCAGGACTTTTATTTGCGCTTCCTCTTACACATGGTGAGTGAGCACCTGAGGTTCAGAGTGCCTCCTTTGCAGAGGACGCCTATAGTAGGGGCTCAGTGTTTGCTGAATTAAAGGGAATTTGTCTTCCCACCTTTAAATTCACAACACTTCAGAATCGAATGAGAGACCTCCGTCCATAAAATTGACTTTATAAATCTTTTTCTTTTCTTTCCTTTTTTTTTTTTTTTGTTAGAGCCAAGGTCTTGCTCTGTTTCCCAGGCTGAAGTGCCGTGCAGTGATCACAGCTCCCTGCAGCCTTGAACTCCTGGGCTCATGAAATCCTCCTGCCTCAGTAAGTCACCAAGCCTGGCTAATTCTTTCTTTCTTTATTTTTTTATTTTTTATTTTTTATTTTTTTGTAGAAAAGTGGGTCTTTCTCAGTTGCCCAGGCTAATCTCGAACTCCTGGGTTCAAGTGATCCTCCCTCCTCGGCTTCCCAAAGTTGATATTGTAGGCACGAACTATCACGCCTAGCCTATAAATCTTTACTCATCTTTGCAAATTTCTAATTATCAGAGAATATAGTCAGGTCTAATCCATCATTTTACAAACAAAGTGACTTCCTGACATCCCTGAGCTAAATAAATAATAAATAGATAAATAAATAAACTCAGGTGCCAAATTCAGAAGGGGTAGACCATGGTGGCTTTGAAACGTATTGTGGCCACTTGGCAAGGTGGAACTACATTTTCCAGCATCCCCTCTCAATATATTTCTGGTTAGGGTGGGCCACAGGAGACATTCCTATGCAGATTTGGGGGCGGAAGTGAAGCAGCAGCCATTCTGTGGCTCGTGTTATTGTTTATCTGCTGGTTTACCTCCTTGGCTTGGGCCAGCAGCTGGGCCTAAAACTGCTCCACCTTCCCCCAAGTCCTTCTCCAGTGTTTCCTATTCCTAGGCTAGATACGTACTGAAGGAACGCAGCTTCTTCTGCAGGATGGCCATACCATCAAGGTCAAAGGCAAAGAGAATTGACATGGTTTTAGTTTGCCTTGGTGGGTTCCAACTGGTATTTGCTTTTCTCTATGCCTTCCTGACTGCCTTCCCTGACGTCTTCAAGCTCCAGGATCAAGTGTGAAGATAACAGCTTTACAGGGATTGCTTAAGCAGTTCCCACAATTGTGTAAGATTATATGCGGTATATATGATATATAATATACATTCCCTAGTGGATTCTGCTCTGCTTCAATCTCTTCTGTGCTAGAATCCTGACTGAATGTATTGTAATGATTTTGTAATCGGGTAAATGCATTATCTTCTTCGGATTTGCACTTCCGAAAACTTTTCATTCAGAATGGTGTGTAGTGGATTAAATCAGGGTGTCCAATCTTTTGGCTTCCCTGGGCCACATTGGAAGAATGGTCTTGGGCCACGATGAAAATAGGTTAACACTAACAATAGATGATGAACTAAAGAAAAAAAATCGCAAAAAAATCTGATAATGTTTTAAGAAAGTTTACAAATTCGTGTTGGGCCACATTCAAAGCCTGAGCCACATGCAGCTAGAGGGCCGTGGTTTGGACAAGCTTGAACTACATTGAAGTCACTATTGCTGTGTTGCCCAGGCTGGAGTGCAGTGGCCAGTCACAAGCACAATTATTGTGAGCTACAACCTTAACCTCCTGAGCTCAAGCAATCCTCCTGCTTCAGCCTCCCTAGTAGCTGGGCCTACATGAATTTTGAAGAACAATAAACTTGATCAGATAAACAGTTCACATGTGTAAGCTTTTCACAATTGCCTAACATAAAAATTGCTATATGGACCAGGTGCTGTGGCTCATGCCTTTAATCCTAGCACTCTGGAAGGCTGAGGCTGGCGGATCACTTGAGGCCAGGAGTTCGAGACCAGCCTGTCCAACATGGTGAAAACCTGTGTCTACTAAAAATACAAAAATTACCTGAGTGTGGTGGTACACGCCTGTAATCCCAGCTACTCGGGAGGCTGAGGCATGAGAATCCTTGGTACCTGGGAGGTAGAGGTTGCAGTGAATCACTGGGCTCCAGCCTGGGCGACAGAACAAGACCCTGTCTCAAAAAAAAAAAAAAAAAAAAGCTATGTGACAAACTAGAGATAATATGTACATATTTCTTAGATTTAACAGGGATAAATGTCTAAAGAGATAAATTTTGTTTTCCCACTCTTATTATATACGCAAAAAGCAATAAATTGAACAAGTTGAGTAGTTGCCTCTGAGTGGTAGGAAGTGATGAAGGGGTGGGAGTGAAACTGTTGCTTTTGGTCTAAACCTTTTTAGGATTATTTGACCGCTAGACTAGTTGCATGGAATATTTTTATAAAAATAAACGTTGGTTACAAAAAAAGTTTTAATAAAGGCAAAAACCATGCCACCTATTTGCAACAGGGTGGGCAAGAAGAAAGAAAATAGGAAAGGTTATCATTTGAGTTGGACAATAGACTTCAGTACTGGAGAGTTTCCAATACAAGTTGAAAGGAAGGTCAGGTTTAGGGAGGATTATGAAGCTGCAAGATTTAAAAGGATAAGAGAATGAGCTCTTCCTTCTTTAACAGTCATTTTCTACAAAAAGAACATCTTGGCAACATATTCTCAGGCTCCCCCTCCTCTCCACCTCTCTGCCTTCTCTTTCTATACGGTATTTATTGTGCTAAATGAATCTAAATCCCAGAAATAATTGAAACAAGAGAATATTTTGAAGCAGCTCCTTTCAGAGCTGTGTTTCATAGACTTGAGGACTCTTGAGTTCTGGGATTGGTATAGCAATGGCCATAAAAAGTAATTTTCACTTAAAAAAAAAATGGCTAGCTACTTGGAGGCTGAGGTGGGGGGATCACCTGAGGTTGGGAGGTCAAGGCTGCAGTGTGCTGTGATTGCACCACTGCACTCCAGCCTGGGTGACACAGTGAGGCCCTGTCTCAAAAAAAAAAAAAAAAAAAATACAGGCCGGGCATGACTCATGCCTGTAATCCCAGTGCTTTGGGAGGGTGAGGCAGGTGGGTCACTTGAGGTTAGGAGTTCAAGACCAGCCTTGAGGCAGGTGGATCACTTGAGGTTAGGAGTTTAGCACAACATGGTGAAACCCCATCTGTGCTAAAAATACAGAAAGTAGCCAGGTGTGATGGCACTGTACCTGTAGTCCCAGCTACTCGGGAGGCTGAGGCCGGGGGAGGTTGAGGCAGGAGAATTGCTTGAACCCTGGAGGGAGAGTTTGCTGTGAGCTGAGATTGTGACATTGCACTCCAGTATGGGCAAAAGAGTGAAACTCTGTATCAAAAAAACATAAAATAAAATAAAATAAAATAAAATAAAGAGTATCTTCAATGGTAGAATAATTACTGGTTATAAAGTTACATGATGTGAGAGAGGGTCCCAGCTTAAATGCCATTTACTACCTGTAGTCTTTAGGTTCCTTTCCATCCTTCCTTCCTTCCTTTCTGTTTTTCTTCTTCTCAGATAACAAGCTGAGAAATTTAGAGTCTCGCTCTGTCGCCCAGGCTGGAGTGCAGCAGTATAATCTCAGCTCACTGCAACCTCCACGTCCTGGATTCAAGCCATCCTCCTGCCTCAGGCTCCCAAGGAGCTGGGACTACAGGTGTGTACCACCATGCCTGGCTAATTTTTGTATTTTTAGTAGAGACGGGGTTTTACCATGTTGGCCAGGTTAGTCTCGAACTCCTGACCTCAGGTGATCCTCCCACCTTGGCCTTCCAAAGTGCTGGGATTACGGGCATGAGCCACCATGCCCGGCCTAAGTTTCTTGACAAAGAAAAGTATTAGGATTTTTTTTTCTTTTTTCTTTTTTTTTTTGGTCTGTTATGTTGAGGGTGAAATGAATGGATGAATGGTAGATGAGTTATCCAAAATCAGATTGCATCAGACAAGACACTGAGAAATAAGAAGAATCTATCACTTGCTAGTTCCTTGTGTGTTATGGGTCCATGAACTTTTTGGCTATATTTCAATAAAGAAAACAGAAAGAACTCTAAGGTATTCCCCATATGTTCTATAAAATGGGTGCATTGAAATATATGACATCGGCTTTTCCAGGGGCAGTGCTGCATGGTGAGGATCTCTCATCTACGCCCATAGCTAAGAGCCTGCTGCAGTCCATGCAGGTCTTTGGACAGAGGAAGATGACCACAGTCATGGCGAGCTTCAAACATGGCAGTGGCCTCATGGAAGTGAACAGGCGGCCCCTGGAGATGATGGAGCCATGCACACTGCATTACAAGCTGCTGGAACCAGTTCTGCTTCTGGGCAAGGAGTGATTTGCTGGCATGGACATCCATGTCCTAGTGAAGGGTTCTGGTCAGGTAGCCCAGATTCATGCTGTCAGTCCATCTCCAAAGCCCCGGTGGCCTGTTACCAGAAATATGTGGAAGTGGCTTCCAAGAATGTCCTCATCCAGTATGGCTGGACCCTGGTGGTGGCTGACCCCCGTCGCTGCCAATCCAGAACGTTTAGAAGCCCTGGTGCCCGTACTTGTTACCAGGAATCCTATCTTAAAGCCCGTCACGAGTTATCAGTAAAAGTCCATCATTGTGTAATAAATACCTATGTAACAAATAATGTTTGAGTTTAAAAAACTAAAACTAAAATAAAATATATGACTCAGTGGGCCAGGGACACAGAGTGCTGGGGATTTGGCATTTAGGAGAACTGTGAGGGCAGCAGCATCCATGGAGGCTGAATGAGGTGGGGACTGTGAATGACCTGCTGAAAAATGAAAAGAAGTTTCCATCTGAGAAGGCAGCAGGCTTAGTGTCCTAGAGTCTGCAGTTTGAAAACACGTCATGCCTGGCATGAAGCAAGTACAATGGTATTGTCCAAGGCATCAGCCTGCCACAGGGGGCTGCTATTCAAAAGGGGGTAAAAGACAAACCAACCAACCCAACAGGTCTCTATACCTGGCTGAGGGCACTGCCACCTCCTGGAATGTGAAAAGGCCCTAAGTTACGTGCAAGAGCTGCTGTGAGCAGAGAAGCCAGAATCCACCTTTTCCTCCCCTGTTCTAACTCTCCACCATCCCCATCTCTGCCAGACTTAGCTCCTCATCCTCAAGTCCCCCTGAATTCCTGGTTATTAAGGCCTTTTCCCACCCCCATGCTTAGGCCTTTTAAGTCTCCTTTTAAATCATCTCCCTCCAGGCAATTCCCCCTCAACATCCTCTCACCAGCTTAGGGAAGTCCTCCTGATGAGATTTAGGAGGACAGACAGGTCACATGACTATCTCTATGTGGATTATTTCTACATATGAAAAACATCCATATGTTTGGATTGATTCTTAACAGCATTCATCTTAGAGTTTCAATTTTTCAAAATAATGTATCAAATTTGGCAATGCTCTAGCATACGGTAAAACATAAAATAGTCAAATGAATGATATTTATGCAGGGAAGAAAGATGAAGTCAGGAGGCCTACTACGTGGATCCACTTGTGTCCCCGTGTGAAGTGATGAATAAGCTAAGGAAGCCCCTGACCAAGCAAAAGGGCTGGAGATGATTATGGATCTGGATTGGTGTCTCTTTTGATCAGTGTTATTTCAGTTTGGTGGCAAAATCAGCCTAGAGGCCAGGTGTCCAAATTTATAATTTCATGGTTTCCACGAAGCACATGAACTCAAGAAGTCAGAAAGAAAGGTTTCAATTCTGACTCTACCTCTTACTATAAGTATGTGAATTTGCAGAAGTTACTTAACCTCTGAAACTTTCCTTATCTGTGAAATGGGGAAATATTTGCTGGGAGGATTAAATGAGCTAACCCAGCAAAGGGCCAGACAGAGTTTAATGAAGGGTAGCCTTCTCTTTACCTCCTTAGTGCTTGCTTGAGAGCTGGAAAAAAACCATAAGGATTGCACAACTTCCAAATTCCCAGATCACATCAAGGTGGCCAAATCCTTAACAGGAATTTAAGCTCCTAGGCTTAAATTTTGCTTGGCTTAATCACACTTATGCGCTATGCTGGGATAATTCTCCAAACCTCTCTGGAACTGAGTTCATTCCTCTGTGGGATGAAGAAATAACAGTCTATGCCCTTAAGACACAAGGTTAGATAACAACCAATTAATGCTTACAAAGTACATTGGTATCCAAGGATGACAGTACAGAGTCAAAACATATTTTCAGCTGGGCGTGGTGGCTCACACCTGTAATCCCCACATATTGAGAGGCCAAGACAGGCAGATGGCTTGAACCCAGGAGTTTGAGACCAGCCTGGGCAGCATAGCGAGACCTTGTCTCTGTTATATTTTAAATTTTTTTTAATCTTTTTTTTTTTAATTTAGGCCCGGGGAGGTGGCTCACACCTGTAATCCCAGCACTTTGGGAGGCCAGGGCAGACAGATCACTTGAGGCCAGAAGTTTGAGACCAGCCTGGCCAACATGGCAAAACCTCACCTCTACTAAAATATAAAAATTAGCCAGACGTGGTGGCATGCGCGTGTAATATTCCATAATTCGACACAGATGATTAGGGCATCTTCTGCTCTTTTCACTAAGAGTTAATGGTTCTGTTCTTCCGTCCCACTTTCTTTCCATATCCTTCTTCAGGTGTTTTGATATCTAATCCAGAAGAAACATGGATTTCCATTTTATTAACACTCATAAATTTAACTATTGTATATGTTATTCCAAAAATGCAAAAGAAAGAGATTATTTGTAATGGAAGGAATATTGGATTTTGAGGGAGCTGATGATGTTCACTCTCATCCTTGATTTGCCATTTACTGACAATGTGATCTTAGGTAACCTAAGTTCCTGTTAGCACTAAAATTTTAGGAAATGCAAATGAGTCTATAAAAGGGAAATTGCTCAGCTAAAAATTCACTTCCTTCCCTTTCTAATTGAGAATTGAACACCCTCACAGTAATATTTTAATATAGACCCAAAACTGAAAGTAGATCTTCATTTTAATTCTCATTTTTTATCTTAGTCTGGTACTTGGCACATAGTAAGACATCAGTAAATATTCAATGAATAGAGTGGCTTCTCATGAACATGAGACCAAGAAAAAGAATGTTTCATCATCTAAGAACTCAATTCAAAGAGAATTAACTAAGCATCTGCTATTTGGCAGCTGTATTTGCCAGGCATTCTAATTTTTTATCTTTCATAAAAACTGAGATGAGGCTGGGTGCAGTGGCTCACACCTGTAATCCCAGCACTTTGGGAGGCCGAGGTGGGCAGATCATGAAGTCAGGAGTTCAAGACCAGCCTGGCCAATATGGTGAAACCCCATCTCTACTAAAAATACAAAAAATTAGCCGGGTGTGGCGGTGTGTGCCTGTAATCCCAGCTACTTGGGAGGCTGAGGCAGGAGAATTGCTTGAACCCAGGAGGCAGAGGTTGCAGTGAGCCGAGATCATGACACAGCATGCCAACCTGGGTGACAGAGCAAGATTCTGTCTCAAAAAAAAAGGTTAAAAAAATTGAGATGAATGGATATGACCTCTGTCTTCCATTAACTTATGACTTTGGGGAGCAATAACATGTATACAAAATTCAGTGTGATAGGAAAAGTGCTGGGAGTCTTGCGAGGAAAACCATACCTCATCCTCATTTTATCACTAACCAGTTGTATGAATGTGAGAAAGTTATTTATACACTAAGACACCAGCTTCATCATCTGTAAAATAAGGTAATACTACATGATCTGTCCTCTAAGGCCCCTTCTAGCTATGAGTCTGAAAATGATTCTATGCCTCTGAAACATTAGTTTAAATGCCTGTTCTTAAAAACTGTTAAATATTTAGTAAAGATAACCTCTTCAATACACTTATTTTTCCATCTACAACTAATAAGCAAAGTCACACAAAACAGTAATGCTTACTTATCTTGGAGGATACTTCCAAGACCCCAGTAGATGCCTGCACCTGCAGATAGTACTGAACTTTATGTATACTACATTTTTTCCTATAGATACCTATGATAAAGTTTAATTTACAAATTAGGCACAGGGCTGGGCGTGGTGGCTCACGCCTGTAATCACAGCATTTTGGGAGGCTGAGGCAGGTGGGTCACCCGAGATCAGGAGTTCAAGACCAGCCTGGCCAACATGGTGAAACCCCATCTCTACTAAGAATACAAAAATTAGCTGAGAGTGGTGGTATATGCCTGTAATCCCAGCCACTTGGGAAGCTGAGGCAGGAGAATCGCTTGAACCCCAGAGGCAGAGGTTGCAGTAAGCCAAGATCACCCAGCCTGGGCAATAGAGTGAGACTTTGTCTTAAAAAAAAAAAAAAAAAAAAAGGGAATCTGAAAAAAAAAAAAGAAGAAAAAACAAAATTCAGTAACTAAAACAATATGGAAGATTAAAAAGAACTTAAATAAAGTGGAGGAGTGTTGGAAATCAGTCAGAAGTTCCTCAGCCTAAAAAGAACTATGACCTATATTCTAGCAAGTAAAGACAGCAATAGCAGATCTTGGATTCAGATCCATTGCACCAGGACAGGACTGGCTGGCAGGGGTGAAATCTCGAGGAGAGATAGCCTGTGACCTGTCACTAGGACTCTCTGAGACCCCTTGAAAAGGATTCAAATTCCAGCCCATGTCATTGCACCAGAAGTGGGAAATAGCTGATTAAAAAGCTTGCCAAAAAAGCCAGGCACCTGGAGATAAGACTCAGGAAGCATTTTCCTTTTTTTTTTTTTTTTTTTTTTTTTTTTTTTGAGGGGGTGTCTCTTTTTCCCCCCGGGTGGGTTGTTGGGGGGGTCTCAGCTCTCTGCAAGCTCCGCCTCCCGGGTTTATGCCATTCTCCTGCCTCAACCTCCCGAGTAGCTGGGACTACAGGCGCCCGCCACCTCGCTCGGCTACTGTTTTGTATTTTTTAGTGGAGACGGGGTTTCACCATGTTAGCCCATGTTAGGATGGTCTCGATCTCCTGATACCGTGATCCGCCCATCTCGGCGTCCCAAAGTGCTGGGATTACAGGCTTGAGCCACCGCGCCCGGCCTTCAGGAAGCATTTTCCAAACAAGGAACAAAAGAGTGAAGGAGGAGGTCATGGAAGAGAAATCCTGGAGTTTTATGCAGTTGGTGAGGGATCATTGTTTTCTTCCTCGCAATCTCTGTGGAATGGTCACAGGCAAAAACATCAGAAAAATGAAAGTGCAGAGCTCTATTAGAGGAAGAGGAAAATGATTGATAGGAGGAAAATCTCCATCATTGCATGGAATATTCCATTTTACACAGATTTCTTCTGAAGGTCAAGGACTGAACTAAAGGACACAGCCTGCGTGTAACTGCCCTGACTTTGGGGGTAAGAGGAGGAGAGGGAGCTGGGTTATCTCATCAGTGTGCATAGGAAATCCAACAGAACAGTAGAGATGGGGGCCTCTGCTTACTCTTTTTTTATTTTTTTTTCTTTTTCATTTTATTTTATTTTATTTTATTTTGAGATAGGGTCTCACTCTGTCACCCAGGCTGGAGTGCAGTGGCACAATCATGGCTCACTGCAGCCTTGTCCTCCTGAGCTTAAGTGATCCTCCTACCTCAGTCACCCAAGTAGCTGGAACTACAGGCATACCACCACACCAGGCTAATTTTTAAAAATTTTTTGTAGAGATAAGGTCTCATGTTGCCCAGGCTGGTCTCAAACTCCTGGATTCAAGTGATCCTCCCGCCTTAGCCTCCCAGAGTGTCAGCATTACAGGCCTGAGCCACCACACCCAGCCCCACTGCTTACTCTTTCAGATATAATTTCCTGTACGCCTCCAGCATTCTGGCCCAGACATAGATGCAGAAACATCTAGGCTGGCTGCACCATTTTCCACACTTTAAGCTTTTTTGGGTACAGTTTTAAACTAAGATCAAAGTATACATCTTTGAAAACCCAATACTAATATTCTGCTCAAACCACACTGTGAAAACACCCCACACAAAAAAATGTGAAATCAGGGAAAAAGCGAAAAATAAGACTACAGCGTAAAAATGGGGACACTATTAGATATTTCATCCCCAGCAAGACTACCACCGCCAAAAGTGGTTGCCTTCAGAATTTTCCTCTGGGTCCATTATTTTTCCAGCATGTTCCACAATTATAAAGATATCTATTACTATTTATTAATGTACATGCTTACGTGTATAAATTGTACTTGCCCAGCTGACTCCTGGGCAAATTCCATATCCTTTCATTCTAGAATCCCAGACTTAGTGCCACAAATCCCATCATTTGAAACTCCTGGCCTAGAATCCAAACTCTGCATAATTTTGCATGCATCCTTAGACTTAGCATGGAGAAGTTGTAAAAACAATGCAATAGCAGAGAGGTCCAAAAAGCAAAAATAAGCAATTCTCCTACTGCTTAAACAATGTGTGCTGTGCAAGGTATTTTTAATTTTTTTTTGTTTTGACTTGGCCAGGACAGAGTCAAAACACTATGATAGGCATTTATTTATTTATTTATTTATTTATTTATTTATTTATTTATTTCTGAGACAGAGTCTCATTCTGCTATCCAGGTTGGAGTACAGTAGTGCCATCTTGGCTCATGCCACCTCTACCTCCCGGGTTCAAGTGATTCTCCTGCCTCAGCTTCCCAAGTAACTGGGATTGTGGGCACCCACCACCATGCCTGGCTAACTTTTTATATTTCTAGTAGAGAGGGGATTTCACCATGTTGGCCAGGCTGGTCTTGAACTCCTGATCTCAAGTGATCTGCCCACCTCAGCCTCCCAGAGTGGTGGGATTATAGACATGAGTCACTGCGCCTGGCTATATGATAACCATTTTTGTCTTTGAGATTTGATCACACTAGGAAACAACAAAATATTGGCATTGTGTTAGTTGAGTTTGATTTTTAGGCTTAAAAAATTTTTTTTTGTTGGTAGTGGGCTTCATTCAATTCCCTATTACAGGATTTATTAGCTTTTCTATTTTATTCATGTGTGGTTTTTTTCTTTATTTTCTTTGTTTGTTTTTTTGTTTTGTTTTGTTTTTTCCAAATGAAGTCTCGCTCTGTTGCACAGGCTGGAGTGCAATGGTGTGATCTTAGCTCACTGCAACCTCCACCTCCCAGGTTCAAGTGATTCTCCTGCCTCAGCTTCTAGAGAGAGTAGCTGGGACTACAGGCGCCCACCACCACGCCCAGCTAATTTTTTTGTATTTTTAGTAGACACAGGGTTTCACTATGTTGTCTAGGCTGGTCTCGAACTCCTATCCTCAGGCGATCCACCCGCCTCATCCTCCCAAAGTGCTGGGATTACAGGTGTGAGCCACCGCACCTGGCGTGAGGCATTTGCTTTAAGTAAATGTTGCTTCCTTTTAGTTATAGGAAGGGGACATTTCCTTTCTTCTCTCACCAAGATAAAGATTCAAAAGTAAGAACCTGCAGGAATTCTTACGAATTCTAAATTTATTTAGAGGTTTGTCTGCAACTGCAGAGCTCTATATGGATGCACAATCTGATAGCAACCCACTTGAATTGCTCAAAAAAAGACCACAGTTGTGAACTGGATACATTCATGATACCAAGGGAAATATACTTGTAATGTCTATAGGAATAATGAAAAGTTAATTACAGGAGAAGCCCAATCTTCCACGATAGTAAGTATTGTGAAGAAAATAAAAATGTTCAGTGCCAAATGAAGTCAAAATTACCTACAGTGATGCAGTAAAAAGTGTTTTTGTTGTTGTTGTTGTTGTTTTTGAGATAAAATCTTGTTCTGTTGCCTAGGCTTGAGTGCAGTGGCAAGATCTCAGCTCACTGCAACCTCTACCTCCTGGGTTCAAACAATTCTCCTGCCTCAGCCTCCCACGTAGCTGGGACTACAGGCATACGCCATCACGCCTGGCCAATTTTTTTGTATTTTTAGTAGAGACAGGGTTTCACCATGTTGGTCAGGCTATTCTTGAACTCCTGAGCTCATGTAATCTGCCCGCCTCAGCCTCCTAAAATGCTGGGATTAGAGGCATAAGCCACCACTCCCAGCTAATTTTTGTATTTTTAATAGAGACAGAGTTTCGCCAGGTTGGTCAGGCTGGTCTTGAACTCCTGACCTCAAGTGATCTGCCTGCCTTGGGCAAAGTGTTGGGATTACAGGCATGAGCCACTACTCGGCTGAAAAGTTTTTTTAATACAGGAAAACATTATTTTATGATAGGAAATAAAAGGCAAGACACAAACTTTTAAATTGTAATCTACTCCAAATGCTAATTATTTCCATACTCATGGTTATATTCACTCCCCCTGAACAAACGAATGTGACTATTGCTCCACCTCTTTTATGCTTCTGCATCTCCCTGTTCGTATAAGAAAATGGTGTAGAAAAAGCAAAGGTATAACTACATGAAAATACCTGGCTGTTTATACAACATTTTGCTGAGATGTGAGAGAATGGCATGATGGAGGATGCATATACAGTTATATATACAGGTTGAATATCTCTCATTGGAAATGCTTGGGACCAGAAGTATTTCAGATATCAGAATATTTACATACACATAATGAGCTATCTTGGGGATGGTACTAAGTCTAACATGAGTCTAAACATGACATTCATTTATGTTTCATATACATCTTACACGTAGACTGAAGGCTATATATATATATATATACACACACACACATATATATATATATATATTTTAGACGGAGTCTCGCTCTGTCACACAGGCTGGAGTGCAGTGGCACGATATCGGCTCACTGCAACCTCTGCCTCCCAGGTTCAAGCGATTCTCCTGCCTCAGCCTCTCGAGTACCTGGGACTACAGGCATGCGCCCCCACACCCGGCTAATTTTTGTATTTATAGTAGAGATGGGGTTTCACCATGTTGGCCAGGCTGGTCTCAAACTCCCGACCTTGTGATCCGCCCACCTCGGCCTCCCAAAGTGCTGGGATTACAGGTGTGAGCTACCCGCACCCGGCCTTATACAATATTTTTAGTAATTTTGTGCATGAAACAAAGTTTTGACTGTGCAAACTTTTTTTTTTTTTCTTTTTGAGGCAGCATCTCATTCTGTTACACAAGGTTGGAGTGCAGTGCTGCAATCTCTGCTCACTGCAATCTCTGCCTCCCAGGCTCAAGAGATCCTAGCACATCAGCGATTGATGCCAGCTAATTTTTTGTATTTTTTGGTAGAGACGGGGTTTCACCATGTTGCACAGGCTAATCTTGAACTCTTGAGCTCAGGTGATCTACCCACCTCAGTCTCCCAAAGTGCTGTGAACCACTTTGCCCAGAATGTACAAACTTTTGACTGCGACCTGTCACATGAGGTCAGGCGTGGAATTTTCCACTTGCAGCATTATGTTGGAATTGAAAAAGTTTTGGATTTTGTAGCATTTCAGATTCTCAGATTAGGGATGCTCAACCTGTGTATGTATATGTGTGTGTGTATATATATATCTCAGTATAATAAATGTTGGTAAAATTATGGGTAAATTGGCCTTAACAAATAACTATATAACAGTGATGTTTTTTGAATAATTCAAGAATGAGATTCAAGAGAATGGGTTTTTAGTGGTTGGGTCAGCTTTGTTTTTGAAATGAATGCTTTCTAGAACTTTTGTTTATTATTATTTATTTATTTTTGAGATAGGGTCTCACTCTGTCTCCTAAACTGGAGTGCAGTGGCTCAATCACAGCTCACTACAATCTCAACTTCACCAGGCTCAGGTGATCTTCCCCACTCAGCCTCCTGAGTAGCTGGTACCACAAGTGTGTGCCACCATGCCCAGCTAAATTTTTTGTATTTTTTTGTAGAAGCAAGGTTTCACCATGTTGCCAAGGCTAGCCTAGAACTCCCAGGCTCAAGCAATCCACCTGCCTCAACCTACCAAAGTGCTGGGCTTATAGGCATGAGCCATTATGCCTGGCCTTTTATTTATTGTTTTGATTATACATATACTTAATGTTATTTCACAGCTTTCTTTCTATGAGATTTTAATCTTTCAGTTTTGCAGTTAGCTAGGATTACTATATATACAAATAGTATTTAACACTTATATAGTACTCTGTGTCAGGCCCTGTTGTAAATACTAATCCTCAAAACTGTGAAGTAGGCATTATTACCATCCCCATTTTCTAGATGAGAAGACTGAGGCACAGGGAGGCTAAATAATTTGTCTAAAGACATGACATTACTAATACAATTTTTTCAGTGGAGGGAAATAACACCAAGGTGTCAATGATGGTTTTTCAGGGTGTGGAGTTACAAAGGATTGTTAAGAGGATTGAAATGACAAGATCTTGAACTAAGCCCATGGCAGCTGAGATGAAACAGACAGGACAGACTCAAAAACAGTGTAAGAGAAAATATTGGCAAGCCTTATGGATTGATTGATTTGATGTTGGGATGAGGCAGAGCAGGGAAGCTGGGAAGACTTGCCTCTGGCACCTGTGACTGGGTGGACATTTCACTAGAGTAGTAAATACAAAAGGCGGAGCAGACTGGGGAGAAATGATGTGCTCAGTTTTGACATTTTGAGTTTTATCGTAAGTATCTGAACACATGAATTTTAAACTTAAGACAGACTGGGCTCAGTGGCTCACACCAGTAATCCCAGCACTTTGGGAAGCCGATGCAGGTGGATCACCTGAGGTCAGGAGTTCGAGACCAGCCTGGTCAACATGGTGAAACCCCGTCTTTACTAAAAATACAAAAATTAGCCGGGCTTGGTGGTGTGCATCTGTAATCCCAGCTACCAGGGAGGCTGACACAGGAGAACTGCTTGAGCCCAGGAGGCAAAGGTTGCAGTGAGCCGAGATCACGCTGTTGCACTCCAGCCTGGGCGACAAAGTGAGACTCCGTCTCAAAAAAAAAAAAAAAAAAAAAAAAAAAGACAGCGGTTAGGTCTCAGCTTGAGAGTCTTCACACAGAGCTGGTATTTAAACCCAAGAAAGAGGTTGCTGTCACCCAGGGAGACCGTGGAAGAAGGGAAAAAAAAGGCTGTGGGCCAAGGACAGAACTCTAGAGAACCCCAACATCTATGCGACATGTAGGGAATAAGAAGCCCCTTCAGATTTGACATTAAAATAGCAAACACAGAATGCCAAGGTATCTATTTGCTTTTCAAGCTAGGTTTCATTTATGAGAGGCACGGTAGCATGGAAGTAGGGCAGTCAAACAAGTCTGAGTTCAGATCTAGCCCCTGCAGCTTTCTCTGTCCTGTGGTTTCTCAAGTTACTAAGTGTCTATGAAATGTATGTCAATAAACTGTATGGGCACTCCAGCCTGGGCGACAGAGTGAGGTTCCATCTCAGGGAGAAAAAAAAAGAAAAAAAGAAAAAGTCATCACAATAATTCACTGTTGGACACTCAAGAACTGGTATTTCCCATGAATTTATATGGTATAGTACAAGTAATAGGGATAATAGCAGTTGGTTAAAATAGTTAACTGAGACAGATATAAATGTTGGTATATGAGCTACAAGACTGCATTAAAGGTTTTCTTTAATGTATGTCAATATACTGCTCATATGTTGTGAGCATGAAATCGGTTAATCCACAGAAGCACTTATATGGCTCAGTGCTTAGAAGTATTTATTACTAATGAGTACACAAATCATAAAATTATTGCCGGACGCGGTGGCTCACGCCTGTAATCCCAGCACTTTGGGAGGCGGAGGCGGGCGGATCACCCGAGGTCAGGAGTTCGAGACCAACCTGACCAACATGGTGAAACCCCGTCTTTACTAAAAATACAAAAATTAGCCAGGCTTGGTGGTGTGCATCTGTAATCCCAGCTACCAGGGAGGCTGACACAGGAGAACTGCTTGAACCTGGGAGGCCGTGGTTGCAGTGAGCCATGATCATGCCATTGCACTCCAGCCTGGGCAAACAAGAGTGAAACTCCGTCTAAAAAAAAAAAAAAAAAAAAATCATAAAATTATTTTTCATTCCATTGTCATGCTTTGCCAGTTGAGAAAATGGCCAGGAAGTCTGTTGGCTTGCAGGAGTAAATTAAAATAGAAATTAACAATTGTATTAAAAAGTCTGACTGGGGTAGCTTACGCCTGTAATTCCGGCACTTTGGGAGGCCGAGGCGGGCAGATCACTTGAGGTCAGGAGTTCGAGACCAGCCTGGCCAACATGGTGAAATCCCATCTCTACTAAAAATACAAAATTTAGCCGGGCATGGTGGCGTGTGCCTGTAATCCCAGCTACTTGGAAGGCTGAGGCAGGAGAATCATTTGAAACCAGGAGGCAAAGGTTGCAGTGAGCCAAGATTGTGCCACTGCACTTTAGCCTGGGCGACAGAGTGAGACTCCATTTCAGGGAGAAAAAAAAAAGAAAAAAAGAAAAAATCATCACAATAATTCACTGTTGGACACTCAAGAACTGGTATTTCCCATGAATTTGTATGGTATAGTACAAGTAACAGGGATAATAGCAGTTGGTTAAAAGAATTAACTGAGACTGATACATGAGCTACAAGACTGCATTAAAGTTTTTCTTTTGTTCTACTCTAAAAATTCAGCAACCAGGCCCAGTGCCTGTTACAGAGTGAGTCCTTAAGATATGTGTTAACTGAAGCTAGCAAAGTGATTTATTGATTTATTTATTTATTGAGACGGAGTTTCACTCTCGTCACCCAGGCTAGAGTGCAGTGGTGCAACCTCAGTTCACTGCAACCTCTGCCACCTGGTTTCAAGCAATTCTGCTGCCTTATTCTCCGGAGCACCTGGGTCTTCACCACCACACCTGGCTAAGTTTTTGTATTTTTAATAGAGATGGAGTTTCACCATATTGGCCAGGCTGGTCTCGAACTCCTGACATCTGCCTCGGCCTCCCAAAGTGCTGAGATTACAGGCGTGAGCCACCGCCCCCAGCCTAACAAAGTGATTTTATTTTTAAGAGGAGGGGCAGGCAGGGCGCAGTGGCTTACACCTCTAATCCTGGCAGTTTGAGAGGCCAAGGTGGGCAGATCACAAGGTCAGGAGTTCAAGACCAGCCTGGCCAATATGGTGAAACCCTGTCCCTACTAAAAGGACAAAAAAAATTAGCCGGGCGTGGTGGCAGGCGCCTGTAATCCCAGCTACTCAGGAGGCTGAGGCAGGAGAATCACTTGAAACTGGGAGGCGGAGGTTGCAGTGAGCTGAGATCGCGCCACTGCACTCCGCTCTGGGCGACAGAGCAAGATTCTGTCTCAAAAAAAAAAAAATACAACAACAACCAAAAAAAAAAAAAATGGGAGGGGCGATGTTTTATTAAACATTTCGCTATTTGAAGAATTAATACATTCATGCAAAGAAAAGATGAAGCAAACATGCCCTACAGTGTTATCATTTGAGATCTCTTAAAAGCGGCTATGTGGCCGGGTGCAGTGGCTCATGCCTGTAATCACGGCACTTTGGGAGGCTGAGGCAGGTGGATCACTGGAGATCAGCAGTTCGAAACCAGCCTGGAAAACAGGGTGAAACCCCCCTCTCTACTAAAAATACAAAAATTACCAGGGTGTGGTGTCACATGCCTGTACAAATCCCAGCTACTGGGGAGGCTGAGGCAGGAGAATTGCCTAAACCCAGGAGACGGAGGTTGCAGTGAGCCAAGATCACATCATTGCACTCCAGCCCGGGAGAAGAATCGAGACTCCATCTCAAAAAAAAAAAAAAAAAAAAAAAAAAGACAGCAGCTATGCAACACTCTACTCTGTCCCATCAATATCTGCCACATATTTGAAATTCCCAGTTGTCAGGCCTCCGAACCCAAGCTAAGCCATCATATCTCCAGTGACCTGCACGTATACATCCAGATGGCCCCATGCAACTGAAGATCCACAAAAGAAGTGAAAATAGCCTTAACTGATGACATTCCACCATTGTGATTTGTTTCTGCCCCACTCTAACTGATCAATGTACTTTGCAATCTCCCCTACCCTTAAAGAGGTTCTTTATAATCTCCCCCATGCTTAAGAAGATTCTTTGTAATTCTCACTACCCTTGAGAATGTACTTTGTGAGATCCACCCCCTGCCCCTAAAACATTGCTCTTAACTCCACCACCTATCCCAAAACCTATAAGAACTCATTATAATCCCATCACTCTTGCTGACTCTGTTTTCAGACTCAGCCCGCCTGCATCTAGGTGAAATAAACAGCCTTGTTACTCACACAAAGCCTGTTTGGTGGTCTCTTCACACGGACACATGAGACATTTGGTGCTGAAGAGCCAGGTCAGCGGGACTCCTTTGGGAGACCAATCCCTTGTCCTCACCCTCACTCCATGAAGAGATCCACCTACGACCTCGGGTCCTCAGTCCAAGCCCCCCAGGGAACATCTCACCAATTTTAAATCTTTTTTTACTCTCTTCAACCTCTCTCACTATTCCCCAACCTCTTTCTCCTTTCAATCTTGGCGCCACCCTTCAATCTCTCCCTTCTCTTAATTTCAATTCCTTTCATTTTCTGGTAGAGACAAAGGAGACACATTTTATCCGTGGACCCAAAACTCCGGTGCCAGTCACGGATTCGGGAAGGCAGCCTTCCCTTGGTGTTTAATCATTGCAGGGTCGCCTCTCTGATTACTCACCCACATTCCGTTGGTGTCTGATCTCCATGGGGACGCCTGTCTAGGTCACTCACCCACATTACCTTGGTGGCAAGTCAATTGCGGGGATGCCTGCTTTGGCTGCTCACCCACGTTGCAGCCCAGGGCTGCTCCTCATCCCCCTCCTCCATGTCATTACCCTTCTCTTTAAACTTGCCTCCTTCACTATGGGCAACCTTCCACCCTCCATTCCTCCTTCTTCTCCCTTAGCCTGTGTTCTCAAGAACTTAAAACCTCTTCAACTCTCACCTGACCTAAAATCTAAGCATCTTATTTTCTTCTGCAATACCGCTTGGCCCCAATACAAACTCGACAGTAGTTCCAAGTGGCCAGAGAATGGCACTTTCGATTTGTCTATCCTACAAGATCTAGACAATTTTTGTCGAAAAATGGGCAAATGGTCTGAGGTGTCTGACGTCCAGGCATTCTTTTACACATTGGTCCCTCCCTAGTCTCTGCTCCCAATAAGACTTGTTCCAAATCTTTCTTCTTTCCCTCCCGCCTGTCCCTTCAGTCCCAACCCCAGTCGTCTCTGAGTCTTTTGAATCTTCCTTTTCTACAGTCCCATCTGACCTCTCCCCTCCTCCCCAGGCTGCTCCTCGCCAGGCTGAGCAAGGTCCCAATTTTTCCTCAGCCTCTGCTCCCCCAATCTATAATCCTTCTATCACCTCCCCTCCTCACACCCGGTCTGGTTTAGTTTCATTCTGCGACTAGCCCTCCCCCACCTGCCCAACAATTTCCTCTTAGAGAGGTGGCTGGAGCTGAAGGCATAGTCAGGGTGTATGTGCCTTTTTCTCTATCAGACCTTTCCCATGTTAGCCAGCGTTTAGGCTCTTTCTCATCAGACCCCACTAAATATATACAGGAATTCCAATACCTAACTCTGCCCTACAATTTAACCTGGAATGACTTAAATGTCATCCTAACTTCTACCCTCTCCCCAGATGAACGGGAAAGAGTTTTTCTCTAGCCCAGTCTCACACTGATAACCACCAGTTTCGTGAGCCAGACCCCAGAGGAAGGCCATCTTATTCTCAATATGCATTTTATTAGCCAATCTGCTCCAGACATTAGAAAAAGTTCCAAAAATTAAATTCCGGCCCTCAAACCCCACAACAGGACTTAATTAACCTCACCTTCCAGGTGTACAATAATAGAGAAGAGTTGCAATTACTTCCTCTGCTGTGAGAGAAACCCCAGCCATATCTCCAACACACAAAAACTTCAAAATGCCTAAGCCACAGTGGTCAGGCGTTCCTTCAGGACTTCCTCCCCCAGGATCTTGCTTCAAGTGCCGGAAATCTGGTCACTAGGCCAAGGAATGCCCACAGCCTGGGATTCCTCCTGAGCTGTGTCCCATGTGTGTGGGACCCCACTGGAAATTGGACTGTCCAATTGGCCTGAGGCTCTGACTGACTCCTTCCCAAATCTTCTCGACTTAGCGGCTGAAGACTGACACTGCCCGATCACCTCGGAAGCCCCCTAGACATTCACAGACACCGAGCTTCGGGTAACTCTTACAGCGGAGGGTAAGTCCGACCCCTTCTTAATCAATACGGAGGCTACTCCACATTACCTTCTTTTCAAGGGCCTGCTTCCCTTACCTCCATAACTATTGTGGATGATGATGGCCAGGCTGCTAAACCTCTTAAAACTCCCCAACTCTGGTGCCAACTTAGACAACACTCTCTTAAGCACTCCTTTTTAGTTATCTCCACCTGCCCAGCTCTCTTATTAGGTCAAGACATTTTATCTAAATTATCTGCTTCCCTGACTGTTCCTGGGCTACAGCCACACCTCATTGCCACCTTGTCCCCCAGTTCAAAGCCTCATTCACAATCCTCTTCTTGTATCTCCCCACCTTAATTCACAAGTATAGGATACCTCCACTTCCTCCTTGGTGACAAATGATTCACCCCTTACCATCCCATTAAAACCTAATCACATTACCCTGCTCAATGCCAATATCCCATCCCAAAGCATGCTTTAAAAGGATTAAAGCCTGTTATCACTTGCCTGTTACAGCATGGCCTTTTAAAGCCTATACACTCTCCTTACAATTCCCCAATTTTACCTGTCCAAAAACCGGACAAGCCTTACAGGTTAGTTCAGGATTTTCACCTTATCAACCAAATTGTTTTGCCTATCCACCCTGTGGTGCCAAAGCCATATACTCTGCTATCCTCAATACCTCCCTCCACAACCCCTCCACAACCCATTATTTTGTTCCGGATCTCAAACATGCTTTCTGATTTGTTTTATGCGACCACCAGAGCAGGCGCCAGAGAAAAGGCAAGTAGGCAAGGTAAAAAGAAACTTTATTAGCTAGCCAATGTGAAGGAAGAAAGGGCGAAGTTCACCGGTCTCCGGCGGTGGAGGCCGAGGAAGTCGCTCCGGCATTCTCGGGCGAGGTTCCTAGGTCCGCATATGAGGAGGGGCTGAGGAAGTTTGTGCCGCGCGCCTGCCGGGAGCGGCTTTTCTGTCTAAGGCTTGGGAGCGGGAGGGCAATAGGTGGGACACGGGCGTGTCGGGGGCGTTCCATAGGTGTGGCCAGGTAAGTTTTGGTTTCCTCGATCGGACACCATGTTGCGCCTGCGCAGTTGGTCTGTATTTTTCCTGGGCATGGGCTGCATTTTCCTGCGCGGGTAAGTTGGTGATGAAGAACCCGGAAATGTGCCATCTTAGTCATCTTTGTCCTCTCCCCCCATCCAGACAGTCCAACCTTTTATTGATTATAGTGATTGGGGGCATCATTGTCTGTCTGGCTGCTTCCTGCTGTTAAGGGGCGTAGTTAGGGTCTGTGGTTGGTATCTGGACATAGGGATGTAGGAGCATCTGGTTGAAGGTGACGCGGGTGATTTCTTGGACCCTGGCTCGGAGAAATTTTATTAAAATGGGAGCAAAACATAAGGCAAGGCAGAGGATTAGTATGGGAATTAGGAATGGGAGCATCTGCTGTACTACGGGCAGCAGCCATACCGGTGGTCCGGGGGTGAAGGGGGCGTTAAATTGTTGAAGCTCTTTTTTGATCTTGTTAAATGTTTGGACATTGGTGTCAACCAGGCCTGATTCATTTACGTAGTAGCAACACTCCTCTCCTAGGAAGAGGCATGTCCCTCCTTTTTCAGCAGTAAGAAGATCTAATGCCTGTCTATTTTGTGCTGCTACCTGGGCCACTGAGGTGATTTGACGTTGTAAAGAGGCTAAGCTTTCAGCTGAAGCCTCTATGGCTGCCTGGACCTGAGTGGAGAGGGTCTGTGTGGAGTGAATCGAGTGGGTGAGGGCCCCTGTTCCAAGTCCTGAGGCTACTAGGGATGATGCTAGGGAAACCCCGATAATTAAGGGAATAAAAACGGCCCGCTTTTGGATGTTATTGCTGGGGCTGAGCTGGGAAGCTAGTTCGGACAATTTTTCTTCGCTATATAGGGTTAAGCTAGGCACTAAAGATACCAGAACACAAAGGGATTGGGTGATGGGGGTATGGTTAAGAGTTTTAGATAGAGTTTGGTTACACTAAAAGTAGCCTCCAACGGGGGCCACCTGGGTCTCGCTGGGAACTTGAGTGTAATTACACCATGAAGAGTTTGGAGTAGAGTAGCAAAAAGGAATCTCTGTCTCACTCTGTCGCTCTTCATCTGTCTCTCCCCATCTCTGTCTGTCTCTCTCCATCTCTGTCTATCTCTGTATCTCTTCATCTATCTCTCTCCATCTCTGTCTTACTCTGTCTCTCTTCATTTCTGTCTCTCCTCATCTCTGTCTCTGTCTCTCTCCACCTCTGTCTCCCTCCATCTCTGTCTCTCTCCATCTCTATCTTTCTCCATCTCTATCTCTTCATCTCTGTCTCTGTCTCCCCACCTCCCGCTCACCAAGGCTGCTCCCCTCACCAACTCCCCTACCTCCTGGCTTCTCCCTATCTCTGACTCAACAGGGACTGAGTGCAGCAGGGGCCCTTGGGGAGGTCTGGGCTTTCTACTGCCTTCTGGTTACAGCCTCTCCTTCCCCGTATCTGTCCTTCGTCCTGGCCTAATGAGTCCACATTTTATTTAGGGAGAGGGCAGAGTGACAAACCTGGAGGGGGGGCACAATCTGCAGTGCCCTGCATGACTGAGTGTATCTGGTTGTCTGTAGACCAGGTTTCAGTTATAGAGAATCTGCATACAAAGTTAGGATTAGTAGGGGTAACTAGGGGGATTAGAGTGAACCATAATAATGGTGGCAAGCGTGTGGAGAGTAAGTTCAACATTGCTGAAATTACAAAGGGCACCCTGCCAAGCTAGGTCTTTTATGAGAGTAAAAAGTCAGGAAATCCACTGGTTGGGGGATGGGTCGGGCAGGAGGGTGTCTATGGGGTCTATAAGGGAAAAATCAGTTAAGTTAAGATGAAGACTAGTGAGGAAGCGGGAAAGTTTGAGGAGGGTGTTGATCCTTGAGTAGAAGCTGGTCACCTGGAGAAAGGGAAGGGGAATAGATGTTTTGAGTTAGGTTAAGATGTCTCATCCCAAGAGGGGGGTGGGACAAGAGGGCATGATGAGGAAAGAGTGGGCAAAGCATGCATAGTCCAGGCAGTAATTTAACATTGGGGTCTGGCGAGGGTTAGACAGTTTACCGTCTACCCCAACTACTGAGATAGTGGATGGCTGGCTAGGACCTCCGTAGGTTGGCAAAACAGAATATAATTGTAAAACAGAATAGGTAGCCTCCGTATTGACGAGAAAAGAAATTGGCTTACCCGCTACCTGTAGAGTTACCCTAGGGTCAGCGAGGGTGACCGGGGTCTCCAAGTGTGGGCACCGTCAGTCGTCGTCCAGGTGTAGGAGCTGGAAGGAGCCTTCCGACCCTTGAGGAGAGGCACCACGTTGAGCTGCAATTCCTGCCCTGCTGGCGGGGCAATCAGACTTCCAGTGTCCTTCCTGTTGGCAGGTTGGGCATGGTGTGGTAGGCAGGCGAGGATTTGGACACCTTTTTGCCCAATGCCCAGTTGTGCCACACTTAAAGCATGGACCAGACAGAGTGGCCGGCTTGGCCTGGGGACACTGGTTTGCTCACTGTCCTGGGTCTCCGCATTTATAGCAGGAGTCCTTAAGAGACTTATCTTTGGTTTTCCCTGCCAGCAAAGTGGGCAACACGGGTTGGAGGGCAGCCACTAAAGCTTGTGCCTGAAGGGCGGCCTTCTATTCTACTCTGGCTTGTCGAAGAGCCTCAGCTGTTTCCTCTCTAGAGTTAAAAACTTCGAAAGCTAGCGTGACTAAGTCCTGAATGGGGGTTTGAGGTCCATCCTCTACCTTTCTTAATTTTTTTTTTTCGGATGTCAGGGGCCAACTGGGAAATAAAATAACTGGCAAGGACAGTAGCTCCTGCCGGAGAGGTAGGATCCAGTCGGGTAAATTGGACAAGTGCCTCTGTAAGACGATTTAAAAAGGAGACAGGATTTTCCTCTGAGTATTGAATAACCTCCTGTAACTTATTAAAATTTACTATTTTGTTAGAGGCTGCCTGCATGCCAGCTAAGAGGCATTGTATCATAAGGTCTCTTCTGCGACGCCCAGGTTGTTGAGGTTGGTAGTCCCATTCAGGATCTGTAGATGGGACAGCTTGTTCGCCTACTGGGCTGGCCAGGTCAGTTAAGTGTAACTGGTCTGCATGCTGCCTGGCGGCTGCAAGAATGCACTCTCTTTCCTCTGGGTTAAGAGTGGAAGTAAGAATGACATGTAAGTCATGCCAGGTAAGGTCATATGCCTGGCCTAGGTATCAAAACTCTTTGGAATGTTGGGTGGGGTTGGCTGAGAAGTCACCGAGTCATTCTTCAATTTTGGAAAGGTCAGCCAGGGAAAAGGAGACATGGACTCTAACCACGCCCTCAGCTCCAGCAACTTCTCGGAGGGGGGCCAACAAACTAGCAGGGGAGGTTGGAACAGACTGACCAGTCAGGTAGGTTGAGACTGGTTGACCGGTAGAGGGGGGTGAGGCAGGCTGACTGGTAGAGGGGGTTGGGGCAGGCTGACTGGTAGAGGGGGTTGGGGCAGGCTGACTGGTAGAGGGCTGACTAGTGGGGGCCGCTGTCGTGGTCTTGGAGCGAGTGTGGGCAGAAATGGGAGGTAAGAGGAGTGGCTAAGGGAGGGGCAGTAGGAAGAGCATGGGGGGGTTGGTAGGTCCGAAGGGAGGTGCCCCGCCGTCAGCCCCATCTGAGATGGAAGTAGAATCTTCCTCCGCTTGTGGTGTGGGGGCTGAGGGCTGGGTTTTAGCTAACAAGACCTGGGCCATTGAACACTGGGCGCACAGGTCTGGGCGAGAGCGCAAGTCCTAAAAGCCTTGGACATAGATAATCTCTGACCACTTTCCAAGCCTTTGGCAGAAATTAGAGAGATCTAATAGAATGTTATAGTCAAGTGTGCCGTCTGGTGGCCATTGAGATTGGTTGTCTAATTTATACTGTGGCCATGCCACAGTGGAGAGGAAAATTAGCCGAAGGCTTCCAAGTTTTGGAGGAGACACCCTAAGGGGGTGTTCCTAGGGATTTTCGATTGTGAGGTTCCCATTGTTTAACCACCAGAAATGGAAACCGACCTCACGCAGTGGCAAAGCATCCTTT
Source organism: Papio anubis (assembly GCF_008728515.1). Taxonomy (NCBI): domain Eukaryota; kingdom Metazoa; phylum Chordata; class Mammalia; order Primates; family Cercopithecidae; genus Papio; species Papio anubis. The sequence continues at coordinate 20,228,617 of NC_044992.1, forward strand.
GCCGCTGCTAGAGACTGGGGGCTCCTGGAGCTACTAACGGAGAATTGAGGAACTTCAAGGCGGACATCTCCGGGTTGAAGACCTCACTGCGCCACAGGGTGGCTACGTCCTTGGGCGTACATACAACTCTAAGCCAAGGACACAGAAACGGACGGAGATGGTTAACAAAGGGGAGTACTCACCGAAGAAGAAATTCTCAGAGTGGCACCAGTGGAAAGCTGGAACACTTGTTCGGTGTTGGTGGCTGGTTGGGTTGGGAGCCGGTTCGCTGGGGAGGAGGTTCCTCAGACCCCTAGGGGATGTTGAGGAAGGGTCTCCTCCCAGGTCTGGTTTCAGCACCAACTGTTTTGTTTCTCTATTACTACTATTAATAGATGCAAAGACTAAATATCAATAAAGGCCAAAATGAGCGAAGAAAGTGGCAGCCCTTTTATTTGCAAATACGCACGCACTCCCGGGCGAGGTTCACTGGTCCGCGAGAAAGGGCCAGGGAAGTCGCACCGGCGCTCTCGGGTGAGGTTCTCCAGTCCACGAATGCAGGGGCTGAGGAAGTCACGCCAGCTCCTGCCAGTGGCAGACTTTTATGCATTGGTACTGGAAGGGGGAGGGCAGTGGGCGGGATAAGGGCGTGATAGGGGCGTCTCTGTAGGCGTGGCCAGGTAAGTTTTGATCTCTTCGGATTGACATTACCTGGCACATGCTCGGTTGTCCTGCACTTTCCCGGGCACGGGAAAGTTGGTGATGAAGAAACCGGAAGCAATCGGGACTGTGCCACCTTGTTCACCTTCCTCCCTTTTGTCACTTCTCCCTCACCCAAACACTTTCTTTACTATTCCTTTACATCCTTCATCCCAGCCTCTCTTTGCTTTCACTTGGACTGACCCTGATACTCTCCCTCACCCAAACACTTTCTTTACTATTCCTTTACATCCTTCATCCCAGCCTCTCTTTGCTTTCACTTGGACTGACCCTGATACCCACGAGGCTCAGCAAATTACCCAGGCTGTACTGCCAGAAGGCCTCACGGACAGCCCCCATTACTTCAGTCAAGCTCAAATTTCTTCCTCATCTGTTACCTATCTCAGCATAATTCTCATGAAAACTCACATGCTCTCCCTCCTGATTGTGTCTGGCTAATCTCCCAAACCCCAATCCCTTCTACAAAACAACAACTCCTTTCCTTCCTAGGCATGGCTAGGTACTTCCGCCTTTGGATACCTAGTTTTACCATCCTAACTAAACCATTATATAAACTCACAAAAGTAAACCTAGCTGACCCCACAGATCCTAAATCCTTTCACCACTCCTTTCTGTCCCTTAAAAACAGCCCTAGAAGCTGCCCCTACACTAGCTCTCCCTAACTCATCCCAACAGTTTTCATTACACACAGCTAAAGTACAGGGCTGTGCAGTCGGAGTTCTTATACAAGAGCCAGGACCACGCCCTGTAGCCTTTCTGTCCAAACAACTTGACCTTACTGTTTTAGCCTAGCCCTCATGTCTGCGTGTGGTGGCTGCTGCTGCCTTAATACTTTTAGAGGCCCTCAAAATCACAAACTATGCTCAACTCACTCTCTACAGCTCTCATAACTTCCAAAATCTATTTTCTTCCTCATACCTGACACATATACTTTCTGCTCCCCGGCTCCTTTAGTTATTCTCTTTGTGGAGTCTCCCACAATTACCATTGTTCCTGGCCTGGACTTCAATCCAGCCTCCCACATTTTTCCTGATACCACACCTGACCCCCATGACTATATCTCTATGATACACCTGACATTCACCCCATTTCCCCATATTTCCTACTTTCCTGTTCCTCACCCTGATCACACTTGGTTTATTGATGGCAGTTCCACCAGGCTTAATTGCCACACACCAGCAAAGGCAGGCTATGCTATAGTATTTTCCACATCAATCATTGAAGTTACTGCTCTGCCCCCCTCCACTACCTCTCAGCAAGCCAAACTCATTGCCTTAATTCGGGCCCCCACTCTTGTAAAAGGACTACGTGTCAATATTTATACTGACCCCATATCCTGCACCACCATGCTGTTTTATGGGCTGAAAGGTTTCCTCACTATGCAAGGGTCCTCTGTCATTAATTCCTCTTTAATCAAAACTCTTCTCCAGGCCATTTTACTTCCAAAGGAAGCTGGAGTAACACACTGCAAGGGCCATCAAAAGGCATCAGATCCCATCACTCAGGGAAGGCATCAGATCCCATAGCTCAGGGCAACACTTATGCTGATAAGGTAGCTAAAAAAGCAGCTAGCATTCCAACTTCTATCCCTCACGGCAGTTTTCCTCCTTCTCATCTGGTCACTCCCACCTACTCCCCCACTGAAACGTCCGCCTATCAATCTCTTCCCACACAAGGCAAATGGTTCTTGGACCAAGGAAAATATCTCCTTCCAGCCTTACAGGCCCATTCTATTCTATAGTCATTTCATAACCTCTTCCATGTAGGTTACAAGCCGTTAGCCTGCCTCTTAGAGCCTCTCATTTCTTTTCCATCATGGAAATCTATCCTCAAGGAAATCACTTCTCAGTGTTCCATCTGCTATTCTACTACTCCTTAGGGATTATTCAGGCCCCCTCCCTTCCTTACACATCAAGCTCAGGGATTTGCCCCTGCCCAGGACTGGCAAATTGACTTTACTCACATGCCTCGAGTCAGGAAACTAAAATACCTTTTGGTCTGGGTAGACACTTTCACTGGATGGGTAGAGGCCATCTGAGAAGGGTGGTCTGAAAAGGCCACCACAGTCATTTCTTCCCTTTTTGTCAGACATAATTCCTTGGTTTAGCCTTCCCACCTCTATACAGTCCAATAACGGACCAGCTTTTATTAGTCAAATCACCCAAGCAGTTCCTCAGGCTCTTGGTATTTAGTGGCTCCTGTTTTTACCTTAAATCACCACCTTTAAGTCTCTCTTAAAGTGGGTAGAAGATCTTCAGTGCAAGGTACCCTCCAATACTTTCACCCTGATGAAGTTCTATTCTTTACTTTTATACTTACTCTTATTCTCGCTCCCGTTCTTATGCCACCCTCTACCTCTCCCCAGCCATCTCCACCACACTATCAGTCTCAGTCACTCTCTCCTAGCCGTTTCTAATCCTTCTTTAACAAACAATTGCTAGCTTTCCATTTCTCTTTCCTCCAAAATCATCAAGGCCTCAACTTACTGCTAAAAAAAGAGGACTCTGTATGTTTTTAAATACAGAGTGTTGTTTTTACCTAAATCAGTCTGACCTGTTATAAGACAACATAAAAAAATTCAAAGATAGAGCCCAAAAAAAGCTCCAATCAAGCAAACAATAATGTTGAACCCCCTTAGACACTCTAATTGGATGTCCTGGGTACTCCCAATTCTTAGTCCTTTAATAACTTTTTTTTTTTTCCTTCTCTTATTCGGATCTTGTGTCTTTCGTTTAGTTTCTCAATTCATACTGAGAGGTGACAACATGCTAGCAGCCCTCACTTTCGGTGCCTCCTTGGCCTCAGCGTCCACTCTGCCAGTGTTTGGGGAGTCCTTCAGCCTGCCACAGCACTCTGGAAGCCCCTCTCTGGGCTGTTCGAGGCCAGAGCCAGCTCCCTCTGGAACTGGGGCTGTGCACGGCGCTTATGGGTCAGCACAAGTTCCGGGTGGGTGTGGGCTCCGTGGGCCCTGCACTTGGAGCGCTGGCTGGTGCCACTGGCCCCGGCCAGTGAGGGGCTTAGCACCTGGGCCAGCAGCTGCAGAGAGTGTACTAGGTCCCCCAGCAGTGCCGGCCTGCTGGCACTGTGCTCGAATTCTCACCAGGCCTCAGCTGTCTCCCTGCAGGGCAGGGTTCAGGACCTGCAGCCCACCATGCCCGAGCCTTCCCACCTCTGCTGTGGGCTCCCGCGCAGCCAGAGCCTCCCCGATTGGCATGCCCCTGCTCCATGGCGCCGAGTCCCATCCACCGCCCAAAGGCTGAGGAGTGCAGGCACGGCAAGGGACTGGTGGGCAGCTCCGCCAGTGGACCTGGCCTGGGATCCACTAGGTGATGCCAGCTGGGATCCTGAGTCCAGTGGGGACTTGGAGAACCTTTATGTCTAGCTAAGTGATGGTAAACGCACCAATCAGCACTCTGTATCTAACTTAGGGTTTGTAAATACACCAATCAGTACTCTGTGTCTAGCTCAAGGTTTGTAAATACACTAATGGGTACTCTGTATCTAGCTAACCTAGTGGGGACTTGGAGAACTTCTCTGTCTAGCACTCTGTGTCTAGCTAAAGGATTGTAAACACAGCAGTCAGCACTCTGTCCAAACGGACCAATCAGCTCTCTGTAAAATGGACCAATCAGCTCTCTGTAAAATAGACCAATCAGCTCTCTGTAAAATGCACCAATCAGTAGAATGTGGGTGGGGTCAGATAAGGGAATAAAAGCAGGCTCCTTGAGCCAACTAGCTGTCCTCTTCCACACTGTGGAAGCTTTGTTCTTTTTTTGCTCTTTGCAATAAATCTGGCTGCTGCTCATTCTTTGGGTCCACGCCGCCTTTATGAGCTGTAACACTCGCTGCAAAGGTCTGCAGCTTCACTCCTGAGGCCAGTGAGACCACGAACCCACCAGAAGGAATGAACAACTCCCGACAAGAGGAACAAACACCACCAGATGCGCCGCCTGAAGAGCTGTAACGCTTACCACGAAGGTCTGCAGTTTCACTCCTGAAGCCAGCAAGACCAGAAACCCACCAGAAGGAAGAAACTCCAAACATGTCCGAACATCAGAAGGAACAAACTCCAGACACGCCATCTTTAAGAACTGTAACACTCACCACGAGGGGTCTGCGGCTTCATTCTTGAAGTCAGTGAGACCAAGAACCACCAATTCCGGACACAATACAAAACCACATCCAGGCCATCACCAAAAATTCTGTACGACAGATGCTCCTTCTAACAACCCCATGATATCACCCCTTACCCCAAAATCTTCCTTCAGCTTAATCTCTCCCACTCTAGGTTCCCACATCGCCCCTAATCCCACTTGAAGCAGCCCTGAGAAATATCACCCATTATCTCTCCATACCACCCCCCAAAATTTTCACCACCCCAACCCTTTACCACTGTTTTGTTTCATTTTTCTTACTAATATAAGAAGACAGGAATGCCAGGCCTCTGAGTCCAAGCTAGGCCATCATATGCCCAGTGACCTGCACGGATACATCCAGATGGCCTGAAGCAACTGAAGATTCACAAAAGAAGTGAAAATAACCTTAACTGATGACATTCCACCATTGTGATTTGTTTCTGCCCCACCCTAACTAATCAATGTACTTTGCAATCTCCCCTACCCTTAAGTTCTTTATAATCTCCCCCATGCTTAAGAAGGTTCTTTGTAATTCTCCCCAACCTTGAGAATGTACTTTGTGATATCCACTCCCTGTCCCTGAAACTTTGCTCTTAACTCCACCGCCTATCCCAAAACCTATAAGAACTCATGATAATCCCACCACCCTTGCTGACACTCTTTTCGGACTCAGCCCGCCTGCATCCAGGTGAAATAGCCTTGTTGCTCACACAAAGCCTGTTTGGTGGTATCTGCACATGGACACATGAGACACCAGTTTCATACACCCCAGTCCTTTGCAATGTTTAGGGTTCACACAAGAAGCCACTAAAATGCAAATATGTCATCTGTGACCAGGAACCAAGTTGGCATCTGGCAGACACTGACACATTTATCAGTCTGATGTGCAGACAACCAGGTGCCTCCCAGAGGCCTTCAGGTAAGGTGCAGGAAGTACCAATTCTGAGCTGACACAGTGGGATGTATCTTGGCCAGCGGTCAGGACTCTGGGGACAACCAGCTCCTACACAGCCCATCAGGCTGCAGGGACCAGCCATGACAAAGGCGGTCCACGGAGGCCTCGCGGCGCGTTGCAGGCGATCACACCAGAGTCTCCTTCTCGTTCCCCTCGGCCCTTCCTAAAACCTGCTGGCTCAGGTCCGAACAATCGTAGCTGGACAGGTGGTGCACAACGATGTTAATTTTAATCCTATCTTTTTCATCAGGGTATCTGTCAGTTCCCCAGTACTTGTGGGCTGGGGAGTTGGCCAAACTGAGTGAAAACTTGAAATGTCTTTTTGTTCTTTTCCGTTCAGCCAGTTTAAGTTCCATGCAATCTTTAAGCTAGAAGGCTAATAATACAATTCTCTGCTTGCCCTTTTCAAAGGCACTTCAGCTTATAAACTCCATATCAGACATCCAAGCCCAGAAGACGCCACAGGCTTACAGGCACAGTCAGCGGACCCAGCCTGGGCTGGATCTCCCCTTGCAAGGCCCCCAGGTAACACCCGCGCGCTAGCGCCGGGCCCCGGAGATCACGTCCCGTGCGTTGGGAGGCGGAGCCACGGGTTCTGACGTCACGTGGCCGCGCCCCTGCCGCCCAGTTATCTCCCGCGCCGCCCGCCATTTTGACTTCAGTGTTTCGTTTGCGGTCGGCAGCGTTGGGGGAACTGACTTGCTCCGCAGGCGCGAGGCTGGGTACAGGGTCTATTGTCTGTGTTTGACTCCGTACTTTGGTCTGAGGCCTTCGGGAGCTTTCCCGGGGCAGTTAGCAGAAGCCGCAGCGGCCGCCCCCGCCCGTCTCCGCTGCCCCGGCCCGGGGGGGGACCAACCCCTAGTCACGCCCCTCAGCGCTCGCCACTCTCTTCTCTGTCGTTGGGTCCGCATCGTATTCCCGGAATCAGACGGTGCCCCATAGATGGCCAGCTTTCCCCCGAGGGTCAACGAGAAAGAGATCGGTGAGGATTGGGACCGTGGGTGGGCGCGTGAGGGCCGGGGAAAGGCAGGGACTCCCCGGAGGAGGTTTAGGAGGAAGCGACTCCGAGGTGCGCCAGGGCCAGCCCAAGAGCGAGGAGGAGGAAGCCGCCTCGATAGGAGTTGGTGGGGGTTGGGAGGGGGCGGGTAAACGCCACCGACGTGGATGCAGCACCTACTGTGCTTCCTCGCGGTTAGTGTGCGGCTGGGGCGGGCACGGACCCCGGTTTCTTCGTCGGAGGTCCGCGCAGGGCTCTTGTCCTGGGAGTTCCTGGCTCAGGACTTGACTGTCGAGTGGACAGGGAAGGGCCACTCAGGGGCTTTAGGTTTACAATGGGGAAAAGTAAACTTGTGGATTCCGAGCGGTAACGAAAGGAGGGGGTCCTCGTGTGTACCAACCACACTTAGATGAGAAATGAGACGGAAGAGGTCCCAATAGCCTGGCAAAAGTAATACGGTATTTTAAAAAATGTTGTGGCGTTAAGAAACGCAGCGGTTCGGGGGAGGAGACTTTCAGAATTATCTTTCAAACACATAAGGGAGGAGCTGGGCGGTTGGGTGGAGTGACCGAAGGAAAGCTTTTGTGCGGAAGAGGAAACTCTGGAAAGGCTTTTCTGGCTTAGTGTGTACCCCTGGCCGGCCGAGTAAAGGGCAATTAGTGTTGAAGGTTGTGCGTCCACACCTACTTAGTGGTTAAATAATGCACGTCGCATTATTTAAATCCTCTTTTAAAGTAAAATAACTGGAACAACGTTTGATGGTGTGGGGGTGCTGTACATTGGCTGACACACTCAGCAAACACTGATCTTACTGTGTTAAGTAATAATTAGCTGTGGCCACTGAGCAGAGAGCATTTACATTTTCTTGAAGTGAATGTGTGCCTTTACTAAGTACAAGGAGGAGTTATTTCTAGAGAAGGAAAGAGGCTGAAGTAGCCAAAACGCCCACTCTTTTCTTGGTGGGTGAATTTTTATATCTAGAAACAGCTGTTTTAGAATTCTGGACTTTTGTTGTCTTAGGGATGATTGATTAGGAAGGGACTTTAACCCTGGTTTTAATAACCATTTTTAAAGATACAAACACAGAAAAAAAGGAAAAAAATTGCAGCAGAGTTCACACAGAAAAAAGAAAAAAAAGATGCAAAGAACACAAAATTTGTGTCCAGTTATTATTTTAAGTGTATTTTAAGACTAGAAAGTATATCGCGAAGTGGGAAAAAGAACTCAAAAGTTCTTATCAGTTCAGTGGGTTTTTCTTTTACTTACTTCACTACACCATAATGTTATAGACGAGTAATCTGCCTTTTTTTTTAATCTGTATTTTACTTTCATCGTGATAAACCATTTTGAAAACTTTCCGGTCCTGTTTTTTGTTTGTTTGTTTGTTTTTTCTTTTGAGACGGAGTTTTTGCTCTTGTTGCCCAGGCTGGAGTGCACCATCTTGGCTCACTGCAACCTCCGCCTCCCGGGTTCAAGCGCTTCTCCTGCCTCAGCCTCCCGAGTAGCTGGGATTACAGGCATCGCCTCCACACCCGGCTAATTTTTGTGTTTTTAGTAGAGATGGGGTTTCTCCATGTTGGTCAGGCTGGTCTCGAACTCCCGACCTCAGGTGATCCGCCCGCCTCTGCCTCCCAAAGTGCTAGGATTACAGACTTGAGCCACCGCGCCCGGATTTCCGGTTCTGTTTTCTAAGAGATGGATAGCATACCTACATAAAGTAGAACCATCCACTAAGTGTTCCCCCGCCAGCCCCTGGTTTTCTTTTCTTTTCTTTTCTTTTTTCTTTCTTTTTTTTTTTTTTCGTATTTAAGTCTCAGTGTTATTTCCTGGATATGGTATAAAAAGTTACTAGTACAAGGTTAAACATTTCTCCTGTGTAGCTTTTTAAATCTATGATTAAGGATTTACGTTTTTTCTTTTCTTGGGTGTTAATTAAAAGCCAAGCCAAGTTTAATTTCTTGAGGACATACAGAGAGTAGAGGCAAGATTCCATGAATGATCAAATAATTCTGTATAATGCTACTGCCCTCTTTCGCAAGGCACAGCCATAGATTGTCCGTTTCTGGTAATGAAATTTTAGGGAGGAATGTAAAGGAGCTAAATCTGATTTGCTTGGTTCAGCAGTGACTCAGATGATATGTTATTATTTTACAGATATTAATAATGTAGTGTTGTATCTTATGGCTGATTTCCCGTGGCAGGCAGCCTTTCCCTTAACAAGGTCATTAAATCATACATTTCTGTAGCTAACATTAAACAGTTACAGATAATGTAATAAAGGTTTAACTTAAAAATTTTTTTTCAAAGCACTTTATTACAAACTTTGTGCTAGGTTTATAAAATTGTGCCAGTATTTAAATTGAGCGCTTAAAACGTTTTATTAAAGTGCCAAAGGCAATTTGATATACCTGTTATCCAGCAAAGAAACACAATCAAGACAATTATTAGTAATTTTTAACAGATTAATGCATTTATTTGGCGGGTTTTATAATGGCTCTATTTCTTGAGTTTGTATATATTTGAGAATTATGTTATAAATATGTTATTATTTCATTTTCTCTGCTATCCGAACCAATTTTTTAGTAATTGTTACCACTCTTTTGCTTTTTTTTTTTTTTCCTTTTGAGACTGAGTCTCGCTCTGTCGTCCAGGCTGGAGTGCAGTAGTGCAATCTCAGCTTACTGCAACCTCCACCTCTCAGGATCAAGCGATTTTCCTGTCTTACCCTCCCGAGTAGCTGGGATTGCAGGTTCATGCCACCACACCCGGCTTATTTTTTGTATGTTTAGTACAGACGGGGGAAGGGGGGTTTCACCGTGTTGGCCAAGCTGGTCTGAAACTCCTGACCTCAGGTGATCCACCCTCCTCGGCCTCCCAAAGTGCTGGGATTACAGGCGTGAGCCACTGCCTCCGGCCTACTCTTTTTTTTTTTTTTTTTTTTTTTTTTGAGACAGAGTCTTGCTCTGTCACCCAAGCTGGAGTGTGGTGGTGAAATCTTGGCTCTCTGCAACCTCTGCCTCCTGGGCTCAAGCAATTCTGCCACCTCAGCCTGGGACTACAGGTGCATGCCATCACACTTGTTAATTTTTAAAATTTTTTGTAGAGACGAGGTACTCTATATATCCTAGGCTGGTCTCAAACTCATGGGCTCAAGTGATCCATTCACCTTGGCCTACCAGAGTGTTGGGATTACCAGTATGCCTGTCCTATTACCACTGTACACAAGGCGTTCCAAGATTGTGGTCAAGGTAGAAGAAAAATATAGAGTAACCTTAAAATACAATCTAGACCAGGCACGGTGGCTCATGCCTGTAATCCCAGCACTTTGGGAGGCTGAGGCGGGCAGATCACCTGAGGTCAGGAGTTCAAGACCAGCCTGGCCAACATGGTGAAACTCCATCTCTACCAAAATATACAAAAATTAGCTGGGCGTGGTGGTGGGCACCATGATGGTACATACCTATGATCTCAGCTACTCGGGAGGCTGAGGCAGGGAGAATTGCTTGAATCCAGGAGGCGGAGGTTGCAGTGAGCAGAGATCATGCCACTGCACTCCAGCCTGGGCAACAGAGCAAGCCTCTGTCTCAAAAAAAAAAAATAAATAAAATAAAATCTTGTATGAGAAATTTAGTCTCTCTTATGCTTGCTAAGGGAGAGCTTAATTTTAGTCTCATTTACTAGATGTTCTTGAAATTGAATGCAAGGGCTGTTCCTCATCGTATACAAGTTACATAAATATTCTCTGTAGAGACTTTTAAGTTGAATTTTAAACTTGCTTCCCTTATATGTGAACTTAGCTTTTTTTTTTCCCTCCTAAAATTTATGAGTTTTAAAAGATAGATGTGGTTAAACAAGAATCCAAGTTAAAAAAAAAAAATATGCCTGATGCAGTGACTCATGCCTTCATCTCCCCACTTTGGGAAACCAAGATGGGAGGATCGCTTGAGGCCAGAAGCTGGAGACCAGCCTGGGCAACATAGCAAGACCCTATCTATAAAAAATTGGGTTTTTGCCGGGTGTGGTGGCTCATACCTGTAATCCGAGCACTTTGGCAGGCTGAGGCAGGTGGATCACGAGATCAGTAGTTCAAGACCAGCCTGACCAACATGATGAAACCCTGTCTCTACTAAAAATACAAAAAATAATAATAACAATTAGGGTGTGGTGGTGCATGCCTGTAATCCCAGCTACTTGGGAGGCTGAGGCAGGAGAATTGCTTGAACCCAGGAGGCGAAGGTTACAGTAAGCCAAGATCAAGCCGCTGTACTCCATCCTGGGTGACAGAGCAAGACTCTGTCTTAAAAAAAAGGAAAAAAAGTTTGTTTTTGTTTTTTTAAGTTAGCCAAGTGTGGGGGCATGTGCCCGTAGTCCCTGCTATAGCTACTCAGGAGGTTGAGGCAGGAGGATCATTTAAGCCTACGAGTTTGCCTCTGCACTCCAGCCTTGGCAACAGAGCAAGACCCTGTCTAAAAAAATTAGGCAGGCAGGGGTTGCAAATTCAGAGGCCAGGCATATAAAGAACCCTGGTAAAAGGAACAAATAAGGCTGTGGGTTTGGAAAAATATAAGGAAACCTGAGCAGCATGCTGTTTCTGAAATCATTTGTATGTTAAAAGTATCTGCAGGCATTTCAGGGTCACTAAGTTTGTGAATTTTGTATTAAGAAAGTTATGTGGCTCACACCTGTAATCCCAGTACTTTGGGAGGCTGAAGGTGGGAAGATCACTTGAGCCCAGCAGTTTGAGACAGCCTGGGCAACAAAGGGAGAACCTACCTCTACAAAAATAAAAACATTAACTGGGTGTGGTGGTGCATGTCTGTGGACCTAGCTGCTTGGGAGGCCGAGGCAGGAGGATCACCTGAGCCTGGGAGGTCGAGGCTACAGTGCCCCGTTATTGTGCTACTGCACTCCAGCCTGGGTGACAGAGTGAGGCCCTGACTCAAGAAAACAGAAAGTTACGTGACTGCCAGTAAAGTTAATGTCATCTTAAGCTGTGCTAATACGGGGTGGGCGGGTGGGTGAGGGACTCTGCAGCTTTGATTAAACCACACCTGAAGTATTGTGGTTAGTTCTGGGTGCCACTTTGATGAGGGCCACTACTAACTAGAATTTATCCAGAAAGGTATGATGAAGTTAGGATGGGAAATGGACTTGAAACCATGTGATCTAAGGTATGATTGGAAGGATAGAGATCTTTTAGCCTGGTAAAAAGATTTCATTCATGGCTATCTTCAATATATAAATGCTATGAGGATAGCAGTAGGCTTATTCTCTTAGGTCAGAATCAGTACTGAGTGGGTAGAGTGGTAGGAGGAAGACTTTGAGTCATTAAAAGCCGTCTCAGTTGCACCAAAATAGTGTAAGCCTAATTATGAATATCATAAAAACCACACCTATTTGTTAAGGTGTCAAGAGTTGGGCAGATAACATATTTAAATCACTGTAGAATGGGAGCATAAATGTGTGCTTTCATATTCATTCAATAAATATTTACTGAGCACCTGTCATATGCCAGGTGCTATACTAGCTATTGTCGGAGCATACATTCAAACTGAACAAGTACGTTTTGGGGGGGGGGTGTGTATGTGTATGTGTATGTATGTATGTATGTATGTGTCCATGTCCAGGTTCTCTAACTATAGCAGTGTAAGTGGTTCTTACATGAACAGCAATACATAGACTATATTAAAGGTTAGGTGTTGGAAAGTTTAAACCAGAAATACATAAAAATATATTATTATACACTGTGCAATTGACCAGACAACTGACCACAAAATAGATAATAGGGAAAATTAAGACCAACCCAAAATACGTGATACACTAATAAAGAAGCTCCTTTCCCCAAATTGAGGAAATTCTAACTGAGTTTGCATGCATACATTGCAGTATGAGCTTGTTGATCATACTTGTTAAATATGGAAGTAGTATTCTCCATATACTCTGGTAATATGCCAATTTTTGTTAGGAATACAAAATTTTAGTAATCTGAATTTAAAATTGTCCATTTTTTGTCCTTAAAAAACAAAATACTTCCATTTTTGAGTCAGTGTAAGGCCCATTAGGAAGACTCTTAAGGACCACTATTTGAGAATCAGAAATATAATGCATTTTGGTTTTCTTTCTTTCTTTTTTTTTTTTTTTTAATGACAGAGTCTTCCTTTGTCACCCAGTCTGGAGTGCAGTGATGCAGTCTTGGCTCACTGCAATCTCCACCTCCAAGGTTCAAGCAGTTCTTATGCCTCAGCCTTCCAAGAAGCTGGTATTACACGCATGCTCCAGCATACCACCATGCCCAGCTATAAGCATTTTCTTTTATTTTAGCTTTTTTCTTTTTGAGACGGAGTCTCACTCCACCCAGGCTGGAGTACAGTGGCACTTTCTTGGCTTATTGCAACCTCCGCCTCCTGGGTTCAGGCAATTCTCTTACCTCATCCTGGGATTACAGGTGCCCACCACCACGCCCAGCTGATTTTTGTATTTTTAGTAGAGACAGGGTTTCACCATGTTGACCAGGCTAGTCTCGAACTCCAGACCTCAAGTGATCCACCTGTCTCAGCCTCCCAAAATGTTGGGATTACAGGTGTAAGCAACTACACCCGGCCTATAATGCATTTCTAAAGCACTGGTTGGACTAGACAACCTTTAAGTCTCTTCTAGTTCTGAGGGTTTTGTGATTTTTATGACCTGGGCCTGAAAAGGATACAAATATTTGTTTGGATAGCATGTTTTATAGTGCTTTCCTTTGAGTAATGGTGTAATATTGTATTTTATAGTGAGGTATAGTTTTTGAAAGCTAAGAAATTTAATTTGGAAGATACTTTTCTTGCCAACTAAGTTTAATTTCTTGCATTTTAAATGTTAATAATTTGATGAGAACATAATACAATGCAAAAGTTAGGACTTTTATCATTGTTAAGGCTAATTGGTCATCACATTATTATTACTTGACCAGTTTTTTTACTGAAACTTTCTTAAAAACTCTTGTATTGGGAAATTTTAGGGAAATCACTTTATCAAAACTTGGAGATAGTCATTATCATTAAGGAGTCTTCATATACTGCATACCCCCGGTTAGAGGATGGAATGCAGAACTCATTATACTTTGCATAGAAGGGGGAAGAAACTCAATCCCAAAGTAATATGGAAGCAGTCTCACATGTATTGTTGGTTATATATGATATCAAGTATTTTTATTTTTCCTTTTAGTGAGATCACGTACTATAGGTGAACTTTTAGCTCCTGCAGCTCCTTTTGACAAGAAATGTGGTCGTGAAAATTGGACTGTTGCTTTTGCTCCAGATGGTTCATACTTTGCTTGGTCACAAGGACATCGCACAGTAAAACTTGTTCCGTGGTCCCAGTGCCTTCAGAACTTGTAAGACTTTTTCTTTTCTGTATTTTTTATCTATTTGTGGAATTTACTATTTTCTCTCAGTGTAGGGTAATAAAAACATTTTGATATTTAAGTTTTACTTTATAGATGGTGTTGTGAGTTTTAGTCATGGGCTGAATATATTTATTGGAAATTTTGTGTAAAGAATTCTTTGGGCCGGGCGCAGTGGCTCAGGCCGGTAATCCCAGCACTTTGGGAGGCCAACGCAGGCAGATCACTTGAGGTCGGGAGTTTGAGACCAGCCTGGCCAATATGGTGAAACCCCATCTCTACTGAAAATACAAAGACTAGCTGGGCATGGTGTGGCACACCTGTAGTCCCAGCTACTCAAGAGGCTGAGGCAGAAGGATTGCTTGAACCCAGGAGTCGGAGGTTGCAGTGAGTCGAGATAACACCACTGCATTCCAGCCTGGGTGACAGAGCCAAACTCTGTCTCAAAAGAAAAAAAGAATTGTCTGATCTTATTTATACATTAAGTTTTTCTGTACATTAAAGTCAGATTGTGTCTAACAAATGCATATATATAGTATTGTGCCAGAGCAGGTGACTTCTGTGATGTGAAGCTTTTTGGATTCACTTGGATTTTATAACATGTTGTTGGATAACTCTGATGCATAGTAGTAGAGACGGGTTTTACCATTTTGGCCAGGCTGGTCTCGAACTCCTGACTTCAGGTGATCCACCCTCCTCAGCCTCCCAAAGTGCTAGGATTACAGGCGTGAGCCACTGAGCCTGGGCTTTTGTTGTTGTTGTTTTTGTTTTTAACGGACTTATGGTCCCTCTGCTTGGGGTAAATTGAGTTTGGATGTTTGTTGAATGTTTTTCTAAAATGTATAATATGCTATATTGGATCTTTCCCTGTTTTTTTTGTATCTAGTAGACCTTCATGGTTATAGTCACTAATGTTCTCATTATGTATTACTTGAGGTCTAGAACCTATGGGAAACTGGTCATGGTTTGAGGATTTTTTTTTCTCCCTTAAGGCAATTTTCTGATATCAGCTTGACCATATCTTAAGTTACTGGGGTTTTTTTGTTTGGTTGGTTGGTTTTTGCTTATTTATATTTGTGTTTTTAGGTTGAAGGGAGCACCAGTTGATACGGTGGTTTTTAGGAAATTTTGGGAGGCAAATAAGTTATAATATAAATTGCTTTATTGTTGAACTTACTAGTCAGTCACTGAGAATTTCTATTAATGACCTGAATTTATTCGGTCCTTCTCTCGTAGTTCAAATATCAACCTTTCCCTTCCTATCTATAGGATTCTATTGTTATTTGGTGTCATTATAATAACATTGAGGTTATTTTAACAAACGGTTGTAATTATTCAATGTCCAGAGGAGTCCAGAGTGAATAATAATACAATTTCCATCTGACTTCCCCCACCCCAGTCTCTTGCATGGCACCAAGAATGTTACCAATTCAAGCAGTTTAAGATTGCCAAGACAAAATAGTGATGGTGGTCAGAAAAATAAGCCTCGTGAACATATTATAGACTGTGGAGATATAGTCTGGAGTCTTGCTTTTGGGTCATCAGTTCCAGAAAAACAGAGTCGCTGTGTAAATATAGAATGGCATCGCTTCAGATTTGGACAAGATCAGCTACTACTTGCTACAGGGTTGAACAATGGGCGTATCAAAATATGGGATGTATATACAGGTATGGATTCATAGTTTTTAAAGCAAATGTATTATTTTGTGATGCAGGGCACTACTCATAGGCACTGGAATTAGGATTTGAGGATTTCAGCTTACTGAAAAGCAAGAATTGATGGCATAAGTGTGTCTTTATAATTGACCTGAATATCACCTTCTTCAGCTCACCATTTTAATTTAGGAAAATGATAGAGTTCATATTGCTTCATCACTCTTTAGAGAGTAGTATAGTAGGAAAGGCTTTTCTAGGGAATGTTTAATTAGTTGTCCTTTATAACCTAGTTACTTAGTTAATGACTGACATGTCAAGGTGTTTTCTTTGTACTTTTTCAATGATTAATAGCTTAGAGGTTTTCAAGGTAAATCAAATTTCAACAATCATTATCTCAACTTGGAAAGGTTTAGTGAAAGTTTAGATAGGTTGAGAAGTTAAATTCTTTGGGCAACTAAAAATCAATGTGTTGCTTATTGCCTAAAACACTTTCTGGCATATAATATTACTCAAAAATGTAAAGGATTTTTAAAGAAGCATTAAAACAACATGTACATTAGAACATAACAAGTGATACTAACATAGGTGATAATGAGTCAAAATCTGGGTTCTTGAAAACAGTAAGATGAACACGTAGATTTTCTTAGAAAACAAAGCTCTTACAGTATTATTTAAATACATTTTTTTCACTGGGATCATGTTAGAAAACTAAAGTTGTTGTGGGATAACATGTATCTTTTGGGGAGCTTAACTTTCCTAGGCCAGGGAAATAACAAGCAAAGAAATAATTTGATTTTATATTTTAAAGTTCATGCCTGTAATTCCAGCACTTTGGGAGGCCAAAACTGGGGGATCACTTGAGCCCAGGAGTTCTAGACCAGCCTGGGCAACATGGTGAGACTCCATCACTACAAAAAAAAAAAAAAAGCGAGCCATGGTGACTTGTAACTATAGTTCCAACTATTTCGGAGGCTGAGGTAGGGGAATTGCTTGAACCTAGGAGGTTGAGGCTGTAGTGAGCCAAGATTGTGCCATTGCACTCCAGCCTGAGTGACAGAGTGAGACACTGTCTCAAGAAAAATAAGAACAAAACAAAAACATATTAATACTGTCTTTTTTCTCCCTTTTCTATCATATTTAGGAAAACTCCTCCTTAACTTGGTAGATCATACTGAAGTGGTCAGAGATTTAACTTTTGCTCCAGATGGAAGCTTGATCCTGGTGTCAGCTTCAAGAGACAAAACTCTCAGAGTGTGGGACCTGAAAGATGATGGTATGTCTTTTTTTCCAAGCTATGAACTAGGATTCGTTTCTTGATATTACTATTGAGAGGTATTGGGAACATTTGGGGCATTTGACTTTAAAAATGGCATGTGATCAAAGTTCCTTTTCTCTGCCTAACATTTTGGCTCCTTTCCTGAATAGATCAAAGAAAAACATAAACGTGACCCAGAATAGGAGCCAACAGTTATTCGAAGTAAATGATCTGATATTATTCAGAAACTCATAGATCTGTATCAACTATCTGAGGACCAAATATGGATCAGATTTAGGGTTTTATGGAACCAGTCTGTTTATGTCCCCTTAGGGAGGGTTATTAACTTATTGCATTGGCTTAGGGAAAATTTAGGTAGATCTTGAAGTAACTTAGTATCTAATAAAATTTTAATTAAAACATATGACCTACATGCCAGAATTTATAATATGTAAATATTAGTAAGCATTATAATAAATTGGCTAGGTTAAGAAATACTTTTATAAAAAGTGAAAGATTTACTGTCCAATACAATAGAAAGATATGTTGGTGTCAAGTACTCACCTTTCTCTAAGCCTTACAAAGTTTTGGAGATGCTACCTCATTTGAGATGAGCATCTCTTCCCCTTTCTTAGTCCCTAATGAAAGAGTTTATATGTTTAGCTAAAACCTTAAATTTAAGGTCTGTTGGTGCTCTAACAGCCTCAAGCTAGAGGTTAACAGGCTTGCCTAGGGGTAATAAAGCTTTAATTGAATTAGTAGGAAACAAAACCCTCAGATCTGGAAATGTTCCAGCTGATAAATAGTAACCATTCCTTAATAAAGTACTATGCTAACATTAACAAGTCATGAAGGACCTTCTCTGCGTTTTATCTGCTCAGCCGTTGAGGTGCAAAGGGATCCCAACAATTGAAATATTTTAATAATTTTTATTTTCTTTTGCATATCGAATGATGCTTGCTTATCTCAAACTAATTTCAGCAATGTACATGTTTTAAGAACATAGGCTTAGTAAAATATAAGCTCCAAGATAGTGGAGTCCTTGCCTTATTTCCAGCTATATCCTCAGTGCCGGCATAGGGCCTGGCATGCATAGGCACTCAGTAAGTTTTTGTAAAACTAAGAGTTCAGTATACTTAAGGATAGCTGTGTGCTGTGGGCATAATACACAAGGACTTTGGAGTGGGTTGTAGGTTTTCAAAAAGGAAGAATGAAAAGGCATTTTGAAGATGGTCAAGTTTCTTAACTTTTAAAATAAGGGGATTGAACTAAAAATTTGGTCTTCTGTAGATGGGGTGGGGCTAGGGTGTCCCAGACTTTTTCTGTCACTTAGGCTGGAGTTCTGTGGTGCCATCTCAGCTCACTGCAGCCTCTGCCTCCCAGGTTCAAGTAATTCTTGTGCCTCAGCTTCCCAAGTAGCTAGGATTACCGGCATGTGCCACCATGCCTGGCTAATTTTTTTAATTTTTTTTTTTAGTAGAGATGAGTTTCACCCTGTTGGCCAGACTAGTCTCGAACTCCTGGCCTCAAGCGATCCACCCACCTCAGCCTCCCAAAGTGTTGGAATTACAGACAAGAGCCATCGGGCCAGGCCCCAGACTTCTTCTTGAAGTGCTAGATGTTAAATATTTGAGGCTTGTGAACCATGCTCTCTGCTGTAGAGCACAACGTAAACACGTGGACAGGATTGTGTTCCAGTAAAATTTAAAATAAGCAGCTGGTGTATGTCAGTAACCCTTGTTACAGATAAATTACTTTCAGCTATAAATGTTTGTGATCCTTTGATTTACTGCTGTTTTGAAATACTGCTCATTTGAAGTGGATTCTAGGGTTAATACAGATTGTTTCTTTTGTTCAGGAAACATGATGAAAGTATTGAGGGGGCATCAGAATTGGGTGTACAGCTGTGCATTCTCTCCTGACTCTTCTATGCTGTGTTCAGTCGGAGCCAGTAAAGCAGTATGTGTCAAAGTTCTTGTACATTAACTGTGAATTGGATTATGATAATGTGTGCATAATCATTTTAAATCTAAGTAACCTATGAAGTTTGTGCTCGGTGTCATGAATATTTTAAATGTTTTATTTCATGATGGGGGAGAATTTGCATGAAGGAAATTAAATATAGTTATTGATTGCCAAGTGAGAAGTTGGATTGTTTTTAGAGATAATAGAAAATGAGGGGCATATTAGGGTTTTCTTTTTTGTTTGTTTGTTTGTTTGTTTTTTTGTAAGTCTAGAAAAGTTTATGTGCTGTAGAAGAGATCTAGTCTATATGTTAAGACATTCCCTTGCTAATTATTTTCTTCTCTGTTGTTCTATTTTTTTGGTCCAGTTTGCTGTTTTTAAAGTTTTGAGTCCCAGCTGGTCCTGTACATTTAACTGAAAAAAAGTAACTTAATATAAAAATAGCACTCATGTATGTCCTAGAGTTAAGTTATAGGTGAAATTTGATACTGTTTGTCTTATATAGCATACCTATAGACAGCTTAAGTAAAGTGACTGTTAAGAGGGTTATGCTTATTGATGAACTCTTTTAGTTGTTTACCATTTCTAAGTTAGTGTAGTTAAATTGATCTCAGTAGCTAAAAATATTTATAAAATGGTTGAAGTCCAAATACATGTGATAATTACAATACACTTTGAATTAATGGGGGGTGGGAGACTAGTTGAAATACATTTTATTTACCCAAGGAGTATGTTAAAATGATAGTTATAAATGTTGGAAGTTTAAAACAAGATACTCAGTTTAGTTCTTTACAAATCATAAGAAGAACAAAATTAGATGTTGACATTGCTATTTTAGGCTGTGTGTTTTCCATATGCTTCTTGCTTTCCCTGTCACAGGTGGTGGCAGCAATATTGGTGTGATTGAGGTTATGCTGGCACCACTCGCACACAGGCGCACAATGGTGTTAGCTGGGCAGAAAGAGTGGCATCTCTGGCTACCGGGCTGGGGGCGACCTTTACCATAGGATGAAGTAACCTTGCATTCGGCTGCAAGGTGTACTGTACGTACACAGGTGCTGGTCGATGTCCACTTTCTGCTTTTCTTTCTTTCTTTTTTCTTTTTGAAAGTAATTTTCCCCACAGTAAAATTCACTGACTCCTGAGTAAATTGATTTTCCAGTTTTATGGATTTGGGAGTCTGACAAGTGAAACCAATTTAATATAAAGTGTTTGGCTTTCAAATGGTTTCTCTGTGCTGTTTTTTGGAATTCTTTAAAATTACAGAGATACCTTACATCTTTGATTCATTTTAAAATTTGTACTTATTTTCTTTTAGAAATAATGTATTATGTCTGTGCAGAAAAAAAAAAAAAAAAAAAAAAAAGCAAAAAGGATTGCTTTACTCCAAGAGGAGAGATTGTCTTATTAGGATAAACCTCCAAGCTCACATTTAATATAACAGACTGAAGTAAACATTAGAATCCTATTTAGAGCTATTCTGCACAGTTAACTACTGATCTTTAGAATCTAAAATTGTATGTGAACTTATTCTTAAATAATTGAACCGTTTTATACTTCAAATGACTTATGATTGTGGTCAGTTTGGGAAAAATAAGATGGTTAAATTTTGATTTATTGAAATGTAATTGTATTATTTTCATAAAATAGCATTTTCATTTTGTAATGTGGTTTAACATCCTTGTTGTTTGCCAAAGAAATTTCATTTGGCTGTGAATATTCTATTTGCTTGCAGTATCTGTTTCTCTTCCTAGGCTCAAGTTGGTGACCCAAGCCTATTGTAAACAAGTGATTATCTCAAAGGGAGATGCCAATGGAGTAACAATTTGTTAACCTTACGTTTTCTGTCTGTATATTTTTTTAAAAATCTGGTAGTTTCTGGAAAAAAAGAGAAGGGGGTTTGTAGTACTTAACCCTATTTATTTCCGTATATTTTAGTTAATTAGTTTTTGGAATAAATGGATTTCAGTATAGCTTTGTGGTTAAATTGCATTGCCTTTATTTTATGTTTAGGCTTATTTTTAAATTAACATTTAACAGAAACATTTGAAATAGAATTTGCATGTCTGTCTTAATTAACTTAAAGACTGATTTTAATCTGACTATGACACTGAGTGTATTCTTTAAATTACTCATAATTTATAATGCTTAATATAATCTTAATTAAATTTAGCAGTTTTAGTTTAAGATGTGCCATTTTGTCCTCTGTGTGTCTGAATGAAGCTATAACATTTGCCTTTTTATTGCAGGTTTTCCTTTGGAATATGGATAAATACACCATGATACGGAAACTAGAAGGACATCACCATGATGTGGTAGCTTGTGACTTTTCTCCTGATGGAGCATTACTGGCTACTGCATCTTACGATACTCGAGTATATATCTGGGATCCACATAATGGAGACATTCTAATGGAATTTGGGTGGGTACAACATGAATTATTTTAGTCTATAATTCATCTCTGCTTATCAAGTTATGTGAATAATTTAATTAGAATCACCAACATATGAAACCTAAAATTACAGTCTATTGTAATTTAAAATGTTGGCATTATTTAAGCCCTTGACTAATGGAAAGCGTTAGACATAAATTCTGAAAGTAAATTTGGCTGTCTTGATACAAGTCTTGCTGCTTAACAGTACCCAGCTATCTATAGAAGTACTAATTATGTTTAGAGTTTTTGTTGGAGAAAAACAGTTAAAACCAAAGTTGGACTTAATCTTACTATCCTAAATCATAAAAAATATATATATATATATATATTTTTTTTTTTTTTTTCTGAGACAGAGTCTTGCTCTGTCGCCGGGCTAGAGTGCAGTGGCGCGATCTCAGCTCACTGCAACCTCCACCTCCTGGGTTCAAGCAGTTCTCCTGCCTCAGCCTCCTGAGTAGCTGGGACTACAGGCGCATGCCACCACACCTAGCTAATTTTTGTATTTTTAGAAGAGACAGTTTCACCATGTTGGCCAGGATGGTCTCAATCTCTTGAACTCGTGATCCACCTGCCTCGGCCTCCCAAAGTGTTGGGATTACAGGCGTGAGCCACTGTCCCCGTCCATAAAATATTAATTCTTTTCAGGTGACTTTTAATTTGGATGTATCATTTCTACTCAATCTTCTCAGTTATATTAACTAAGGCTACTTTAAACACTATTCAAAGACAGATGTACTTTGTACCTGGGTAATTTTGTTTTCTTGAAGTGACTGATATCCACTAAAAACATGTATTTGACCTCAGGCACCTGTTTCCCCCACCTACTCCAATATTTGCTGGAGGAGCAAATGACCGGTGGGTACGATCTGTATCTTTTAGCCATGATGGACTGCATATTGCAAGCCTTGCTGATGATAAGTAAGTATGTGCATTATAGCTTGACTGACTTACCTTTACCTTTTACATTCTTAAGCCTTAAAGCCTTTCTGCAGTTAAGAGTTTCAGTATCTCTTCCTCAACACGAGCCCCTGGGAGATTTTGTTGTGTCTTAAAGAATATCAGCCAGAACAATTATCTGTGTAAACTAAAGATAATGCATGCCTCTCCCTGTGTTTCTTGTTTAACTTGTTTAGGCATAGTGGGTTGATTTTTAGTCAGCTTTTAGCCCAGCTTATAGAGATTTTTTAAAGTAATGTCTTAAAGGTTGAAGCAAAAGGAAATTTCTAAAGTGAAACAAATAATAAAACCAAAAGAATTACAAATAAATAATAATTTGTATCCACCACGATTGAGACTAGAATGTGAAAGAAATATCACATGAATGAGATGTGCTGCTTATTGGTAAGAAGCAGAAACTAGTTGCAATCATCTCATTTTCACATCCTTTTATCATTACAGTGTTCATGCGTATAGCATTGAGTAGTTTGGTAACATCAATTCATAAGGCAACTCTTCTTTTTCCAGAATATTGGCAAACATATGGAGAGAGGTGTTTTTTTTGTTTGTCCGCAACCATTGTTTTCCTGTTTGCTCAGATAGATTCTGCATATTAGTTCTCTGCTGTATTTGTAGACACATTCAGCCTAGGTGAAAAGCTTTTTTTCCTTTCCTGTTTTTTTGTTTGTTTGTTTTTTGGAGACAGGGTCTTGCCTCGTTGCCCAGGCTATAGTGCAGTGGCAAATCACATCTCACCACAACCTTGATTTTCTGGGCTCAGGTGATCCTCCCACCTCAGCCTTCTGAGTAGCTTGCACCACAGGGGTACACTACCACACCTGGCTAATTTTTTAAAAAAATTTTTTGTGGAGACACAGGCTCCCGATGTCGCCCAAGCTGGTCTTAAAGTCCTGGGCTCAAGCAGTCCACGCACTTCAGCCTCCCAAAGTGTGTGGGATTATGGTTGTGAGCTACCAGGCTCACCTAGCTTTTAAAAATGTCTTGGGAAAAGGGTGAAACAGACTAGAAGTTGATTGTATTGTAAGTGTAGGAAAGTAAGGAGAAAGCTTCCAGGTGTGAACATTCTAGGTTTGAACACTGGGAAGGAGGAAAGGCAACCATGCATTGTAGTCTCTTAAGTGAAAGTTTATCCAGTTTACCAACTGGTATTATAGACCTTAAAATATTTTATAATTGTATAAATCAAGTTACAATAATTGCCTGTTGGTGTGATTTGTGTATTTTGTGACTCATAACTCAATGGTGTTTCTTTCTACATTTTAAAAAAGTTGCTTTTACCTTCATTTTCTACAGGATAACTAAAAAATTTATTTTGTTTTCAGAATGGTGAGGTTCTGGAGAATTGATGAGGATTATCCAGTGCAAGTTGCACCTTTGAGCAATGGTCTTTGCTGTGCCTTCTCTACTGATGGCAGTGTTTTAGCTGCTGGGTAAATATATTTTTCTCTTTTTTTTTTTTTTTTTTTTTTTTGTGAGATGAAGTCCCCCAGGCTGGAATACAATGGTGCAATCTCTGCTCACTGTAGCCTCCGCCTCCCAGTTCAAGGAGATTCTCTTGCCTCAGCCTCCCGAGTAGCTGGGACTACAGGTGCACACCACCACTCCTGGCTAATTTGTTTGTTTGTTTGTTTGTTTTTCCAGTAGAGTCGGGGTTTCACCATGTTGGCCTGGCTGGTCTCAAACTCCTGACCCTGACCTCAAGTGATCTTCCCGCCTCAGCTTCCCACAGTGCTGGGATTACAGGCTTGAGCCACCACACCTGGCTTTCTTTAAGGGGCAACTTAAGGTGGCTTTTAGCAGCTAGTAGTTTATTGTTAGTAAAATTCTAATAAGTGTTCTTATATAGTAGTGTTACCTTGTTATAGAATACATCATTGGTTAGTTCTTCCTAGTTGGGTTTTAGTGTGAAGTTTGTGACTCCAGTACTCACATGTATTGGATGATAGTTGTTTGAGCTGTAGCGACATTGAAATACATATACCTGGGTGACTAACCATGTGCTTTGTTTCTGTTTAGGACACATGACGGAAGTGTGTATTTTTGGGCCACTCCACGGCAGGTCCCTAGCCTGCAACATTTATGTCGCATGTCAATCCGAAGAGTGATGCCCACCCAAGAAGTCCAGGAGCTGCCAGTTCCTTCCAAGCTTTTGGAGTTTCTCTCCTATCGTATTTAGAAGATTCTGCCTTCCCTAGTAGTAGGGACTGACAGAATACACTTAACACAAACCTCAAGCTTTACTGACTTCAATTATCTGTTTTTAAAGACATAGAAGATTTATTTAATTTGATATGTTCTTGTACTGCATTTTGATCAGTTGAGCTTTTAAAATATTATTTATAGATAATAGAAATATTTCTGAACATATCAAAAATAAACTTTTTAAAAGATTTAACTGTGAAAACATATACATACATGTATATATTTAGATATAAGCTGCTATATGTTGAGTGGACCCTTTTGCTTTTCTGATTTTTAGTTCTGACATGTATATATTGCTTCAGTAGAGCCACAATATGTATCTTTGCTGTAAAGCATAAGGAATTTTTAAATTCTGGGACACTTGAGTTAGATGGTAAATATTGTCTTAAGAAAGTTGAATTGGGTGAGGTGTGGCAGCTCATGCTTATAATCCCATCAGTTTGGGAGGCTGAGGCGGGCAGATTACCTGAGGTCAGCAGTTTGAGAGCAGCCAGGCAAACATGACGAAACTCTGTCTCTACTAAAAATACAAAAAAAAAAATTGACCAGGCGTGGTAGTGCGCACCTGTAGTCCCAGCTACTTGGGAGACTGAGGCAGGAGAATTGCTTGAACCCAGGAGGCGGAGGTTGCAGTGAGCCAAGATCACACACTGCACTCCAGCCTGGGCAACAGAGCGAGACTCCATCTCAAAAAAAAATAGTTGTGTTGCCTCATACAAAATGTATTTGGTTTTGTTGGAGAGTGTCAGACTGACCTGGAAGTGAAACACAGTTTATATACAGGGAAAGGATTTTATTATCCTTAGGAGTGTCATCCAAGACATAGAGCTTGAATGTGACATTATTTAAAAATAACAACAAAGAAGGCAGAGCCAGGATATAACTAGAAAAAGGATGTCTTTTTTATTACTCCCCCTCTAAACACTGCTGCTGCCTTAATTTTAGAAAGCAGCTTACTAGTTTACCCTTGTGAAGTATTATAAATTGTTGTGAATTTGAAAAGTCCATCTACTGTATTATTGCTAAATATGTTGTTTGTACTAAGGGACAATTATTTTAAGACCATGGATTTAAAAAAAAAAAAAAAAAAAAAAACTATGTTTCTGCAGGGGATGATATTGGTGAGTTGCCAAAGAAGCAATACAGTATATCTGCTTTTGCCTTCTGTTATCTTACCTGCAGATATTAAGAATGTATGCATTATGTAAAATGCTCAATTATATATTTTTGTTGAGTTTTTTTAATTAAAGACTTGTAAAACAGTATATTGCAAATGTTTCTTAAATAGGTTAGGTGGAGTACTTTCTATCTGTCTCCATTGTAAGATTGATGGTACACCATGGGCAAATCAAGCAAAAAGGACAATGAAGAAAGAATGCAGGACTCAGGCGCTGCTCTAGAGTTCATACAGGGCTCCCCGAGTGCAGCAACTCTTATGGTGGTTTTGTTTTTGGGAGAACTGTTGTGATAATGCGTATTTTAAAAGCATAGGGAAGCTCTAGAACACAGGAAAGTGACTACTAAGTAAAAGAAAAATATCTTTTAATGGGGAACTACCAGCCTATAGTAAGCCTATCTGGTTAAAGTAGTTATTATAAAAATCTAGCAGTCTGGGTCCTTTGAGAAGGCATAAAAAAAACAAAACTCTTATGAGCCATGTGTGATTTTGAAGACTCATTTCCTCTGAGAAATTATTTGGAAGTTCCTATGGTTAGCTCTGTTAAGGAATGTAAAAATTTATAGGCGGTGTAGGTTGTCAATTTGAAGGCCAGTAGAAAATCTGCTCAAGTTACTTCTTGAGGATCATCTATATTTTACAAAAAGAAGCACAAAAAGCATCTAATCTTTATACTTCTTGTGACTTTTTTCCCCTGTATTTTACTTTGTAATATATCAGCTTTATAATTTTAAAATATACTGGCCGGGCACAGTGGCTCACACCTGTAGTCCCAGCACTTCGGGAGGCCAAGGCAGGTGGGTCAGTTAAGGCCAGGAGTTCATGACCAGCCTGACCAAATAGTGAAACCCCTGTCTCTACTAAAATTATAAAAATTAGCCGGGCATGATGGCAGGTGTGTGTACTCCTAGCTACTTAGGAGGCTGAGGCAAGAGAATTGCTTGAACTGGAGAAATGGAGTTTGCAGTGAGCTGAGATTGTGCAACTGCACTCCAGCCTGGGTGACAGTGAGACTCTCTCTAAATAAATAAATAAGATACCATTACTTTTCACACCGTTGCATTATTTTTACTTTCCACACCAACATATCCAGTCAAGTAAAAAAAGTCTTTTTTTTTTTTTTTTTTTTTTTTGTATTTTTAGTAGAGATGGGGTTTCACTATGTTGGCCAGACTGGTCTCAAACTCCTGACCTCGTGATCTGCCTGCCTTGGCCTCCCAAAATGCTGGAATTACAGGTGTGAGCCACTGAACCTGGCCCAAAACAGCATTTTTGGAAGCTACATTCTCTGAGATGTTCACCTGTTTGCCACCTCTTCTCGTGAAAACCATAGTGTGCGTGCCAGTGTGAAAGGAAGATTGCACCATGTATGTCAAGTAGAAACGTGTGAATTTTCCATTTGTCTGTGGGAAAGAAGGTAATAACAGTAATAATAGACTGAAGGACCAAAGAAAAATAGGGAAGACGTTGATTATGAATCAGATTCTACTTACATGATTTGAAAATGACACTGCCTCTTTCTCCTATTTTGCCACAAGCCTGACATTTGGAGAACTGGCAAGGGATCATTTATGTTCAGATTTGATTTTCTGTTTTAGAATCCCATGGGGTACATGTGAACATAGGAAAATCACACTCAGCAGCCAAGCTATCCTTCGGCAATAATGAAATCACTTTAAAACCTATAACTTGATCTTAGGTTGGCAAATCCTAAACTTAACGATCCTTGAAATTTCCTGCCTGTTGTGACTGTGATAAAGTTGGATTCAACTGGTTTGCGCTGCTCTTGGATCGGCAAGACCAAAAAAGGTTGGGCTGCACTGTAGCGTGCTTATGGGTTGAGGCAGTGGCAGAGGCAGGGGACTTGGCTGTCAGCCAGCCAGCACAGGAGTAAGAAAATAGAAAGCATGAGAAGTTTCATGAGCCAGAAACCATTGAGATAGTGATTACAACCTCCATATTAATCAGATGAAGGTTTGTAGGTGACATAGCATTTTACCCAAGTAATTCTGAACAGACTGTGGCTTATAATACATTTTAACTAGCAAGTGTATAGACTATAAAACAAATACCTAGAGTTATATATGGATGTACTATCATTTGGTGATAAAAGCATAGAAAAAGCATAAGTTGGAGTATACTGAGGTTTTTTTGTTGTTGTTAAATTCTTTTCCATCAGAAGTAAGAGCTGTTGGCAGCAACTAATAAAATGCAACCTAGTGACATGCTCATCATAACCTTGCCAGATGTTTATGGTAAGACGCTGGGAAGGAATGAACATGAGTAGGCAGTCTCAACCTGCCCTTTGATCCATAAAGCATTCTTTAGCCAACAGCAAAAATCTGGTCTGAGCCAGGTATAAAGTGACCTGTTTTATTACAGGTGGGTGGAATAGTTTTGTGTGGTGGTTTTTTGACATTTTGTATGCTTGTATTTTTTACTTTGAGATAGGATCTCGCTCTGTCACCCAAGCTGGAGTGCAGTAGTACAGTCTCAGCTCACTGCATCCTCTGCCTCCCCTGGTTAAAGTGGTTCTCGTGCATAAGCCACCTGAGTAGCTGGGATTACAGGCATGAGCTGGGCCAATTTTTGTATTTTTAGTAGAGACAGAGTTTCATCATGTTGGCCAGGCTCGTCTTGAACTCCTGGCCTCAAGTGATCTGCCCATCTTGGCCTCCCAAAGTGCTGGGATTACAGGCGTGAGCCGTGGTACCTGGCCTGTCTAGGCTTATCTTAACAGTTGAGGAATCAGAAAATAATTGAATAGGACTGGAATTGGAGAAGGAAAAATGATTTAATTCAATTTTTATCAACTCCACTATTTTCTCTATTAGAGACTACTGTCATTATCGTGGTTTCTGTTTTAGAGATAATGATAAAAATAAGGAATTTTCTCTATAGTTCCACAGAAAAGTTGGTCTTCTGGTCTGAAAGTAGTATTACAGGTTTTGTTAGGAAAACCTATAATACAGTGTTACCTATCACTGTCATTATAGTGAGTGTTTGGTTTTAATAAGGATGAAGAATCGGCTCTTTCTGAAAAAATTGTTCTCTGAAAGTAAGGTGTGAGCTATAGAACTCATCTAGAACAGGGGTGTCCAATCTTTTGGCTTCCTTGGGCTACATTGGAAGAATTGTGTTGGCCCACACATAAAATACACTAACGATAGCTGACGAGCTTTAAAAAATTACAAGAAAAGTCTTTAAGAAGGTTTATGAATTTGTGTTGGGCCACATTCAAAGCCGTCCTGGACTGCATGTGGCCCGTTGGACAAGCTTGCTCGAGTATAGATCAGTAAGTAAGAGAAGTGAAATGGCTACTCCACTATGTGGTTTTATGCTTCCAAATTGTTGAATAATAATGAAATGTTCTTATAAAAAAATAGATTAAGGATGATGGACATTAGAGAGTTAACGTGAGAAAGATAATGATTAAAATAGAGCCAAGAGGCCAGGCGCAGTGGCCCACGCCTGTAGTCCCAGCACTTTGGGAGGCTGAGGCAGGTGGATCACCTGAGGTCAGGAGTTCGAGACCAGCCTGGCTAACATGATGAAACCCCGTTTCTACTAAAAATACAGAAGATTAGCCTGGCATGGTGGCACACATCTGTAATCCCAGCTACTGAGGAGGCTGAGGCAGGAGAATCGCCTGAACCTGGGAGGTGAAGTTACAGTGGCTGGTGCACCTTGCCTCCAGCTTAGGCAACAAAGTGAAAACTCCCATCTCAAAAAAAAAAAAAAGATATTAAACAAATTATATATTTTTTTTCTTTTTTTGACAGTCACTCTGGCCTTGAACTGGAATGCAGTGGTGCAAGCTCAGCTCACCACAACCTCCTGCCTCCTGGTTCAAGATTCTCCTATCCTTCTCAATGTTTTTCCGGATACAGACCATGCCACCATGCCTGAAGTAATTTATTTGTTATTTATTTTTTGAGATGCCGGAGTCTGCCCTGTCACCAGGCTGGAGTGCAGTGTCGCATTCTCAGCTCACTGAAACCTCTGTCTCCTGGGTTCAAGCGATCCTCCTGCCTCAGCCTCTCAAGTAGCTGGGACGACAGATGGGTGCCACCACGCCCAGCTAATTTTTGTATTTTTAGCAGAGATGGGGTTTCACCATGTTGGCCAGGATGGTCTCGATCTCTTGACCTCGTGATCCACCTGCGTCCGGCCTCCCAAAGTGCTAAGACTACAGGCGTGAGCCACCACGCCCGGCCATGTTTTTTTTTAGTAAAGATAGGGTTCTGCTATGTTGGCCAGGCTGGTCTTGAACTCCTGACCTAAGGTGATCCATCCACCTCAGCCTCCCGAAGTGCTGGAATTACAGGCGTGAGCCACCACACCCTGCCTTAAATGGAAATCTTAAAGACATACATTTGCACGGAGTAAGCTAAACATTTGTCACCAAACACACAAAATGGTCGGGCGCAGGGGCTCACACCTGTAATCCTAGCACTTTGGGAGACCGGGGTGGGCAGATCACTTGAGGTCAGGAGCTGGAGACCAGCGTGGCCAAGATGGTGAAACCCTGTCTTTACTAAAAATACTCCCCAAAAATTACCTGGGCGTGGTGGCTCATGCCTGTAGTCCCAGCTACTCAGGAGACTGAGGCAGGATAATTCCTTGAACCGGGGAGGCAAAGTTTGCATTGATCCAAGATGGCACCACTGCACTCCAGCCTGCGTGACAGAACCTGACTCTGTATCAAAAACAAACAAACTCACACAAAATGGGAAGCCCAGTAAGTTGTATGATTCACAATGTTAATCTCACAGTAATTGCTGAGGAAAAGCAGTTAATATTAGGGACTGAATGTTGTATACACACCCCCACCACCACCACCACCAGTAATATGTTGAAATCCTAATCTTCAATGTAATGGTATTAGGGAGTGGGGCCTTTGGGAGGTGATTAGGTCATGAGGGCGGAGTCCTCATAATGAGATTCTTGCCCTTGTAAAAGGAACCCTAGAAAGCTCTCATTCCCTCTCCACCATGTGAAGATACAATGAGAAGACAGCAGTCTAACCAAGAAGAGGACCTGCACCCTGATCTCAAACGTACAACCTTCCGAACTGTCAGAAGTTACTTTCTGTTGTTTATAATGCATCTAGTCTATGGTACTTTCTTCTAGCAGCCCAAATGGACTAAGGCATAGGAA
Organism: Papio anubis; assembly: GCF_008728515.1. Lineage (NCBI taxonomy): Eukaryota > Metazoa > Chordata > Mammalia > Primates > Cercopithecidae > Papio > Papio anubis. Next base: position 20,259,594 of record NC_044992.1, read on the forward strand.
CAGCAGGAATGCCTCCTTAAAACTTCTTTATTTCGGCCGGGCGCGGTGGCTCAAGCCTGTAATCCTAGCACTTTGGGAGGCCGAGACGGGCGGATCACAAGGTCAGGAGATCGAGACCATCCTGGCTAACACGGTGAAACCCCGTCTCTACTAAAAAAAGTACAAAAAAAAAACTAGCCGGGCGAGGTGGCGAGCGCCTGTAGTCCCAGCTACTCGGGAGGCTGAGCCAGGAGAATGGCGTAAACCCGGGAGGCGGAGCTTGCAGTGAGCAGAGATCCGGCCACTGCACTCCAGCCTGGGTGACAGAGCGAGACTCCGCCTCAAAAAAAAAAAAAAAAAAAAACTTCTTTATTTCTTCAAGATGGTCTCGCCCTGTGACCCAGGTTGGGGTGTAGTGGCACAATCACGGCTCACTGCAGCCTCCATCTCCTGAGCTCAACAGATCCTCCTGTCTCAGCCTCCTGAGTAGCTGGGACTACAGGCATACACCGTCACACCCAGCTAATTTTTCTATTTTTTGTAGAGACAAGGTTTTGTTGCCTAGGCTGGTCTCCATCTCCCAGACTGTAGCAATCCTCCCGTCTTGGCCTCCCAAAGTGCTGGGATTACAGGTGTTAGCCCTCACACCTGGCCAAAACTTCTTAATTAGATAGAAACTCTGCTAGAGCACACCGACAGTGATTTCTATGTACTCTCCAAACATCTCTCCACTTCTAAGATCCCTAACATGATTTGGCAGGAATTACACAGGCTTCAGGTTCTCCCTTGGATGATGCCAGTTGAGCTCAGAAGAGAAACAGCAAACATTACTGTGGGCTTGCTGTGTTGCAAGGGTCTGCAGGCAGCTTCTGGGAAATAGGACCGGAAAGCCCCCAAGTCAAAGGTTGTCCCTGCCATCCCCTTCGGTGACATGAGCCTGTCTCACTTGTTTTACCCAATTTCATAACAAGCCCAATTCTTGTATATTTGAGTTTGTGATGCATTATCTAAATGGCCTCTTTTTGGTGGTCAGATAAGCTGGCCCAGCCAAAAGTCATCTGGCCCATTTCTCAAGTTCCATCAGAGTCCTAATTTCCACATCACTGCCTTTCAAATATGCCCTGTTGCTAGGTACTCATTCTTGGGTGTTGGTTACTTATTTAGAATGCAAATTCCTTACACCTTGAGGGAATCCTTCAAACTTTCCCACTGGACTCTACCCCTGGCTGATATCTGGGTCACAGTGATTGTTGATGCCATTGGCAGATGAGAGACCAGCCCTCGGTCAGCAGTCATGGTAGTAGTCCTGGCCTGGGGAGTTGGGAAGGGCGTCCTGGTGCACGCTCATCCAGCTTGTGCTGGGTGGAGAAAGCAGCTCCCTCAGACTGTGTCTGGGTCACGCTGCTCAACACCTGGCAAAGACCCAGCTTTCTAGGTTTGGCCCTATCTGGCCTCGGATCAGGAGGCTGTTCATATAGCAGCTTGGCCCACTTTCTCGCCACAGGGACTGCTGCCCAGAGGACTTAGCAGAAGTGTTGGCTGAGGCTGCAGTCCCAAGAAAGACAGGTGATTGCTGGCTTGGCTGCTTAACAGCTTGTAACTTTCAGAGCTTTGATATAAAAGTACTGTAATAATACCTCTCCTCCATGAATAGTGTTTAGCTTCTATTTTGTATATGCAACAGTGTCAGGTACATGGCAGGCACTCAACACCTGCTACTACCATTTGTTGAGCACTGACCATGTGCTCTTTACTATCCCTGATACTTCTTGACAACCCTATAGAATTATCCTGTAGTATAGCTGTGGAGGTTCAGAGAGGCCAGCTTCTCAGGTCACACAGCTAAGAGAAGACCATCAAGCATGTAAATTCAGATGAATCTGTCTCCAGGCTGGTCCCAGTGGCTCACACCTTTAATCCCAGCACTTTTGGAGGCCAAGGCGAGAGAGTCACTTGCACCCAGGAGTTCAAGACCAGCCTGGGCAACATAGTGAGGCCTCATCTCTACAAATAATAATTTTTTAAAAATTAGCTGCACATGGTGGTGTGCCTGCGGTCCCAGATAGTCTTGTAGCAGGACAAGTCACAGACAAAACCCCTCAGACACTGAGTTAAAGAAGGAAGCGGTTTATTCAGCCATGAGCATCGGCAAGACTCCTGTCTCAAGAGCCGAGCTCCCTGAGTGTGCAATTCCTGTCCCTTTTAAGGGCTCACAACTCTAAGGGGGTCTGCTTGACAGGGTCGTGATCAATTGAGCAAGCAGGGGGTACGTGACTGGGGGCTGCATGTACCAGTAATTAGATTGGAATAGAACAGGACAGGGATTTTCACAGTGCTTTTCTATACAATGTCTGTAATCTATAGATAACATAACCGACTAGGTCAGGGGTCGATCTTTAACTACCAGGCCCAGGGTGTGGGGCTGGGCTGTCTGCTTGTGGATTTCATTTCTGCTTTTTAGTTTTTACTTCTTTCTTTGGAGGCAGAAATTGGGCATAAGACAATATGAGGGGTGGTCTCCTCCCTTACTCTGGAGGCTGAGGTGGGAGGATCACTCAAGCCTGGGAGGTAGAGGCTGCAGTGAGCTGTGATTGCACCACTGCACTCCAGCCTGGCAACTAAGAGAGACCCCCATCTCAAACACAAAATAAATCTGTCTCGGGAGCCCTGTTTCTTTTCATGATGGCCATAGATGGGCACTGTCATTTAGGAAGGGCACTCAGTCAACATCAAATACCAAAATTAGCTCTCTTTTTTCTGTGAATTCTTCATTTCAATATTTTATTTTTGTGGGTACATAGGTGTATATGTTTATGGGGTACATGAGACTAAATTGGTTCTTGCCTGTGCCTCTGCCAACTCCCTGGAGCCAGCCATGATGTCAGGCTAAACCTTTCCCAACACTCCCTACCTTTCATTGAATCATAGAGAAAACAAACGCAGAAGGAATGACTCCAAATATAATTAGGCCATTGAAACCCACACAAGGTGTCCTTCGCCCACCACCTGCGCAAATGATACTAAAGGATGGTTAGTATTTTCCTACACACCACTATCCTTGGGAACTGATCTCCCATTTTCATTGCAATGTGAACAAATCCAACTCACACAGGCTGGAGCAGGATGCCCCAAAGCAGTCACTGCAGGTGAGGGAGTCACCTGACCCTGCAGCCCCTGGCTTTATTTATTTGTCATGGTCACAGGTTCAGCCTCTAGCTTTTTTTTTTTTTTTTTTTTAGACGGAGTCTCGCTCTGTCGCCCAGGCTGGAGTGCAGTGGCCAGATCTCAGCTCACTGCAAGCTCCGCCTCCCGGGTTCACGCCATTCTCCTGACTCAGCCTCCTGAGTAGCTGGGACTACAGGCGCCCGCCACCTCGCCCGGCTAGTTTTTTATATTTTTAGTAGAGACGGAGTTTCACCGTGTTCGCCAGGATGGTCTCGATCTCCTGACCTCGTGATCCGCCCGTCTCGGCCTCCCAAAGTGCTGGGATTACAGGCTTGAGCCACCACGCCCGGCCTAGCCTCTAGCTTTAAAGATCAACAAGAGGTCAGGTTACAAGCTGACGTGAGACCCTTTTTTTTTTTTTTTTCCCAATTTTTGTTTTTTGAGACAGAGACTTGCTCTGTCTCCCAGGCTGGAGAGCAGCGACACAATCATGGCTCATTGCAACCTCAACCTCCCGGATTTGAGCAATCCTCCCACCTCAGCCTCCTGAGTAGCTGAGACTTCAGGTGCGTGGCACCACACCTGGCTAGTTTTTGTATTTTTTGTAGAGTTGGGTTTTCACCACGTTGCCCAGGCTGGTCTCAAACTCCTGGGCTCAAGCAGTCCGCCCCCATCGGCCTCCCAAAGTGCTGGGATTACAGGCATGAGCCAGCACACCTGGCCTGACATGAGCCCCTTCTACCAGCTGTATCAGACAAGGGTAGTCCCACTTGCCTGGAGTTGACCTGCCAGTAATACCAGCCATTGGGGCTGGCCCTGGGTTAAGAGTCCGGGGGCCCGACTGCATTGGGTGGAACTGTTATCTAGATCAACTAATACAGATGCCATCTAGGGAGCAGGGAGAATTCATACCCAGGAAGGACCCAGCTCAGTAATAAAGGGTCAGACCATTCTTACCATATTTCATTGATAAAAAAATTATACTCTTATCTCTGCACTCTGAAATTAGGACATATTTTATAATCAAAGATGTCTTAAAAATTGTTTTTTTAAGCGGTACACACTGTAATGGTATATTACAGATAATGGTACAGATTCTAAGTGTCATTGAGGATTTGATAAACACAAAGTCAGAAGAATGTATATATAAAAGTCAAAGGTCAGTGGAATGCTGTATATAATGTCAGCAGTAAAAGACACCAGAAATAGATAGTAAGTGAAGTGTTAATTTCTATTTGTATTAAAGTGTTAATTTTCATTTGTATTAAAATAGAAATATAGTTAACATTTATGAACTTTCACCATGATTCAGGCACTGTTCTAAGTGCATAATGTGTATAATTGAATCCTCAAAACAACCCTATGAAACAGTTATCTTCATTTTATAAATGAGGAAACTGAGGCACAGAGAGGTTAACTAACTCACCAGAAGTCACCTGATAGTAAATAGCAGAGTCAGGATTCAAGCCCAGGCTATCTGACTCCAGAATCAAGAAATACTTGGGGCCGGGTGTAGTGGCTCACGTCTGTAATTTCAGCACTTCGGGAGGAAGAGTGGGGAGGATTGCTTGAGTCCAGGAGTTACAGGCCAGCCTGGGCAACAGAGACCCTGTTCCTACAAAAAACCATACAGTCTGGGTATGGTGGCCTGTGTCTGTGGTCCCAGCTACATGGGAGGGTAAGGTGGGAAGATCACTTGAGCCCGGGAGGTCCAGGTTGCAGTGAGCCATGTTTGCATCACTGCCCTCAAGCCTGGACAACAGAGTAAGACCCTTTCACAAAAGAAGAAAAAAAAAGAAATAGATGGCTTAAGATCTTTGCTCTAACCACTTTGCAGCTGTGTGCCCTTGGGTAAGCCCCTTAACCTCTCTGAAACTGCTCCTCATAATCACAGTTATGGCCCAGGGATGTATGAATTAAATAAGATCAAGCCCCAGAAGCACTTAACATAGGGCCTAGTCTTGGTGAGGGAGGGGGATGTTATTAATATGCCCAAAAGATCACATCTCCACACCACCACCAGCCTGGCTATTTATGAATATGCCATCCCCCATAAAAATTTGAAGCAAATCAGAGAATTGTTTTAGTGTTTTGAGCCGTTGTTTGTTTAGTTTTTTTTCTTTCTTTCTTTCTTTCCTGAAACAATGCCAAAGTCCTTAAAAACAGCCACACCCCACCATGGACTTCCTGTGAATGGTCAGAAGATCTGGGAGAGATGGGAGGGAGGCAGAGAAGTGGGTGAAAATCCAGCTTGACTTCCTGTCCCCAAGACACAAGCCCTGGAGCCCAGGGGAGGAGCCTCCTTCCACTGGAGAGCCTGCCAGGGCGGGGAAGGCTGCAGCCCGGGCTGGGCGGAGGTTTTTGCTACAACCAGTACTTGGGCCAACTCCATAGGGCGGGCTGTGTACAAAGACACAGACGATATTGTTTAGGGGCCCCTTGGGTATGGACAGATCATGGCACAAACCACCCTCTGGGGCCTGATTCTGAGCCTCTGCCCTGACAGTGACTGCCCTGGATTCCTCAGCATCCCGTGCCTCTCTGTGTCCCAGCACTGGTCATCCATGCACTCACTCACTCATTCATTCATTAATTCATGCATGCATTTATGTATTCACTCAGCAGCAATTGAACACTTGCCATATGCCAGACTACTGGGCGCTGGAGCTATCAAGACAGTTTCTGCCTTCTAGGAACTCCAGTCTAGGGCACAGATAATAATAGACCTGCAAACTCCTAAACAGCTGAGGAAAAGACAACCTCATAATTGCCATAATGGGCCACATGCAGGATCACTAATCATAGCCTTCCTTGCTTGCACAGGAGACAACAGAGAGAGATGATTGACAGCACACTACTAGGGTAGGCATCCCAGCTCTCTACTCACTGGCAAGTAACTGAACCTCTCTGCGTCTCTTTCCTTCACTGTAAAATGGGGATAATAGAAGTTACATCCCCATGGAGTTGTTATGAGGATTAGAGACTTAATAGTACTGAACCTGGAATAGGGCTGACCTGGACAATATAAGTACTGTCTTTCTTTAGTATGCTGCAAGTTCTTGGTACAATGCTGGGGTTCTATACCCACACCACCCCCGAAGTGAGAGAATGTGCCCAATGGACCTCACTAGAAAATGCGGGGTTACAAGGACCTCAGAGATGAACTAAGACTGGTGTTGACCTTCACAGTTACTGGTGGAATTTCTGAAAACATTTCTACCAGGCCCATTGCCTGGAGATTTTAAGTCCAAACCACAACCCAGGCCACACAGAAGTATGTCCCCTGGTGAAAACCACCAATGTGATTCAAACCCCTTCATGTTCCTAAAGTCAATCAACTTGACCAAGACAAGGTGGGCGTTAGTAGCAGAGCCCAGACTGATAAACTAAGGTACTGTTTTCTTTCAATCCTATTACTGGAACCAATGCTCCAGCAGCCCCTATAGCCGATGAGACCACAGCAGAAAGCACCAGAAACCAAGGAGGAAGCTGGGAAACTCCACATGGGGTGGTGCCTGCTGCTCCGCCCATCTGCCTCCCTACTTGGCTGCCCCTTCCCAATTCAAGGCACACTTTAGGGCTCACTTCTGCAATTCCTGCCATTCAAGGCTAATTCCATAGATAGTTGTGGACCTGCTCTTGGGCTGAACAAGGCCTGAAGAGAAGAGGCAGCTGCAGAGCCTGGCAGTCCCTCAGGGGCTCAGCCATCAGGACTGCATCTGAGCACACAGGGCCAGCCAGGTGGGGAATGTCATCGCAGGATCCCACACCCTACACTGGGGAACTGGCTGCGAAAGAGTTGGCCCTGTCTGCCTCCAGGCAGCTTCAACATCAGCTCCTGGTTGGGAGAAACCTTATTCTTTTTTTTTTTTTTTTTTTTTTTTTTTGAGATAGAGTCTTACTCTGTCACCCAGGCTGGAGTGCAGTGGCGCGATCTTGGCTCACTGCAACCTCTGCCCTCCGAGTTCAAGCGATTCTCCTGCCTCAGCTTCCCGAGTAGCTGGGATTACAGGCGTCTGCCACTGTGCCAGGATAATTTTTTGTGTTTTTAGTAGAGAAAGGGTTTCACCATGTTGGCCAGACTGGTCTTGAACTCCTGACCTGGTGATCCACCCACCTCAGCCTCCCAAAGTGCTGGGATTACAGGCATGAGCCACCACGCTCGGCCTCGGGAGAAACCTTATTCTTAACTCTGTCAGAGTTAAGAGCCCATGGATACCCTCACTCCTAGAGAAAATGTATGCACCCCACATCTGGAATTCATTTTCCCAATGTTGGATATAAACTCCTGGCATCCACTCTTGCTGATGCTGTCTTCACAGACCTTTGTCCAGCCTGCCCCGGTAGCTACAGGGGATCTTCCTAAAATGCAGATCTGACCCAGGCTGGGCCTTTAAACTCTTGACTGCCCTGGGCCCTCCCCTGTCTGGACCCTGTCCAATCCCTCCAGGCTTTCCCAAGCCCAGACCTCCTGCTCTGGTTCTTCTCCCCACTCTTCCATGATCCAGCTGGCCCTCCAGTCTCCTCCTAGGCCTGCTAAAAGAAATATATTTATGTTTTTAAAGAGAGAGTTGAGGCCAGGTGAGGTGGCTCATACCCGTAATCCCAGCACTTTGGGAGACTGAGGTGGGTAGATTACCTGAGGTCGGGAGTTCGAAACCAGCCTGGCCAACATGGTGAAATCTCGTCTCTACTAAATATACAAAAATTAGCTGGGCATGGTGGCACGCGCCTGTAGTTCTAGGTACTTGGGAGGCTGAGGCAGAAGAATCGCTTGAACCTGGGAGGTAAAGGTTGCAGTGAGCCAAGATCGTGCCACCACACTCCAGCCTGAGCAGAGCAAGACTCCATCTCAAAAAAAAAAAAAAAAAAAAAAAAAAGAGAGAGACTCGATTTTTGAAAATATTAAGTAGTGAATAATACAGATGATTGGCAGGTGTGGCTCAAATTATGAGAGTGGTTTGCAAAGACTTAAGTTGGAAAAGCAATGCAGAGAGATGGAAGGGACAGAGGGAAGAGATCAAGGGGCCAGAAAGGGGTCTTAGCCAGCTCTTTGGCATTGACAGTGTTCGTGTGCACGACTGTCTAGCCCCAGACCTGGAGGGCAGGCGAGGCCAGTCACATGTTTGTCTCTTAATCAACTGTTATGATTCAGAAACAATGAGCAGCAATGCTCAGGTGTGTCAAGGAAGGAAGGTGCTAGGTGTAATGTAAGTCTGGACAGATGACTACGAGTTTGCTAAGTTGGGTGAGGGGGGCAGTAAGGGTATCGGGGTGTGAAGCAGTTTCCAGTATTTTAGGGAAACTGATGCAATCAAAGCATAGCAGTGCAGGGACAGGGTTAGTTTTGCTTGTCAGCTATAGGGCAGCTGGGAAATAATGTACCAGAGAGTGCAAGGCAAGAGGCAGGAGGAGCAGGGTGGAGGCTATGACACCATTAACATTCATTCTACTTTGCCACATAGTATTAATTATTATCATTTATAATTGCCACATCATCTCTCAGAACATTTTAATTTATTCAATGAAAATAGTCATAGCTAATATTCACAATCATGTATACCTCACCTATTTTACCTTCTTTAATTGTTAGAATCCTATAAATTTGGTTCTACTCCAATCATCATCCTTATTTTACAGAAGAGGAAACTGAGGCACAGAGGGGTACATAATTTTCCCTAGGTTGCACAGCAAGTTACTGCAGAACTGGGATTTGAACCCAGCAGGCTGGCTCTAGGAACTGTGTTTCTAACTGCTGCACTGCCTTTTCCCTCGCCTCACAGGTTCTCAAACATCTACTGAGGACCTGCTCTGGCCCACTGCCTGTCCTATGCTTTCTGCATAGGGAAAAGCCTGTGTATTGAAGGAGCTTTCAGCCTAATTAACAATTTCCCTGTGGGTGGACACTTCAAGTATTTTCTCCTTTTAAAGATAGCTCCTCGAGGAATGAAGCTTTTGTAATCTCAAAGCTGGACAAAAACTGTGCATCTAGTGGGTCAGAAGTTCTGCTTCATAGGCTGGGAGCAGTGACTCATGCCTGTAATCCTTGCACTTTGGGAGGCCAAGGTGGACAGATCACTTGAAGTCAGGAGTTCAAGATCAACCTGGCCAACATAGAGAAACCCCGTGTCTACTGAAAATATAAAAATTAGCTGGGCGTGGTGGCACACGCCTGTAATCCCAGCTACCCAGGAAGCTGACGTGGGAGGATGACTTGAGCCTGGGAGATGAAGGTTGCAGGTGAGCCGTGATCACACCATTGTACCCCAGCCTGGGTGACGAGCAAGACCCTGTCTTTAAAAAAAAAAAAAAAAAAAGTAGTTATGCTTCATAGCTCTTGTTCATGCTTTCAGATTGCTTTCCAAAAGTGCAGAGTCCATTTAAACCACCAGCACCAGTGTGTATCTGCAAGTGACAATCTCGCCAGAACCTCACCAGCACTGGGCATTATCTTGCCAAAAAAGCTTTGGTACCCAGTGAGTTCCACAGGCAGCTTCTTCATCTGTGGGGTTCACATCCCCAATCCAGTCACAAATGAAGAGAAAAGCTTGTTAAAGGTCAATGGAATATTAAGTTACAGAGAGGATGGGGGATACACGTACGACTGTGAAGTGGGCCAGAGTCACGGGGCTTTTGCACTTAGACTGGGAAGAGTACTGTCTTTCCTGGGTCTAATCTGAAAATGTTCCCTTGAGGCAACGAGATTTCAAGAGCAAGAGGCTCAGACACAGAACATATAACTTTGAGTTGAGATGTGCGAGTAAAAAAGGAAAGAAGACAGATTGGGAACATTTCTCCCCAAACATTCCACAGATAATAAATATTCCACATTATCATTTAATGTCACCAACCTCTCTTGTTCCCATCACATTGTATTATAATTGTTTATATATCTGTCTTGTGAGCAGACCAGGAGTCTAGACATTTTTCCATCTAGTTTCCCGACGTAGATAGTGACGCACTTTGTGTGGCATGATGTGCCAGACACACGGAGGGTTCTCTGAGAACACTCGTTGAACTGGTCTGAACATCAGACACTATTGTATTATGCTGGTTCCTAACACTCATACTGCAATATAATTCCCCAAGAAGAATCATACGACTTCTAGCCGGGCGCTGGGTACTGCCTGTAATCCCAGCACTTTGGGAGGCCGAGGCGGATCACAAGGTCAGGAGATCGAGACCACAGGAAACCCCGCCTCTACCTAAAAAATACAAAATTAGCCGGGCTGTGGTGGGCGCCTGTAGTCCCAGCTACTCAGGAGGCTGAGGCAGGAGAATGGCGTGGAACCCGGGAGGCGGAGCTTGCAGTGAGCCGAGATCACCACCGCACTCCAGCCTGGCGACAGCGCCGACCTCGGGCTCAAAAAAAATCATACGCACTCTTTTCTTAGCGGGGCAGCACGACAGGGAGCAGGTAGGAAGAGGTGAGCAAGAGGGAGGCAAAGCTTGAAAACTGTGCAGGGACCAGGTGCGGTGGCTCATGCCTTACACCTGTAAACCCAGCAATTTTGAAGGTTGAGGCAGGTGGATCCCTTGAGCCCAGAAGTTTGAGACCAACCTGAGCAACATGGTGAAAACCCATCTCTACCAAAAAATAAAAATAAAACAATCAGCTGGGGTGGTGGTGTACCCCTGCAGTCCCAGACACTTGGGAGGCTCAGCCGGGAGGATTACTTGAGCCCAGGAGGTGGAGGCTGAAGTGAGCTGAGATTGCACCACTGCACTCCAGCCTGGGTGACAGAGTGAGACCGTGCCCAAAACAAGGTCCGGGCACCCATGGCCTGCCATGCCTGTAATCCCAGCACTTTGGGAGGCTCAGGTGGTGGATCATGAGGCTGAGTCTGAGACCAGCCTGGCCAAGATGGTGAAACCTTGTTTTACTTAAAAAATACAAAAGCAATAGGTATGGAACAGGGTGCTCAGGAATCCAGCTGAGGCTGGAGAATCGCTTGAACCTGGGAGGCAGAAGGCAGGAGCTAAGATTGACCACTGCATCTCCAGCCTGGCGACAGAGCAAGACTCTGTCTCCAAAACAAACAAACAACAAAACAAAACAAAAACAAACAAAAACTGGGTGCAGGTTAAAGTAGTCCACTGTAAGAGATATTCAGAAGCCCTAGCACGAGGCAAAACATGGAACAGAGAGACTTGCTCCTTATTTCTCTGTCTCATCCCCCAGGGCCTGGATCAAGCCCAGCAGAGGGGCTCCACAAAACCGCACCAATCACTCAAGTGACCACTAGGGTGACCCCCAGACCAGGGTAGGCCCCAGCCTGTATTTAGACAATAAGCAGACGAAAGTCTGGCAAAGCTAGGTCTGCTAAACCCAGCCCGCAGCACAGAGATGCATTTACTGCATCTGAAAAATAAGCTGCAATCTGCATTCTGCTACTGCTTCAAAAAGGAGAGAAAAAGAGTTGTTAGCAAAGCCAGGGCAGGGCTGGGCAAAAAGGAGGCTTAGTCTGTATTAATCAAGAAGTGCTAATGTGACATTGTTCATCTGTCCTAAGAGCCTGAGGGTGGTGGGAGATGTTTGATGACAAAATAAGGTGGCTGAGGGGCCAGGGGTGCCAGAAGGACCACAGAGGCCACATGGGAAGACAGAAGCTTTAGACGGGACTGCTTCCCGCCCTGGGATGAGGAACAGGAGAGGGGGGTGAGGTGTCGAGGGAGGGGTGACTCTGAGGCCGACAGTGCACTGCCTGGGGAGTGGCAATCACGTAGCCCTGCCAGCACCTGCCCAGCCTCCTGTCATCACAAACTTTTGAAGCAGCCCAGAAGACTCCATGCGGTCCACGCAGAGTTATCTCGCCGGCTGTGGCTCGCCTGTAATCCCAGCACTTTGGGATGTGGCAGACGGTGGATCAATTTAGGTCAGAAGATCAGACCATCCTGGCTTAACATGTGGGAAACCCCGCCTCTCTACTAAAAATACAAAAAAATCCAGCCGCGAGATGGCGAAGGCCAGGTCCTTCAGCTACTGGCGCTGAGCAGGAGAATGGCGTGAAACCCGGGAGGCGGAGCCGCAGTGAGCTGAGATCCGCCACTGCACCTCCAGCCCGGCGACAGAGCCGGTGACTCCTGGCCTCAAAAAAAAAAAAAAAAAAAAAAAAAAAAAAGAAAGTTATTCTCCATGGAGGCTCCCACAGCATGCACCCAGACATGTACCATAAAGCTAATCTCCCTAACTGTCCAGCCATAGGGAAGGCCAGGTTCACCATGTGGCAGGATGTTAGGAGCCTTTACAAAGAAAGCCATGAAGCTGTAGGAAGAGAACACAGAACTTCCAGAATGGTAGAGTTCAGTGATTATAATTGTAGTATACACATACACAAATATATATATACACATATACACAAATGTGTATATATATACATATACAAATGTATATACACATATATATATTTACATATATATATATAATGTGTTGCAAAGCTTAGAAGGATGGATTTATACCAAACTCTTTTTTTTGTTTTTGGTTTTTTTTTGAGACAGAGTTTCACTCTTGTTGCCCAGGATGGAGTGCAATAGCGCGATCTTGGCTCACGGCAACATCTGCCTCCCAAGAACCTAGGATTACAGGAATGCACCACTACGCCTAGCTAATTTTGTATTTTTAGTAGAGACGCGGTTCAGACTGGTCTCGAACTCCCAACCTCAGGTGATCGGCCCGCCTCAGCCTCTCAAAGTACTGGGATTACAGGTGTGAGCCACTGAGCCCAGCCATATACCAAACTCTTAACAGTGTGAACCCAAAATATCTGAGACAGAAAGTTTATTTTGCCAAGGTTAAGGATGTGCCCATGACACAGCCTCAAGAGGTCCTGATGACATGTGCCCAACGTGGTAGGGGTACAGCTTGCTTTCATACCTTTTATTATTTTTCTTTTTCTTTTCTTTTTTTTTTTTTTTTTTTTTTTTTTTTTTGAGATGGAGTCTCGCTCTGTCGCCCAGGCTGGAGTGCAATGCTGTGATCTCAGCTCATGGAAACGTCCGCCTCCCGGGTTCAAGCGATTCTCCTGCCTCAGCCTCCCGAGTAGCTAGGACTACAGGCATGTGCCACCACGCCCTGGTTACTTTTGTATTTTTAGTTGAGATGAGGCTTCTCCATGTTGGTCAGGCTGGTCTCAAACTTCCGACCTCAGGTGATCCACCTACCTCAGCCTCCCAAAGTGTTGGGATTACAGACATGAGCCACTGCACCCGGCCGCTTTCATACATTTTAGGAAGACAATACATCAATCAATACAGGCAAGGTTTACATTGGTTTGATCTGGAAGGGCAGGACAATTCAAAGTAGGGCGCAGCTTCCAGAGGTCAGATTTTAAAACCTTCTGATTGGCAATTGATTGAAAGAATTATTATCAGTAGAAAGGAATGTCTGGGTTATGATAAGAGGTTGTGAAGACCTAGGTTTTATCACACAGACGAAGCCTTCAAGTAGCAGGATTTAGGGAGAATAGACGGTATTGTTTCTTATCAGACCGAAGGTCCCCGTTAATGTGAATGCTGGAGGGTATAATGAGGCATCTCCCACCCCCTCCTCCATCATGGCCTGACTAGATTTTCAGGTAACTCTGGAATGCCTTTGGCCGAGAGGAGGGGTCCATTATTTTTGGTTACGACAGTGAGAAGTGAGTTGGGGGAGAACTGGACTTTTGTTTGGGTTCTATTTTATACACATCTCTATCGTTTGGATATTCTGCAGCAAGCATTAAAAAAAATTTTTAATGCTAAAGACAAATTGATGCCTTCAAGTCTGTGAACACTGTCATCCCAGCAAAGACACAGGGCACCTGCTTTCCCATGTTCTGGGCATGTCCTCACAAGTTGGGGTGAGAGAGAGTTGATCCCTCTGCCGCTCTGCCCACTCCTGCCAATGGCTGTGCTTCCTGGCAAGTCATTAGCTCTTCTGAGCCTCAGTGTGCCCACCCATAATGCAGGCAGAGGCATCTCAGATGCTCCAGAGTCACTGGGAAATGGCACATGGGGTGGCAGAAAGGTGCGAGGGGGAGCGAACAAGAAGGCACTATGTTAGCAAAACTCAGCATGAGGGAGGCCCAGGGGCAGCCCAGCTGCTCGGCTGCAACCTCAAGGGAGGGCAGGGAAAGAAGAGGAAGGAAAGAAAAAAGGAGAGGAGCCAGGCCTGGTGGTTCACTTTGGGAGGCCAAAGAGGGCAGATCACTTGAGGCCAGGAGTTCAAGACCAGCCTGGTCAACATGGTGAAACCCCGTCTCTACTAAAAATACAAAAATTAGCCAGGTGTGGTGGTGTGCATCTGTAGTCCCACCTACTTGGGAGGCTGAGGCAGGAGGATCACTTGAACCTGGGAGGTGGAGGCTGCAGTGAGCCAAGATTGTGCCACTGTACTCCAGCCTAAGCTACAGAGTGAGACTCCATCTCAAGAAAAAAAAAAAAAAAAAAAGAAAGAGAGAGAAAAGAAAAGAAAGGAGAGGAAGGGCCACTGGACTCTGGACTCAGTGCCCTCCTTGGTCTCATGCCCTTGCTGACCTCCCTCCTGGCATGTGAGGTCTTCATGCTGCTCAGGAGGCTGACCTCCTCTCCTCTGAGAGGTCCTTCCCTCCCAGGTCTCCTCCATCCAGCTGAGCAGACCAGGCCTATACAGGCTGCTTCTCGTTCCACTGAGGCCCAGCAGCTTACACCTTTGGACTGGGTGACAAAAGTGTCCTCCTTATTAGCAAAAAGAATTTTGGAGGGAAAGAGAAATGGCATCCTCAGACATCCTAGGGCAGAGTCAGAAGCAGAGAGGAGATTGAATGGGCTCTCGGGTGGGTGTGGAAGGTCACTGCAGGCTGCCATAGGAAGACAGGCCTGGGCTCACAGGAGCAGGATGTGGGGAGGGGGATTGCCGGGCAGGGGTGGGGACCAAAGTAAGGGCCACCTGGTAAGAGCCAGTCAGAGGAGTGGGGCAGGGTTAGACCACAAGGGAATCCAATGCCAGGGGGCCAGGGGATGTATTGCAATGTGGGCAGCTGAACCTGAGATGTGACAAGAAGATCAGTGATTTGGCGACCTGCCCAGGCAGGCACAGCCCCAGGGTCCTGAGATGACACATTCTAAACTCAGGTGACCCGGGATTTGGGAGTTCACTAGCAACTGGTTGTCAGGCACGGGGCCTGGCACTTAGTAGGGGCTCTTCAGATATTTGTCACATCAATGAGCCAGACAGTAAGTCGAGATGCCCTTCCTAGTCACCTCCTGCCGGCGTTCACGCTGTGAACCAGCGAACTAGGCCACCGGCCTGACCCAGTTTTCCCTGTGGCCTGCCAAACCCAAGGAGAAGCAGACACGGCTGGCGCGGGCGCCCAGGGTGACTCGGAGGCGTGGCTCTGCAGTCGCCCTGGAGCAGCTGCCCTTCCGACCCTGCCTGGGCTATGACTCATCTCATAGCCCAGGAGAAAGGGGCCTTTGTGAGCCCCCAGCTCCGGCGTCTCCCGGACAACACCGCCCTCCGGTGGCCGCGAGCCGCGAGGGCTGGGGAAGCCGCCCGAGAGGCAGCGCCCGAGCTCCCCACGAGCTGCGGTGCCATTGGAAGCGTCAGCGCCCGCCCCTCGGAGTCCAGCCCTGTCGCGGGGAAGAAAGGGGGAGGAACCGCCAACCCCTAGAGGGCAAGTGGGCTCAGCCCTAGGAAATGCTCCAACCCCTCCCAGACGCCCCGGGAAACGGTATCCCAGAGCTCCGCTCCCTGGAGACCCCTCCAGAGGGGGACCTGGGGCCCCGCCCCGCAGGTGGAGAAGGGGTGAATGCCTTTCCTGCCGAAAGCCTGGTCAGCCGCCCTGCTTGTTGCGTCTCCAAGACCACGTGTCTGCTACATTTTAAAATTAGATTGGAACATCTGACTTACTCCTTTTGTGAGTTGCCTATTCATATCTTTGGTCTGCTTTTCCATTTTCTATTTTTTCTCTTGTTAATGTACAGAAGCAGTTAAAAAATATCAGTTCTGTCAAATGTGTTGCAAATATTTTTCTAAGCTTAGAATTTTACCTTCTAATTTTGTTTTTGGTGATATTTCATACACCACACGACGTTTTGATGTGGGATGACCTTTTGATATTTTTCTTTTCCTTTCTTTTTTTATTTTTGAGACAGAGTCTCACTCTGTCACCCAGGCTGGAGTACAGTGGCATGATCTTGGCTCCCTGCAACCTCCGCCTCCCAGCTCAAGCCATCCTCCCACCTTAGTTAGCCTCCTTAGTAGCTGGAACCATAGGTGCACACCACTACGCCCGGCTAATTTTTGTAACTTTTGTAGAGAGGAGGTGTCGCTATGTTGCCCAGGCTGGTCTTGAACTCCTGGGCTCAAGCAATCTGCCTGCCTTGGGCCTCCCAAAGTGCTGGGATTACAGGCTTGAGCCACTACTCCTGGCCTTGATGTTTTCCTTTATTCTTTCTCCCTTTGTTTTTTTTTAATTGTAAAACTGCTCCCATCTGAGTATCACACAGACATTTCAGATCTATATTTTTTCTTTTCTCCTCCTCTTCGCCCCTTCCCTCCCTCCATTTCCTCTTACTCCTTCATTTAGCTTTTAAATCCACCTAGGACTAATTTTGATATAAAGTGGAAGATAAAGATCTAAACTTATTTTTTTTCTGAATACTCAACTTTTCATATGTCATTGTTCGGCCTTTCTCTCTCTCTTTTTTGTTTGTTTGTTTGTTTTCAGACAGTCTTGCTTTTGTCTCCCAGGCTGGAGTGCAGTGGCACAATCCCTGCTTACTGCAACCTCCGCCTCTCAGGTTCAAGCGATTCTCCTGGCTCAGCCTTCCCAGTAGCTGGGATTATAGATGCGTGCCACCATGCCCAGGTAAGTTTTGCATTCTTAGTAGAGATGGGTTTCCACCACGTTGACCAGGCTGGTGTTGAATTCCTGACATCAAGTGATCCACCCACCTCAGCCTCCCAAAGTGCTGGGATTACAGGCATGGGCCACCATGCCCAGCTCAGCCTTTCTCTTTTAGTAGAATATTTCCTCACTGGTTTGAAATATCACCTTAATTATAAACTAAATGCTCGGGCCTATTTCTGGCCAGGACCCTGACCTTATACATTAAGCCAAAGGATATGGACTTCTTTAAAAAAAAAAAAAATCATATTAGGCCGCTAATTATGGATTTAGGACATTTATTCACATTGTTTTTAAGCTCCAACTAAAAGCAGGCTTGAATGAAGCATCTGCACAGGAAAACTGGAGAGGAAAGATTTCATTTAAAAGGACATAAACATTTTAAGTTCTTTCTTTAAATTTATTATTATTTATTTTTAATAGAGACGTGGTCTGGCTATGTTGCCCAGGCTGGCTTTGAACTCCTGGGCTCAAGCAGTCGTCTTGCCTCAGCCTCCTAAAGTGCTGGAATTACAGGCATGAGCCACCACACCTGGCCAACATTTTAAATTCTTGTTATACAAAATGTCAAACCTTCCTCCAGAATGTTCATAGACTAAAGCACATCCTTCCAAAAGCATGTGAGAATGCCCTTTAAACTACACCGTTCTGAGGTTGAGTATTGTTTGTAAAACTACATCCCAATTTGAAAGGCAAAAATACCATCTCATTGTTCTCTCATAATTTGCATTTCTTTAATGCTTGAAAGTGAATTTTTTCATGGTCATTTATAAAATACCTAGATATAAGCTTGACACAAAATGTGCATGTCCTATAAACAACAAAAACTTAACTAAGAGGTTTTAAATAAAGTTTACATACATGGAAAGGCATGTGACACTTGTGAATGGAAAGATGCCGGTTCTGGCCAAATTAATATATAAGTTTTGTGTGATTATTTTTTATAGCATTTTTTTTTATTTTTTTAAAAATTAGAGATAGCCTCTTGCTGTGTTGCCCAGGCTGGAGTGCAGTGGTGTGCTCATGGCTCACTGTAACCCCAAACTCTTGAGCTCCTGTGATCCTCCCACCTCAGCCTCCCAAGTAGCTAGGACTACAGGTGCATGCCACTACGCCCAGCTAATTTATGTATTTTTAATTTTTTTGTAGAGATAGTGTCTTGCTGTGTTGCCCAGGTTAGTCTCAAATTATTATTATTATTTTTTCTGGAAAGAGTCTCACTCTGTCCCCCAGGCTGGAGTGCAGTGGTGTGATCTTGGCTCATTGCAACCTCCAGCTCCCCAGTTCAAGCAATTCTCATGCCTCAGCCTCCCGAGTAGCTGGGATTACAGGTGTGCACCACCATGCCTAACTAATTTTTTGTTTTTTAGTAGAGACGGAATTTTGCCATGTTGTCCAGGCTAGTCTCAAACTCCTGAGCTCAGCCAATCTGCCCACCTCGGCCTCCCAAAGTGCTAGGATTAAAGGCGTGAGCCATTGGGCCCGGCCTGGTCTCAAACTCTTGTACTCGAGCAATTCTCCCACCTCGGTCTCCCAAAGTGCTGGGATTATAGGTATGAGCCACTGCACATGACCAGTTTTGTGCAATTGTATTAATAATAAAAATTCCAATATGATATTTTTGGGGAATTTTACATAGTGAATCTAAAGGTCATAGACAAGTTGGGACAACCAAGAACACTGAAAAAAATGGCCAGCAAAGGAGAACTTGTTCATATTAGCAGGTGTTCTAGAAAGACCCTCTAATCTCCCTACCCAGCTGGGATTTTGAAGAGATGTTGTAGTGAAGTTACTATTTACAGAGACATGGGCCGGGTGAAGGGAACCAAGAGGGGAAGTTGAAGCTTGTGCAACAGCAGGACTCCATTAGCACCCCAGACAGTTCGTTCGGAGGGTCGGCCGCACCCAAGTTACAGGCCTAGGGCTGCAGCCACTGCCAGAACCACAGCAAAGCAGGGAGGAAGCAGGACAAATACATACCCCCTCCCATCCTGTCACCTGTCCCCCTTGCTGTTGCCTCTTGATGGCTGAACCTTATTCAAAGTGGCCAGGGGAAGTAAGTGATTCAATGCTTAGGGCTGGCTCAGTCTCCCAGGGCACAGAGAAAGGTAGGGGAGGCCGCAAAGAGTATCTGGGGACACAGGGATTAATCAGGACATGCGGTAAGTCCACCTTGGGACACTTTTCTAAGAAAATCATCTGCCATATGCTCAAATATTTTTTACAAGGATATGGACTGCAATATTATCTACTGTTTCAAACAAGCCAACTTAAGTGTTCGACAGTAGAAGTTTTGTTAAATAAAAAATGTTATGTCGGCTGGGCATGGTGGCTCACGAGTCATCCCAGCACTTTGGGAGGCTGAGGCAGGAGGATCACTTGAGGTCAGGAGTTCAAGACCAGCCGGTCCAACATGGCAAAACCCCGTCTCTACTAAAAATACAAAAACTAGCTGGGCATGGTGGTGCATGCCTGTAGTACCAGTTACTGGGGAGGCTGAGGCAGGAGGATCACTTGAGCCCAGGAGGTTGACGCTCAGTGAACTATGATTATGCCGCTGTGTTCCAGACTGGGTAGCAGAACGAGACCCTGCCTAAAAAAGAAAGAAAGAAAGAAAGAACCCGGGAGGCGGAGGTTGCAGTGAGCCAAGATTGAGCCGCTGCACTCTAGCCTGGGTGACAGAGCAAGGCTCTGTCTCTAAATAAATAAATAACAAAGTGAACAATTCAGTGGCATTTAGTATATTCATAATGATATGCAGTCATCACGTCTATCTAGATCCAAAGCGTTTCCATCACCCCCAAAAGAGAGCCACACCCATTATACAGTCACACTGCATTCCTCTCTCCTTACAGCCTGGCAA
Source organism: Papio anubis (assembly GCF_008728515.1). Taxonomy (NCBI): domain Eukaryota; kingdom Metazoa; phylum Chordata; class Mammalia; order Primates; family Cercopithecidae; genus Papio; species Papio anubis. The sequence goes on from NC_044992.1 coordinate 20,279,469, forward strand.
CCACAAGTCTACTTTCTGTTCCTGTGGATTTGCCTATTCTGGATATTTCATATAGGTGGAGTCATACAGTATGTGACCTTCTGTGCCTGGTTTCTTTCACTTAGCATAATGTTTTCAAGGTTCATCCACGTGGTAGTATGAATATTTCATTCCTTTCCAAGGCCAAATAATGTTCCATTGTATGGACAGACCACAACTGGTTTATCCATTCATCCACTGATGGACATTTGGGTTGCTTCCACCCTTTGACTGTTGTGAATAGTGCTGCTATGAACATTTGTTGAGGAAGTAATAATTAGGTAGCAACCTGACAAAGCAGATTTTCTCATTTGTGAGATTTTTTTTATATGAACATGTCTGGCTAATGCCTGTAATTCCAGAACTTTGGGAGGCCGAGGTGGTCAGACTGCCGGAGCCCAGGAGTTTGAGACCAGCCTGGGCAACATGACAAAAACTTAGTCTCTACAAAAAATACAAAAATTAGCCAGGGCCAGGCGTGGTGCCTCACACCTTTAATCCCAGCACTTTGGAGGCCAAGGCAGGTGGATTGCTTGAGCTCAGGAGTTTAAGACTAGCCTGGACAACATAGTGAGATCCTATCTATTTATTTTTAAAAATTATTTTAATTTTTTTTTTTTTTTTTTTTTTTTAGATGGAGTCTTACTCTATTGCCCAGGCTAGAGTGTGGAGTGCAGTGGTGCAATCTCGGCTCACTGCATGCAACCTCCACCTCCCAGGTTCAGGCGATTCTCCTGCCTCAGCCTCCCAAGTAGCCAGGATTACAGGCATGCGCCACCACACCCGGCTAATTTTTGTATTTTTAGTAGATATGGGGTTTGACCATGTTGACCAGGCTGGTCTTGAACTCCTGACCTCAGGCGATCCACCCGCCTCAGCCTCCCAAAGTGTTGGGATTACAGGTGTGAGCCACCAGGACAGGCCTCCAATTTTTTTTTTTAATACAAAAAATAGCCAGGTATGGTGGCACATGTCTGTAGTCCCAGCTACTCGGGAGGCAGAGGTGGGAGGATCATTTGAGCCCAGCAGTTCAAGGCTGCAGTGAGCCTAGATTGTGCCACTGTACTCCAGCCTGGGTGACAGAGTGAGGCCCTGTCTCAAAAAAAAAAAAAAAAGAAAAACATATGGTGGTATAAAAGCAAATGACATTTTTGCCATACACATAATAAAACCAGCTTTATTGATTTCCAGGAATATCTGGGTCCAAAGAAAATGTTCTGTAGAGAGAAGGGAAGAAAATAAGCATTTGTTGAGAACCAAGTGTCAGGGCTAATACATGGTAGCAAATGCTGCCCTGCCTGTATCTCCTCGGCCACCTGAAGTCACCTGCAGACAGCACCTTTAGGAAGGTGGCTTCCTACATCTCTGCCTAATGACATTTCCTGGATAACCAGCACTCGTTTACATAGGGGCAGTTCCAAGGCACTTCCTCATCCTGTAACTGAATGGCAGGTTAGTTTGCGGAGTCCAGTTTTTTTTTTTTTTTTTGAGATGGGGTCTCACTGTGTCACCTAGGCTGGAGGCCGTGGCTCATGCCTGTAATCCCAGCACTTTGGGAGGCTGAGGGTGGCAGATCGCTTGAGCTCAGGAGTTCGAGACCTGCCTGGGCAACATGGGGAAAACCCGTTTCTACAGAAAAATGCAAAACTTAGCCAGGTAACCCAACCCCACCTGTGGTCTTAGCTACTTAGGAGGCTGAGGTGGGAGGACCACTTGAACCCAGGAGGCAGAGGTTGCAGTGAGCTGAGATCCTGCTACTGCACTCCAGCCTGGGTGACAAAGCCAGACCCTGTCTCAAGTAAGTAAGTAAGTAAATAAATAAATAAATAAATAAATAAATGCCTGGTATAAATTAGTCCAAAGCTAGCTTAGGGGAAGGAGTACAGGTGTCCCGCCTTTAAATATACTGCTTTACTTTTGGAGCAGAAAGCAGGCACTTTTAAAAGGCAGGGGAAGAAGTGAGCAAGTGGGGGTCTGCATGTTAGCTCTGGTACCTTAGCTACTGGGCAGTTGAACGGGTGACTGCTAGAGCCTTCGTGAGCAGGACTAGAAATCCCCAGGTGGGAGGGAGTCTTACGGAAATTGGCTGTTATCTCTCAAGGCAGCCTCTTGGTGAGCGAAAGTTCTGAGGCAACCAGGTGGAGGATAAGAGTTCCCCGATGGGCAGGCTTTGGTTTGCAAATCAACGTAACTCTCTAGGAGAGATCCATCTTGGAGCACAAAGTTAAATGAACTTGCCCTGTAGGGAACATCTGCTGAAAGGTGAGGTAAAAGGTTGTATTTGCATGTCTAAAGGAATGAGTAGGAAGTGGGAAACTGGGGAACAGGAGAAAGAGAAAAGAAGAGAGAAAAAATAATTAACCATCTCTTAGAAAAACGGGGCTATTCACAGTCCCTCAGCTAAATACCCTCGAAGTGTGTTTGACCCAGGCTCACAGCCGTCCCTGGTGGGGGTGAGCCCCAGTTGCCCACTAGCGGTTAACTCAGACTTCTAGGGCTTTCCTCCCTTCTGGTCTCACTGGTCCCCTCCCTCACTGCCTTTAGATTTCTTACCTCTACTTGCTGATTTACCTTGAGCAATTGCTTAAACTTTGTGCCTTAGGGACCTCATTTGTAACATAGGGTGGTCATAGTACCTGCTATGATGAGGACAAAAGAAGCTAACAGGTACCAAGTGCTTAGAACAGTGCCTGGCACATAGTATGTCCTCAAAAATGTCAATCACGACTACATAAATAGAACAAGTAAGCAGGCTGTGGGAAATGAAACTCACCCGGCCAGCTTCGGTTTCCACCTCTGTGAAATGTACATCAAAATGTCTATTTTGAGAGATCACTGTGAGGGTACATTGAATGACATAACCTATGTCAGGTACAAAGCACAGGGCTTGGCCCAGAGTGGGCTAGTGCTGGACATGCTAACTGCTCTATTTTCATCAAGCGGCTGTGCTGTCAAGAGAGAATGACCTCTACCAAGCAAGAAGGGCCAAGAGTTGGGGTGCAAGTGAGACCATTTCTGACTCCCAGGCCACTTCCTCCTTTGTCACTGGAGAAAGGTGCGATTTCAGGCAGGTCGTGTCCCTTGGGCCTTGGTTTTAACATCTCTAAAAAGGAGTGATTGGATTTGGGGGATTGCTAAATGATGTCCTACTGGCTCTAAAGATCTAGGGAGAGCCCCTGTCCTGAAATAGACACACACACACACACACACACACACACATTCCTATACACACATATATTCACACATACACAATACATACATATACTCATATACACACATGCTTATGTAACTGATAGGTTCTTGCTTCCTGCTGCACAAATAAAGAACACGCCATAGCAGTAAGGAAAGAATTTAATTGACTTGTAGCCAGCCACACCACACAGGAGACGGAGTTATCACTCAAACCAATCTCCTCCAAGGCTCAAAGGCAGTTTGGGTAAAGGGTGGGGGTGGACAGGCAATGGGTGATTGCTGCTGATTGGTTGGAGTGGAGATGAAATCAGAGGGGGTCAAAGCTGTTGTCTTGAACTGAGTCACTCCTGGGTGGGGTCACAGGAGCCTTCAGGTCCAGGTGGAGCCATGGGTGTCAGACATGCAAAAATATCTGAAAAGATATCTCAAAAGGTCAGTCTACAATAGTGATGTTATCTGCAGGATCCCTCTGGAATAATGGCTACGCCTTATCAGAAATCAGGTTCCTCTTCTCCCCCTAGTCTAATGGCCCTTCATCAGCTTTAAAAGGCAGTTGACTTTTGGGGAAGGCCTAGTATAATTTAAACTATAACCTTGGCAGGGTGCTGTAGTTCATGCCTGTAATCCCATCACACTCGGAGGCCAAGGTGGGTGGATCACTTGAGGCCAGGAATTCGAGACTAGCCTGGGCAACAGGGCAAACCCCATCTCTACTAAAAATGCAATAAAATTAGCTGAGTGTAGTGGCACGGAGCTGTCTCAGCTACTTGGGAGGCTGAGGCATGAGAATCACTTGAACCTGGGAGGCGGAGGTTGCGGTGAGCTGAGATCGATCGCACCACTGGACCCCAGCCTGGGCAACAGAGAGAGACCCTGCCTCTAAATAAATAAACAAACAAACAAACAAACAAACAAATAAACGATAATCTAAATGTCTCCCAAAGTTAGCTTAGCCTAAGCCCAGGAATGATTAAGGCAAATGCAAGATGGGGGTGGGTTAGATTAGATCTCTTTCACTGCCATAATTTTCTCAATGTTACAATCTTTGCAAAGGCAGTTTCACTCACACACACACTGCAGAGAGGAAGCCGCTGTGGCCACATTAGGCCAGTGACTCACCTCTGGAAGCTTTAGTCTCCAGGCTTGGTTGGCCTTGAAAATCACCCTAGAGAAGAATAATGTGTCCAGAAAACATTTCCAGGCACTTCCATGTGCTGTGCAAATGCTGTTTTCTTCTTAGGTCCCTCCTCTCCTTTTGTCACTTTGCAAATGTCTGCAGCTGCCTTGGCCAAGTGTGGGATCAGGTCACATTGCTCTGCCGAGGGCTGGGCTGGGGCCCAGGAAGCCAGACTCTCCAGATCAGCCTGCCCTGTCCTCCCACCACCTCTTCCCAGCCCCTGCAAGAATTCAGTTAGCCCGGAGGAAGAAGGCAACAGCCCTTGGGGGTGTTTTACTGGGCTCCTCAAACATGGCTGCAGCCCTTCCCAGGAAGCCAGGTTGAGAGAAAACTACAGAACAGACGGCGCCTGGGAAGGAGGAAGCATTGGACTGAAGAGGCACAGAGACGAGCAGGGAGAGGGCTGAGTGATGCAGGTGCAGCCTCTGGGCTGGCTCCAGGCCTTAGACACACATGGCAGGCCTTCGCTTAGTGCCGGGACAGCTCCAGTGGGCAAGCAGAACAACTTTCATGTTTTTCTGTACCTGTGCCCCATTTCTGATTCGGAGTTCCTTTGCCATTAGGCTGGTGGGGAAAAATATGTAACTTCTTTCTTTCTTTATTTTTTGGAGACAGGATTTCACTCTGTCGCCCAGGCTGGAGTGCAGTGGTTCCATCTCGGCTCACTGCAACCTCCACCTCCAGGGTTCAAGCATTTCTCCGGCCTCAGCCTCCCGAGTAGCTGGGACGACAGGTTCATGCCACTGTACCCAGCCAATTTTTGTATTTTTAGTAGAGATGGGGTTTCACCATCTTGCTCAGGCTGGTCTCAAACTCCTGGGCCCAAACAATCCACCTGCCTCAGATGCCGCTAGGATTACCACCCCACCTGGCCTAAATATGTAACTTCTTCCAGGATTTGTGTCCTAGTTCTGAGGTCTTTGCGCAACATCACGTGGTAGGATTTGGTCCTCAGAAAACCATCCATCACTCTGACGCTGTCCTTGCTGCACCCCCAGAGCCCCTTCAGGGCCAATGTTTTCTTGTTACTTCAACGTGGTCAGCCTAGAGGATCTCACTACCTCCCCGAGAACTGCTCCAGGGCCACAGATCTCTTGCCATCTGTCATTCCTTTCTGGGACAGGAGACCCTGCTGGTTCTGGAGGAGTGTGGGGTCTGGTCTCCCCTCTACTTCCGGCCAAGGTGCCTTGAGCATTTGCACGAATCTTCTCTTCACTTTTTCTCGCTTCTAGACACAGCTCAGTTCCCTAAGGGTTCAGGCCTTTAAGAAAGAGTTTTAGGGTACTACTCACTCTGCCCCTGCCCTCAATGCTGCTTGAATGTGGGAAAGGAAATGGGAAAATACGGGGAGAAAAACGAACATCGATGAGCGTCTCAAAATAATATCCTGCCACATACATTATCCCATTTAATCTCACCACAATCCTCTGAGTGTTTTTGTTTTTGTTTTTTTAGACAGAGTTTCACTCTTGTTGCCCAGGCCGGAGTGCAGTAGGGTGATCTTGGCTCACCGCAACCTCTGCCTCCCGGGTTCAAGCTATTCTCCTGCCTCAGCCTCCCAAGTAGCTGGGATTACAGGCACGCGCCACCCACCACGCCCGACTAATTTGGTATTTTTAGTAGAGATGGGGTTTCTCCATGTTGGTCAGACTGGTCTCAAACTCCCGACCTCAGGTGATCCGCCTGCCTCGGCCTCCCAAAGTGCTGGGATTACAGGCATGAGCCACTGCACCAGCCTACAATCCTCTGATGTTATCCACATTTTATAGGTGGGGAAACCAAGGCTTAATAAGGTCACATAACTAGTAATTCTGTGTCCTTCCCATCTATATTCCTGAAAACACTGAAGCAGATCCCAAACTTTTTTTTTTTTGGTACACAACTCTTTTCTCTCCTTCCTTCCTCCCTCCCTCCCTCTGTCTCTCTCTCTCTCTCTCTCTTTCTTTCTTTCGAGACGGGGTCTTGCTGTGTTGCCCAGGCTGGTCTCAAGTGATCCTCCCACCTTGGCCTCCCCAGCGTACTGGGATTACAGGTGCACCTGGCCCACAGAACTCTTGATTCAAAAGAATCTCCCTTGAAAAACCGGAAAGTGTGTTGCTGCTCTGGTCGAAGGCAACTGGGATGAGGAGCTCAGGGGTTGCCTCCTTATCTTCACTTCTGGATGCACCTGTGACACTTCTGTGACTTCACAGGCTCCAAGAGCACATTTGGAAACCTCTGGGCTGTATGACCTCCAGGCAGGTTCTAAGGCCAACCCCTCAACTCACTATACATGGATTGTGACACTCCTTGGTGCCCAGCCCAGCGGATTTCCTTGGAAGATGCTGGCTTCTTGGCACGTGTAGTCAAAACGTCCTGCTTGGTTCTTCCCCAGACTACTGGAGCCCACTCCTGGATGGGATGTCAGGGCCAGATCCATGGCTTCCTGAGAGAATCTGGAGGCTGGCCCACCTCCCGCTGCCCAATCCCTCCAGTGTGTCCAACATAATCAGCCCAAACTGCATGGGGCCAATTTATTTAAATAAATGTTAATCCTTCTCAGAGCTAGATGAATGGGGCCTTTGGAAACAGTGCTACAATTTGTCCCCTGAGGTAAGTCTTTTTTTCTTTTTTGCAATCATCTCTTCATTGAGGCTGCTGCCATCTCATCTCCTTTTGATTCATAAAATCAATTGTCTAGAAATATTCAGCCTGGGCAATACAGTGAGACCCTGCCTCTACTAAAAATTAAAAAAAAAAAAAAAAATTAGCTGAGCATGGTGGTATGTGCCTGTAGTCCCAGCTACCCAGGAGGCTGAGGTGGGAGGATTGTTTGAGCCCAGGAGGCAGAGGTTGCAGTGAGCCAGGATCATGCTACTGCACTCCAGCCTGGGTTACACAGAAAGACTCTGGCTAGGAAGGAAGGAAGGAAGGAAGGAGTAATACAGCCCTTGGGTTTTTGTAGCTCATCCCTCCATCCATCCACTCATGGGATAAGCATCAGGTGAGCATCTGAGTACTAGGTGCTGTGCTAAGCCCTGGGGATGCAAAGACAAGGAAGACTCATCTCCTGTACAGTCCCCAGTTCCCAGTTCCCAGCTCGTGCCTCTGTGCTTTTCCAGCCCTGGGAAATTGTCATGGACATTTGCTGGCACTGGGCCCCCTCACAGCTCTCTGCTCTTGCTTCCCATTGCCTGCCTCCTGCCAGCACAGTCTTGGTGAGACACAAAATCAGGGAGCCTTGCCCTCCCATCATGGAAACCAAAGGGGTCTCTGAAGGTTTTCCCTGCCCCAGTTCTTCCTCTCCCTGCCCCAGTGAGACCAAAGCGTCAACACTTGACCTCAGCCCTTCCAGTCAGAGCCCTTCCCAGGACTTTGAAACAAGGTGGGAGAGGCAGTTGACTTGTTCACCACAGCCACACAGAGCCTGACTGCCAAGAACCTCTCTGCTACTTCCTGTTCTTTGTCCAGACCTAGTTCTCCAAACTTCCTGTGGGTTTTGGGCATCTCCCAAGTTTTCTTTTTTATTTAAAGACAACCGGAGTTAGTTTCTGTTTCCTGCAGTTAAGGATCCCTGGCCAGGCACGGTGGCACATGCCCATAATCCCAGCACTTTGGGAAGCCACAGCGGGAGGGCTGCTTGATGCCAGGGGGTCTAGACCAGCTTGGGAAACATAGCGAAACCCTGTCTCTACAAAAGATTTTAAAATTTGCTCTGCATAGTGGCATGGTCTGTAGTCCTAGTTACTTGGGAGGCTGAGGCAGGAGGATCTCTTGAGCCTCAAGAGGGTTCAAGGTTACAATGAGCTATGATGGCACCACTGTACCAGCCTGGTAACAAAACAAGACCCTGTCTGTAAAAAATAAATAAATTTTTAAAAAAGATCATTGACAAGCATACTGGGTTCTAGCTGTTATTTCAATTGTATCGAACATGCTGGAAACATACTTTGCCAAGCACCTGTTCTGGGTCAGGTGTTGTGGATATATTGACCTGGAGGAAGACAGACAAGTAAACGGTCAGTGTTTAAATTATGGGAAATGTTGTGGAAGCCTAAAGAACAACAGAGGAAGAAGTCAGCTCCACCTGAGGGGAGGAGGGGCCAGGAAAGCTTCAGAGAGCAGGTTATCCCAAGGGGGGTCCCTGTTTTTGCCCCTGCACCCTCTCCCCCTTCTCAACACAGCAACCTGAGGGATCATTTACAAATCACATCAGGTCACGGCTGGACTCAGAGCTCTCCAATGGCTCCCATCTCACTCAGAGTCAAAGCTGAGGTCCTGCTGAAGCGGCGTCACTATCTGGGGCAAATACCCGAGGTTTCTTGTCTCACGCCAGGAAAATTGAAGACACGGACACACAAGAAGTGAGTTTAAGAGTGGAGGTTAAACAGGCGAAAGAAAGAGAAGAGAATAGCTTTCTTTCCTGCAGAGAGAGAGGCTCCCGAGTGGATCTTCCGGTTTTGTGGTGAAAAGCACGGGGTGGGGGTGCGCGGGGTTTTACAGACGAAATTGAGAAGGTGGTGTCTGATTTACATAGGGCCTGAGCGATTGGTTGGGCCAGGTGTGACGTTTGCATAGTGCGTGAAAAAGCTGGCCATTCCACCCTAATCTTTTATTATGCAGATGGAGTCTCTATCTGGCCGGCGCCATGTTGTCTGTTCCTTACTGTACATGTGGTTGACAAAGAAAAGGGAAGAAAAGTTGAACATGACATTTTGGCCCCCAGGTAGCATTTTCCTATAGGCACAGCTGCCAGCATTCACCCGTGCAAGTTTCCAGCTTGCTTATCTACGTCTGCAGCTCGATTTTACAGGCTGCTCTTTGTTAGAAAAAGAAATGATCTGGGGGCTGCTTTTGATTAAAAAGAAAACCTTACCGAGGACATCCTTGCCCTCATTCTCTGCCTAAGAAATTTCTTTTACTTTTATTCTATTTTATTTTATTTTATTTTTTGAGACAGAGTCTCGCTCTGTAGCCAGGCTGGAGTGCAGTGGTTCGATCTTGGCTCACTGCAACCTCCGCCTCCTGGGTTCAAGCGATTCTCTTGCCTCAGCCTCCCAAGTAGCTGGAACTACAGGCACGCGCCACCATGCCCAGCTATTTTTGTATTTTTAGTAGAGACAGGGTTTCACCATGTTGGCCAGGATGGTCTCGATCTCTTGACCTCGTGATCCACCCTCCTCGACCTCCCAAAGTGTTAGGATTACAGGCATGAGCCACCATGTCCAGCTAGAAATTTCTTCTTAACTCCTATATCACTACGATGCTCTAGAAGGCCTTATATGCCCAGCAAAGACTACATCTCGCAGTCCTTGTGCAGCTGGGTAGGGCCTAGTGCCAACCTCTCAGCAATGGGATGAAATTGCAGTAGGTGGGTGCATCTTCCCCGTCACTTGCCTAAGAGGAAATGCTGGACTTGAACTTCTTCACTGTACCTTCCCACTCTGCCTAGAATGTCCACAGCCAGAGCAGCCCCGGAACCCACAAGGAGGGGTTAACTCCTGGCTCCTGAATGACTGTGCGGAACAGAGCTGCCTTCTGTCCATCATATGTGCAGTGGGGCCTCCAAAGGTTTCAGAAGTGAGCAGCCCTGCTCTGCTGCCCTCTCATGTTCCTGCAGCTGGTTTTGATAAGTAGTTGGACTTTTCTATCTCTGTCAGATGTTAGTTATCAGCATGTTTTCCTCCATGTTTCTTCTAAGTTGCAGCTGCCTTAAATCTGCTGTAGGCTAGGAAATCAGACCATCAAGTTTCCTAGAACAGTGACTAACGTAAACAGGTTCTGAGGGAGGCCTGAGAAGACCACTTGTGACAAAAGTGGGTGTGATTTAGCACATAGGCTCTGAGGTGTCTAGAGCTTATCAGAGGCTGTTTTGACCTTATTCTTATTTTCTCTTGTTTTCCAGACTTTGGAGTTTGCTGAAATATAACCTCAGAATAAGTGGGGTGTGACTGCCCTCTCTCCTTTGAGGGAAAAGAAAAAGTATTTTCAGGCTGGGTACGGTGGCTCATGCTTATAATCCCAGCACTGTGGGAGGCTGAGGTAGGTGGATCGCTTGGGCTCAAGAGTTTGAGGCCAGCCTAGGCGAAACACTGTCACAACAAAAAATACAAAAATTAGCCAGGCATGGTGGCGCATGCCTGTGGTCCCAGCTACTCAGGAGGCTGAGGTGGGAGGATTGCTTGAGCCCGGGAGGTTGAGGCTGCAGCGAGCCATTATTTCACCACTGTGTTCCAGCCTGGGCGACAGGGCCAGACTATGTGTCAAAAAATAAAAGAAGTATTTTCATCCCTCCTTATTAACAGGGAAATTGTGACGCAAAGACAATACTCATCAAAATCCAACCCGTTTTTTGTGATCTGAGAGTTTGTTTTAAAAAAAAAAGTCCTGGCCGGGCGTGGTGGCTCATGCCTGTAATTGCAGCACTTTGGGAGGCTGAGGCAGGCAGATCACCTGAGGTCAGGAGTTTGAGACCAGCCAGGTGGGCCAACATGGCAAAACCTCATCTCTGCTAAAAATACAAAAATTAGCTGGGCGTGGTGGTACATGCCTGTAATCCCAGTTACTTGGGAGGCTGAGGCAGGAGAATCGCTTGAACCTGGGAGGCGGAGGTTGCAGTGAGCTGAGATCATGCTATTGCACTCCAGCCTGGGCGACAGAGGGAGACTCTGTCTCAAAAAAAAAAAAAAAAAAAAAAAAAAAAGTCCAACTAGTTTTTCTATGGAAATAGACAAGTTTTTAAAAAATTTATATAATAAAGGACTAAAGGGTCAAGACTAGCTAGGACACTATTGAAGAAGAAAATGAGAAATAAGATGGGAGGGGCTTGTCCTACCATAATAAAGAATTATTATTAGCAAGACAGACAAAGAGATCATGGGGCTGAACAGAGGACCCAGAGATGGGCCACATATTGATGGGAACTTGGACTGTGACAGAGGCGGTTTTACTACACATCAGCGGGAAAAGAAGACACCAATTTGTACATGATACCAGAACAACTGGCTAACAGATGCAAAATATAAAACTAGATTCCTTCCTCACATTGTACACAAAGACAGACTCCGGATATATTTTTTAAAACTAAATATAAAAAGCCAAATTTTAAAACTTAGGGCCGGGCGCGGTGGCTCAAGCCTGTAATCCCAGCACTTTGGGAGGCCGAGACGGGCGGATCACGAGGTCAGGAGATCGAGACCATCCTGGCTAACACAATGAAACCCCGTCTCTACTAAAAAATACAAAAAACTAGCCGGGCGAGGTGGCGGGCGCCTGTAGTCCCAGCAACTCGGGAGGCTGAGGCAGGAGAATGGCGGGAACCCAGGAGGCAGAGCTTGCAGTGAGCTGAGATCCGGCCACTGCACTCCAGCCTGGGTGACAGAGCGAGACTCCGTCTCAAAAAAAAAAAAAAAAAAAAAAAAAAAAAAAACTTAAAAAAAATCTGCAAGCAAATACAACCATGAACTTGAAAAGGGGTGGGTTTCTTAAATAAGATAAGAAGGACGTAATTTATAAAGGAAAATGTTGATGAATTTGACTACCTTGAAATTTTAAACTTCTTTATGATGAAATCATAAATATGAAAAGGCAAGATATTGGCAATTCATTACAACTTGTTTGTGTCCAGAATACATCAATAAAAGAAGAACAATTTAAGAGAAACAGGAAATTCACAGAAGAGGAAACCGGAATTGTCATAAACAAATGAAAAATGCTCAACCTCACTAGTAATTATGATAATTCAAATGAAAATAAAGACTTCATTTCACACTCATCAGATTGGCAAAAATTAAAAAGCCTAATAACACCATATTGGCAAAGATATGGGGAAATGAGAAGTCATAAGTGGCTGGTGGGAATATAAATTGGTAGAAGCTTAAAATCCTTTATTTGCAATTCCAAAATAGAAAAACTCTGAAAACTAAGTTTGCTCCCCTAAATTTGGTTTAAACTCCCTTATTTATTTCTTTATTTTTGAGACGAGTCTCGCTCTGTTGCCCAGCTGGAGTGCAGTGGCGAGATCTCGGCTCACTGCATTCTCTACCTCCCGGGTTCGAGAGATTCTCTTGCCTCAGTCTCCTGGCAACCTCCACCACACCTGGCTAATTTTTGTATATTTAGTAGAGAAGGGGTTTTGCTATATTGGCCAGGCTGGTCTCGAACTCCCGACCTCAGGTGATCTGCCCGCCTGGGCCTCCCAAAGTGCCGGGATGACAGGCGTGAGCCACCCAGCCCGTTCTGGTTTAAACTTACTTTGTGACAAAACCTGATATGAACCAATTTGAGGCTACCTGTAGTGTTAATATTAACGTACTAATTTAATATACTCATGGCAGCGGCGGGCCGTCCGCAGCGCTGGGGCGCGGGCGGCGGTGGCAGGAGCGGCTGTCGGAGCAGCAGTGGCGACGGTGGGTACACTGTGCTCGCGTCCCCGAGGCAACCGACTGCGCCGCTCCCACCCTCGCGCGGCCGGGCGGGACGTGCCCCCAGGCCCGAGCCTCCGGGGCTCAGGACCCTGGCCCCGCGTCGCCGCTCTCGCCCGCTGCTGCTGCCGGGAGGCCGCTGGGAGGAGGCGAAGCTGGGGCCTCATTCCCGGGCCCAGCGCCGGAAGGGAGAGCGGCGCCTTCCCTACCAAGGGTGCGGAGTTCCTGCGCCTCCGGAGGAGACTCTGCGCAGGGCCGCCCGGGGCCGCGTCCCTGGGGTCCGCCCCGCATCCGGGTGACCGCGGGCCTGACACTCCCGAAGGCTGGGCCCGGGCCCACGATCCGCTCCCGGAGGCGCCCCGCCCCGGGCCGTGCCGCGAACCGGGCGAGAGGAACTCCGGGCCACTCCTGAGTGCCGCGGCCACGGGGGTAGGTTCGCGGAGACGACGCCCCTGCCCCACACCCAGACCCGGCCCCGGCCCCAGGCCGCGAGAGGTGCGGCCCGGGCATCATGCTCCACGTAGCAGGCGGGAGCCGAGAGCGGCAGCAGCCGTCCAAGTCCAGACTGTGGACCCGGGCCTCTCTGCACTTTTGGGGGACCAGGAAGGTGCTCGCCTTGTCCTTGCAGGTGGGGTTGCCCACTCCCATTGCTTGGCCTCTGCTTGCTCCCGGCCCCGGCTCGGATCTCGAAGTGGGGTTGGGGCCCAGCCCGAGGGCTGTCACAGCCCGGCCTGGTGTGTGCACGCTAGGAGCATTGCTGACACGCCCCACTGGTTTCAGATCAACTTTGGGGAATTTAGCGATAGCTACTAAAAGTCGAAGATGTGCATGCGCTGTGATCTAGCAACCAAATGCCTAGCAAAACAGGCCGGGCGCGGTGGCTCACACCTGTAATCCCAGCACTTTGGGAGGCTGAGGCGGGTGGATCACTTGAGCCCAGGAGTTTGAGACCATCCTCCTGGTCAACATGGCAAGACCCCTGTCTCTACAAAAAATTTAAAATTTAGCTGGGTATGGTGGCATGCGCCTGTAGTCTCAGCTACTTGGGAGGCTGAGGTGGGAGGATTGCTTGAACCTAGGATGTTGAGACTTCAGTGAGCTGTGATTGTGCCAATGCACTCCAGCCTGGGTGACAGAGCAATACCCTGTCTCAAAAGGAAAAAACGCCCACACATCGATACAAGAATTTTCACTGCAGTGCTGTGTAATAACAAAAATGGAAACAACCAACAGTCCATTAGGAAGGGAACAAATAAACAGTTTTATTCAAACAATGGGAAACTATAGAGCATTTTAAATTAACTAATCAGATCTACAGTGTACTGACACGGGTAAATCTCAAAAATGAGTGAAAAAGCAAATTTCAAAGAGATTTACACAGTATGATAGTATATATGTACATATATTGTTAATATATGTGTTATATGTGTGTATGTAATCCCAACACTTTGGGAAGCTGAGATGCATGGATCACTTGAGCCCAGGAATTCGAGACTAGCCTGGCCAACATGGTGAAACTCCATCTCCACTAAAAATACAAAAATTAGCCAGGCATGGTAGCTTATACCTGTAATCTCAGCTACTTCAGAGGCTGAGGCAGGAGGATCGCTTCCTGGGCCCCCATATTTTATATATGTATATACCTCTGTAGTAAATGTGTATGTATGTATGTGTGTATATATATGGTCAAGAAGAATCTACACTAACTTGGGACACTGGTTACCTATACAAAGGAAAATGGGAGGGCTTTAGATTTATCAGAGTTTTGGGGGGTTTTTTTGTTTTGTTTTTTTCCAAAAAAGAGAAATAGAAAGCAAATATGGCAAAATGTTGACATCTGTTAAACCTGTGTGGGCAAGTACAGAGGTCTGTTTAGTATTCTTTGTGCCATATTATATTATATTATATTATTTGAGACAGAGTCTCACTCTGTCACCCAGGCTGGAGTGCAGTGGCACAGTCTTGGCTCACGGCAGTCTCTGCCTCCAGGGTTCAAATGATCCTCCTTCCTCAGCCTCCCAAGTAGCTGAGATTACAGGCACCTGCCACCACCCCTGGCTAATTTTTGTATTTTTAGTAGAGACAAGGTTTCACCACATTGGCCAGGATGGTCTCGAACTCCTGGCCTCAGTGATCTGCAGGCCTTGACGCCCCCAAAGTGCTGGGATTACAGGCGTGAGCCGCTGTGCCCAGCCTGAGTTTGTTATTAAAGGCAGTTTGGCTCTCAGTGCACCCCTTTCCCACGTGATGCCTTCTGCCATGTTATGACATGAGGCCTTCCCCAGAGGCCAAGCAGATGCAGTCCCTTGACCTAGGACTTCCCAGCCTCCAGAACTATAAGAAATAAATTCTTTTCTTTATAATTTACCCAGTCTCGGGTGTTCAGTTATAGCAACAGGAAAGAGATGAAGACACTGTTTTCCACAGTGGCTGGACCATTTTACATTCCCTCCAACTGCACAAGGGTTTCAATTTCTTCACATTCTTGTCCACACTTGTTATTTTCTGTTTTTGTTTTACAGTAGCGATTCTGATGGCTGTGAGGTGATATCTCATTGTGTGGCTTAAAAAAAAAACACACATTACTTTTATTGGAAACAAATAATGTGCCTCAAGATGTTGGCAACGAGTCATGATATAGACATATATTTCATACAGTGTATTTCTCCCTTTAATTACATTCCAGCAGGAGGTGGAATACCTCCTTGGCTATGAGGAGCAGAAGTATTTCATGGATTGTGTAAGTTGGCCTCCTCATACTTGTACACACACCAAGCATTTCCCCTCCAAAGTATCATATTCAGAAAGACAAAGATCACAGATACATTTAGGAATCCCATGCTGGTCACAGAGCCAGAATAACACATCATCATGATTTCTTACAAGCAGAAGTTCCTGAACAATATTTTGACCAGTAGTTATTTTAATATCTGCAAGAGCTTTTGCCCAAGCGAGCTTTTGAAGTGCTCGCCAATCGCAAAAGATGGCAACAAGAGTAATGACAAAGCCAATCATGGGAAGTTTAGGACTACCCTGATATAGGTTCCTGTAACCAACATAAAACAGTACAGCAATGCAGTACAGGAAGACAGAGATGGCAAATGTAATAGGATTGTACAGAAGTGTCATCTCCTAGGAGGACTTGACTTTCTAATTTATATCATACACATTAATACCTGGAGGTGACTGAAATGATGCCTGATTTAACCTGAATGGATAATCAGAAGTAGCTGTAATAGTTTCGTCAGTAACTGTAGGAGGACAATTCACTTGAATTTCTGTTTGCTCTTAAAAACCTCCACAGGTGGCAAAAGAGAAGATGGAAGCCATCTACTCCAGGCCCTCGAGGAAGCTGAGCAGCTCCCTGAGTGGGGTTGAGGTTGATCTGGAAGGCAACATCCTCTAAAGGAAGGAAGGAGAGAGAGTCAGGATGGTGGGGGCCTCAGTAGTTTTGCATTTCCCTAATGATTAGTGATGTTGAACATCTTCCCAAGTGCTTATTGGCCACTTGTTTATTTTCTTTGGAGAAATGTCTATTCAAGTCCTTGCCCATTTTTGAATCAGGATTGATTTTTTTGTGGTCTAGTTGTAGTTCTTTATACACTGTGGATATCGATTCCTTATCAGATCTATGATTTGAAAATATTTTCTACCATTCTATAGGTTCCTTTTTTCACTCTGTTGATTATACTCTTTGACACATCCATGGACAAGATTTTAAAGGGCAGGTAGAAGTCAGACAGTTTGAGCAGCAGTGTAGTGAAGAGAAGGCATTTCACTCGAAGGAAATAGCCTGTGCAAACACACAGAGAGAACCGCAACATGCAGATAGTTGGGTCTTGCTAATACACTGATGAGGGGTAGGAGGTGGGGACAGGTGAGACTGGAGGAACCACATGACAGAGGACGGTCCTAGGCTCTCGAAGAAGCTGGACTTCGTTCTAAGGTGGCACTACTCAGAGTGGTCTGAGGACCCTGACTCAGCACCCCCTACTAGAAGTTTGTTAAAAATGCAAATTCTGGCTGGGATCCTGACTCATGCCTGTAATCCCAGCACCTTGCGGGGTTGAGGCGGGAGGATTGCTTGAGTCTAGGAGTTTGAGACCAGCCTGGGCAACATAGTTAGACCCCATCTCAATAAAAAAGAATAATTAAAAAATTCAAATTCATGGAGGCCCAGTTTTGGCCTATTGAATCAGAATCTCCGGGGTAGGGCCGGGGGATCCGGGTTTTAATCAGCCCCCGGGATTATTCCAAGGTTCCGTAGAGTTTAAGGGAAGTGGAGGAACTGCCGAGGGGTCCGCTGAAGTTTTGGAAACATCCCTGGTGAGAAAGACGGCCCGGGTTGTTGTTTAGGCCGGGCATCCTGGGCTTGGCTGCGTCCCCATCCTCTTCCAGCCGCCCCGTCCCAATCCGACCCCGCCTGAGTTCTGGCCGCCGTCCGACCCCTCGGGGCCCGCCCTGCGCCCCAGCCTCCTCCCCGCCGTGGGGTCAGGGGTCAGGGGCGCGCGGCTGCAGCCAAGCCCACATTCCTCTTACTTCCCGCCATTGTCCTGGGTTCCTGTGGCCGCGTCTCCACACTCGCTCCCGACCGCCCCACAGTCCCGGGGAGTGATGACTCATTTCCTTTCCCCTGCTGACATGATCGTGCCCCCAGCGTGGCCCGGCCGGGGCGGCGGCCTGCGCCCTCCCAGGTCTCCTCTCAGCGCCTCTAGGCGCGCGGGCGCAGGCGCGGCATGGCCCTTCTCGGCCGACAGGGGGCGCCGGAGCCCGCTGGGGCCTCCCGGGCCGCCACCACCACGGCCCGGGCCGGAGAACGGGGAGGGACAGAGAGCGGCCGCGGCCCCGCTGTCCCGCTGAGGGCCGGGCTGGGAGTCAGAACTCTCACGGTCACGGATAGGGAAACTGAGTCCCGAGCCTTGACCAAGGCAGCACAGCCCACCCTGGGAAGTGGGGGACTGGAATTCAGGACGCTCGGCCCCAGGCCCATGGTTTCCCACAGACCTGCAGGTGTTAATCTTCCCGCACCCCATGGTATGTATTTTCAGCACAAAGTCTGCAGATAATATTCCCCCAATTTCCATCACTTGTGGGCCCTGAAACGTGGTCGCCCTGGAACCATGAGGAGCCCAGGGCCACTTGGGCTCCACCTGGGAAGCACGTAGAGCCTGCAGTTATTCGGCGGCGCTGCCCCCGGCTGACCTGGCTGTGTCGGGAGGTGCCCCTCACCCTCGCATCCACCCCGGCTCCCCAGCACCCACTGCTGGTCCTCAGGACCCGACCCTGTCTCCTCTGCCTTCCCTGTCAGGTTTCAGGGAGGCAGAGGAACTCACTTAGCCTGAAAATTTCAGATATTTCATAAGACTGAGCCACCTAAGAGTGCGTCCCTTTAAGACACATGGAAGAAGTCATGCAAGGCCACACGATGAGCTAGAGCTGAAATCATACCTGTCCTTCCTCAGACCTGTCACCTCCCATGCTGCCCACATAATGAATGCAAAATGCTCCACCCAGTGTCTGACAGTAGTGTAAGCACTCAATGAATGGTAGTCCTTGTCATTAGGAAGCTAGTTGCCTAAATTCTCAGGGCTTCAGGCTTCCTCTGTAAAATGGACGCAGTAGTACAATACCTTATTGTGAGGATTAAATGAGCTCATGCATGGAAGTTAGTTACAGCAGTGGTGTCCGGTAAGCATTTAACAGCCCACCAGCACTTGGGCTCCATGAAAGGGGAGTTCTGTTGTTGTCTGGTTTTTGTTTGTCTTGTTTTGTTTAGACAGGGTCTTACTCTGTCGCCCAGGCTGGAGTGCAGTGGTGCGATCATGGCTCACTGCAGCCTTGACCTCCCCAGGCTCAAGAGATCCTCCCATCTCAGCCTCCTAAGTAGCTGGTACTACAGGCAAGTGCTACTATGCCTGGCTAATTTTTATATTTTTTGTAGAGACGGGGTTTCACCATGTTGAAACCTGACCAGACTATGTCAGGCTGGTCTCAAACTCTTGGTCTCAAGGCATCCACCCACCTCAGCCTCCCAAAGTGTTGGGATTACAGGTGTAAGCCACCGCACCTAGTCTCTGTTGTTGTCTTTTCTTAATTGACAAATAAAATTTTATATATTTATAATATACAACATGATGCTTTGACATATGTATACACTACGTGTGTCACTGGAATGGCTAAGTCAAATTAACATATGCATTACTCTGCATACGTGTGTGTGTGTGCGCGGTTGTCTTTGTGTACTACGATGTCTTTAGCACCTAAAACAGTGTCTAGCACCAAGTAAGAACCCAGTGAGTGGAAAGAAGGAAGAAAGGAAGGGAGGGAGGGAAGAAGGAAGGGAGGGAGGGAGGGAGGGAGGGAGGACAGAAGGGAGGGGAAGGAAGGAAGGAAGGGAGGGAGGGAGGGAGGGAGGGAAAGGAAGGAAGGAAACCTCTTATTACTGCCTCAGCTGATTTTCCTCTAGTACTTAGGCCTGTCAGAGCAGCACTGGCGGACCGTAGGGGAAGATTCCTGAGGGTCTGTTTGCTTGAGGGCTATAGGGCTTCCTGGGAAGCAGTCATCCTGAGGAAAGAGAGTTGAAGAGCATAAGAGCATTTCAAGGACAGGGCAAGGAGAAAAGAGGGATTTGGGGTAGAGCCTCCTCGGTGTTCACAGGAGCACTGTGGAAAGCAGTGGACGATTTCAGGAACATGCCAGAACAAGCATCATCACAGTCGATCAGTGGTAGCTTCAGGACAATCTGGTGGCCTCACACCTGCTTTGGACACTGCTAATTTGGTTGCTTTGGTTATTGGTTTTGCTTTTATTTTTTAATTTTTTATTTACTTATTTAGTTTTTTGAGATAGAGTCTCGCTCTGTCGCCCAGGCTGGAGTGCAGTGGTGCGATCTTGGCTCACTGCAACCTCCACCTCCTGGGTTCAAGTGATTCTCCTGCTTCAGGCTCCTGAATAACTAGACTTATAGGCGCCTGCCACCACGCCCAGCTGGATTTTGGTTTTGTTTTTAAATCAGCATTAGCTGTGAGTGGTTGAGTCCTGGGGAGCATCCCTCAGAAGGCCGTGAGACACCTACTGGGCATTCCCAGGAAGAGCTGCAGGAACTGCTGGCACAGAGCCAAAGAAGCCAGTTACTGTGAGGTGAGGGTCTCGCTATGTTGCCCAGGCTGGTCTTGAACTCCGGGCCTCAAGCAATCCTCCCGCCTCTGCCTCCCACAGTGCTGGGATGGCCTCCTTGTCATTCCTAACCATGCCCTGCTCACTCCACCTTAGCACCTTTGCTGTTCCCTCCATCTGGAATCTCTCAGAAGTCGCTAAGACTCACTTCCTCACTTTTTTAGGTTTTATCTCAAATGTCACCTATTCAGTGGGGCCCTCCCCACCCCACCCCATTGAACTCAAACCCTCATACCTCCTGACAGCCTGTCTGCCTTCTCTTGTTTCCTTCCACAGCACATGGTCCGCAGACCCCACCACTCCCTACTGCCTCACAACTAGTCAGATTCATATATTTGCTTTGTTTGCTGGACCCCTGAGCAGGCCGCATTTGCATTTCTTTTCTTTTCTTTTTTCTTTCTTTCTTTTTTTTTTTTTTTTCCAAGATGGCGTCTTGCTCTGTCTCACAGGCTAGTGTGCAGTGGTGCAATCTCGGCTCACTGCAACCTCCGCCTCCCGGGTTCAAGCAATTCTCCTGCCTCAGCCTCCTGAGTTGCTGGGATTACAGGCGCCTGCCACTACCCCTGGCTAATTTTTGTATTTTTAGTAGAGATGGGGTTTCGCCACGTTGGTCAGGCTGGTCTCGAACTCCTGACCTCATGGTCCGCCCACCTTGGCCTCCCAAAGTGCTAGGATTACAGGCTTGAACCACCACGTCCAGCCCACGTTTGCATTTCATAAGCAAGACTCAGAGAAAGTGACTCCTGGAGAAATCCCCTTAGCCTCCTCTACCAGGATGGTTTTGGATTCCTCTCCAGCTAGCAGTTGGAACATAGTAGCCCATGTCGTCTAAAATCATGAGGTCATCCTCAGGTGCCTTCTCTTTGGTTCTTGACTTGCCCCCTATTCTTCATACTCACCTCCTGAATAATGTCCACATAGTTATAAGATGAAGGGAGGGAGCCAGCTGGGTGTTACCTCCTTAACCTGCCTGGTCAGCACCTGCTTAAGGCCCCTGATCCTGCATCACCTTTTCTGAGAAACCTTCCCTGACTACTTCCCTGCCCTGCTCTGTCTACCAGCCAGCCTGATCTGACCACGTTGCTCCCAGGATGGATGCCTGTCAGGACCCCCTTCCCTCTAGGTTGGACTGATTTGATCTGGGTCGGCTTCCCCCGCCAGACCGTGGGCTTCGTGAGGGCAGAGGCTGTGAGTTACTTCTCTTTGAGTGCCTAGGGCTTGGCTGATGTGGTGCTCAATAAACGAGTTCTGAAAGTGTAAATAAAAGAATGAATGAATTGGCTGGGCATGGTGCCTCACGCCTGTAATCCCAGCACTTAGGGAGGCTGAGGCTGGAGGATCACTCGAGCCCAAGAGTTCAAGACCAGCCTGGATGACGTGGTGAAACCCCAACTCTACAAAAAATACATAGATTAGCAGGGAATAGTGGTATGTGCCTGTAATCCTAGCTACTCGGGAGGCTGAGGTGACAGGATCAATTGAGCCCGGGAGGCTGAGGCTTCAGTGAGCGGACATAACACCATTGTACTCCAGTCTGGGCAAGACAGTGAGACCCAATCTCAAGAAACAAAAACAAAAAGAATAAATGAATAAAAGGAGGAAGGATGGAGAGAGAGAAAGAAGGAAGGGACTTGTTAATTAATGTGCTCCTTACCTTCCACACATTTGCCTGGAAGAGTCCTGTTGCTTTAAATGCCACCCCCAAGGCTGGGAGTGTGTCAACCCCCACAGAAGAGGAACCCTGGGCTGGGGCCAGCCCTACAGAGACTCATCTCCATTCCACCCCTGACCATAGAAACAAGCGTCACACCCAGTTTCTGCTTGTTCTGTTTTTTGTTGTTGTAAATTTTATGATTCAATATACATGCCCAAAATAATCAAAATCAGAAGTTGACAGTTTAATGAATTTTCATTGTGAGCAGATCCACGTAAGCAGCACCCAAATTAAGAAAGAGAATGCAAACAGCTCCTGCCCTGTGCTGCCTTCAGCCACTACGCTTCCCAAGGCTGACCCTTCTTCTAACCCTAGCAGCATTAATTTTCATGCTTTGTATTTTATTTTATTGTATTAATTTTATTTTATTTTATATTACATTTTATTTTATTATTTTATTTTGGGACAGAGTCTTGCTCCATTGCCCAGGCTGGAGTGTAGTGGTGCTATCTTGGCTCACTGCAACCTCTGCCTCCCAGGTCTAAGCGATTCTTCTGCCTCGGCCTCCAGAGTGGCTAGGACTAACAGGCACACGCCACCATGCCTGGCTAATTTTTATATTTTTAGTAGGGGTGGAGTTTCACCATGGTGGCCAGTCTGGTCTCGAACTCCTGGCCTCAAGTGATCCACCTGCCTTGGCTTCCCAAAGTGCTGAGATTACAGGCGTGAGCCACTGTGCCCAGCCTACTTTATTTTATTTTGTGAGATAACGTCTTGCTCCGTCACCCAGGCTGGAGTGCACAGCTCTAAAAACAAAAACAATAAGAGCTATAGGACAAAAGTCAAGAACCAGAGAAGCTGGTTTTCCGGAATGTACGAGAAACAGAGCTGGAGCAGACTGCCAAGCTGGAGTGCACAGTTCACTGCAGCCTCAACCTCCTGGGCTCAAGCGATCCTCCCAGTTCAGACTACAGGCATGTGCCACCATGCCTGGTTGATTTTTTTGTCTTTTTGCAGAGATGGAGTCTAATTGTTTCCTAGGCTGATCTTGAACTCTTGGGCTCAAGCAATCCACACAACTTGGCCTCCCAAAATGCTGGGATTACAGGTGTGAGCCACGGTGCCTGGCTGTATTTTATATAATTGTAACATTACAATATATATTTTGAGTCTAACTTCTTCTGGTTAATGCTGTGTATGTGAGATTTATTCTCACTGTGGTTTATTCATTCTCATTGCTGTATACTGTATTCCACGGTATAAGTAAGCCACAATTTATTTATTCATTCTGCTGCTGATGGACGTTTAAGTCATTTCCAGTTGTTGGCTATTAAGCATATTGCTTCTGTGACCATTCTCGTACCTGTCTTGGGGAACATATGTGTGTATTCATGCTGGGTATGTACCTAGATGTGGACTGCTGGGTCAGAGGCAAGTTTCTGCTCAACTTAGCAGAAAGTTGCCATTTTCCAAAGTGACTGGAACAATTGTCGCTTCCACTGGCTGCGTATGAGAGTTACGGTTGCTTGTCGTGCTCATCAATACTTGGCCATACCTGTTTTTCCTTTGTTTGCTTTATTTTTTGTGTTTTGTTTTTTGGCCGGCTATTCCGGTGGGTGGATTGTTCCATTTTTGACCACATGCTTCTTCCCCCTGGCAGTCTGCCCCAGCTCTGTTTCTGGTACATTCTGGAAAACCAGCTTCTCTGGTTCTTGACTCTTGTCCTATAGCTCTTTTTGTTTTTGCTTTTAGAGGTGGGGCCTCACTCTGTTGCGCAGGTTGGAGTGCAGTGGCATGATCATAGTTCACTTCAGCCCTGACCTCCTAGGCTCAAGTGATCCTCTTGCCTCAGCTGTCTGAGCAGCTGGGACCACAGGCAAGCACCACCACTTCTGGCAAATTTATTTTTATTTTTATTTTTTTAGAGATGAGGTCTTGCTATGTTGCCCAGGCTAGTCTCGAACTCCCTGGCTCAACCGATCCTCCAGCCTCAGCCTCCTGAGTAGCTGGGATTACAGGCATGAACCACCATGCCCAGTGCCTTGCAGTCTTGCTCTAGGGTTTGTCTCCACCCCTGCAGACCTGAGACCGCCCTCTCAGCTGTGCTCAAGAACTCCCTTCCATGAGGGGCATTCCAGCCTCAGGTGGCACCTCCTACAGGATATGGACCCCTGGGGATGAGGATGGGGAAGAGGAGGAGGGCGTCAGGAGCTGTCTCCAAAGCCTGCGCAGGCCCTTCCCACAATCTCTTCTTACTCATTTAGCCACTTTGTGGGCCCTCATCTTATTATAATCAAAACATTGGGTAGGCATAAAGAATAACTAAATATATGTGCTAAAACTATTAAATTCTTAGAAGAAAAGAGAGGGGGAAATCTTCAGTAGCTTAGGTTTGGAAGTCATTTCTTAGCTATGACATCCAAAGCATAAGCAACCAAAGAAACATTTGATAAATTGGACTTCATCAAAATTGAAAACTTTCATGCTTCAAAGGACACTGTGAAAAGAGTTAAAAGGCAACCCACAGAATGGGAGAAAATATTTGCGCATCATAAATCTGATAAGGGACTTGTATTTAGAATACAGAAAGAACACTTGGAACTTACGTGTTAGTGTGAAAGTAACTGCGGTTTTGCCATTAAAAGTTTGCCATTACCTTTAACAGCAAAACCGCAATTACTTTTGCACTAATCTAATAATGTGATCAAAGCCACCAGAAGCTGGAAGAGGACTATGGCCCTGCTGACACTTGGGTTTCAGGCTTGTAGCCTCCAGACCTGTGGGAGAATAAATGTCTTTTGTTTCAAGCCACGAAGTTTGTAGCAATGGCAGCCCTAGGAAATGAATGCAGGAAATTACACTGATGTAGCAAAACGTTTGAAAGCCTGTTTCCCTAAGTACCTGTGTGTGTCCCTGTCCTTGCATGTGTGGTGGCTGCCGCCTCCCCCTCACTCCCAACTTCCACCATTCGAATAACCTCATCTACCTTTCAGCACTTTCCATAGAAACCCAGCCTGCCAGGCGTGGTGGCTCACACCTGTAATCCCAGCACTTTGGGAGGCCAAGGCAGGAGGATCGTTTGAGTCCAGGAGTTTGAGACCAGCCTGGGCATCATAGTGAGGCTGTCTCTACAAAATATTTGAAAAGTAGCTGGGCCTGGTGGTGCATGCCTGTAGTCCCAGCTACTTGGCCGGGGGATCACTTGGGCCCAGGAGTTGGAGGCTGCAGTGAGCTGTGATCGTGCCACTGCACTCCAGCCTGGGTGACAGAGCAAGACGCCATCTCTGAAAAGAAGAAAAAGAAAAAGAAACCCAGCCAGCGCCCCAGCAGTTCTCCCGCCCACCACCCACTATAAAGTCCAAGGGTTGGGTGGGCCTACACAACGTTCCTTAGTTATGGAAAGAGGAGAATGGGAATGCCCATCTCGCTCTTCCCTGTGGAAATCTTTCTCAGGGCATGGCTGCACAGTCCTCCCAACTGCCCTTGACTCTTCCCCCTCCCTCTTTCCCAACATCCATGCCATTACTGTTCTGCCTTCCAGACAACCCTGGAATCAACCCATTTCCCTCCATCCTGCTGCCTTTCCTTGGGCTCTGGCCACACGCCTGGTGTGCTGCCCAGTGTTCCTTCACTCTTCAACCCAGGAACTCTCCAGCAGTGTGAGTCTGAGCATGCACCCCTGCCATGCCCCTTCAGCACCTCCCCTTCACTCTAAGGCTGAAGTCCCAGCTCCCAATAGGGGTCCCCCCTGCGTTCTGCCAGCCTCTTCAGTGCACACCGTCTGGGTCTCTCCTCTCAAACCACACTGACCTCCGTTCCTCAAACTTCTTGCCTTTGCACAGGCTGTTTTCTCTTCCTCCAACACTTTCCCACC
The DNA here is from genome assembly GCF_008728515.1 of Papio anubis. Taxonomy (NCBI): domain Eukaryota; kingdom Metazoa; phylum Chordata; class Mammalia; order Primates; family Cercopithecidae; genus Papio; species Papio anubis. The sequence continues at coordinate 20,304,962 of NC_044992.1, forward strand.
CATCCCCATCACCCAGTGAACTCTTCCTTGGCCCTCAGTCCCCAGCAGATGCTTCCTCAGGGAAGCCCCGTGTGACCCTCTAAGTCAGGGTTAGCTGATCCTGCTCTGCCCCCATTATTTAATTTTATTTTTATTTATTTATTTTTTAGACAGAGTCTCACTTTGTTGCCCAGGCTGGAGTGCAGTGGCGAGAACATGGCTCACTGCCGCCTTGATCTCCTGGGCTCAATTGATCCTCCCCCTTCAGCCTACCAAGTAGCTGGGACCACAGGCTCGGGCCACCATGCCCAGCGCTAATTTTTGTATTTTTTGTAGAGATGGAGTTTTGCCATGTCGCCCAGGCTGGTCTCGAACTCCTGAGCTCAAGTGATCTCCCTGCCTCAGATCTTCTGCCTCCCAAAGTGTTGGGATTACAGGTGTGAGCCACCACTTCTGGCTCCATTATTTAATTAATGAGGGAAGCCATAGTGAGATTATTGACTCACTGTCCAAATTTTAGGAGAAGGGTAATATGCCACAAGAACAGATGATACGATTAATTTTGCTGGAATATACTATTAACTACATTTATTAAGAAACTTAAAAGCTTTAGGAGCATTTAAACATGATATTCATTTATTCTACAAACATTTGAGCATCTACTATGGGTCAGTGACTAGGAACACCCATGTGAATGACTGCGCCTGTCCTCAAAAAGGTCATAGTCTGATGATCTCATTCTGTTGAATCATACAGTGACCCACTGAAGTATTATTGATTTGTACTGATTAGGACATTTTTGTTTCAAGTAACACAGGACTCCTCAAACAGGCTTTAACAAAAAAGGGAACAGATTGGTTTATGTGACTGAAACGTCAAGGGGCTAGGTCTGGCTTCAGGCATGGCGAGTTTCTGGATTTGATAGTGTCTCCTGGACCATGCCGCCCTGTCTCTTGGTTCTTTCCTCCTTGAGCTGGCACCATGTTGTCATCCCAACAGCCCTGGGTTCTCTTCTCATGGTGGCCAGGTAGCTGTAGGTTTATATCCCCAGAGCCCCAAGGCCAGTGGGAAAGTGAAAATCTCTTTTCCAGCAGCTTCTGCAGGACCCCAGCCATCCAGCCTGATGACCAGGTCAGGTCCCTGGTTTGTCCCTGAGTCAATTACTGTAGCCAGAAGAAAGCAATGTTCCCAGTGGTTTGAGGAACACACCAAAGGCTTTATGTCCTGAATGTGGTATGGGCCCTGCCTGAGAGCTGGGGAGGGGCGCAGCCCAAAGTGAAAAGCTACGGGCATTGCTGTAAGAGGGGTGAGTGGAGACCAGGGAGGCAGAGGACAAATGTTGACCACTCTCCCTTCTTTAGAGGCAGGGACATGAGGCACAGAGAGAGGGAGAGTGACAACCTCAAGCCAAACTGCTGGTGCGCAGCAGAGCTAAGACTCGAACCCCGCTCTGCTGACTCCAAGTAGCACTTTCCACACAGCTGCTCTGCCCAGGGAGAGGTCTCAGACACAGGAAGGACCCTGGAGTGCCTACTCAGAGGCCTTCCTTTTATTTGTTATTTTTAAATTTTATTTATTTATTTTTCTGTTGAGACAGAGTCTCTCTCTGTCACCCAGGCTGGAGTGCAGTGGTACAATCTCGACTTACTGCAACCTCTGCCTCCCAGGTTCAAGTGATTTTCCTGCCTCAGCCTCCCCAGTAGCTGAGATTTCAGGTGCCCACCACCATGCCTGGCTAATTTTTGTATTTTTAGTAGAGACGGGGTTTCCCCATGTTGGCCAGGCTGGTCTCAAACTCCTGGCTTCAAGTAATCCATATGCCTCAGCCTTCCAAAGCGCTGGGGTTATAAGCATGAGCCACAGTGCCTGGCAGAGGCCTTTGTTTTAAATAATGAGACGGTGGAGGCTGTCCTCACAAACTGGGCTTTAGTCAGTGGCTCTGAGAAAGGAAAGAACTATACTCTTTGCCATGGGAGTCTTCTATCTTTTCTTTGAAGAAAAATTCCTCTCCTTCCCAGTCATTCCAGCTCTTGCCAAGGATCCTTAGAGCTCCAGACAGAGTTGCTGCTTGACAGATGAGGTCAGTTCAGTGGCAGCTGAGATCCAGACTGTCTTACAGAGCAATATTGTGACCTGCCCAGGGTTCATTACAAATTGTTAGCGCAGGCCTCCCCATTCTGGGCTCCTTCATCTGCCCATACCGCCTTCCCTCCTGTGGGCTGGAAGGCAGACAGAGCATCCAGGAAAAGCACAAGACAGTCTGGTGACCAAGAAAAAGCCAGGTTTCTGTCTGGGGCTCTGTCGCTGACCTGGGGCAGTCAGGCCTTCTCCCTGAAGGCTTGGGCTCTGAGTCTTGTCGGCTCTGCCCTGCCCTCCATCACACCCTAAGCATAAACTTTCTATTCCCCATACATGACCATTACTGTCTATTCCCCATACATAACCATTTCTGTTCAGCTGCTTCCTCTTGCTGAATTAGTTTCTTTTCCGTTTCTTTTTTCTTTCTTTTTTCCTTTTTTTTTTTTTTTTGTTGTTGTTGAGGCAGGGTCTCACTCTGTTGCCCAGGCTAAATGGCAGTGGCACAGTCATGGCTCATTGCAGCCTTGACCTCCTGGGCTCAAGCCATCCTCCCACCTCAGCCGCCAGAGCAGCTGGGACTACAGGTACTTGCCACTATGCCTGGCTAATTTTTGTATTTTTTGTAGATGGGGTTTCGCTATATTGCCCAGACTGGTCTTGAATTCCTAGACTCAAGCAATCCTCTCGCCTTGGCCTCCACCACCATGCCCAGTCTCTGAATTAGTTTCAATCACATTTGGTATGAAGTTGAATTGTGTCCCCAAAAAGAGATGTTCAAATCCTAATATCCAGAAGCTGTGACTATGGCCTTTTTTGTAAATAGGGTCTTTGCTGATATGATCAAGTTGAGTTGAGGTTAGACTGGATTAGGTTAGACCCTAAATCCAGTGATTGGTGTCCTTATAAGAGGGAAATTTGGACACAGACACTCAAAGTCTGGAGAAAGAGGAGGAAAAAACAAAAAAAAAAGAGAGAGACACGCACAGAGAAAAGATGATGTGAAGCCACAACCCAGGGAGAAGGCTGCATGAAGATGGAGGCAGAGACTGCAGTGATGCATCTGTGAGTTAAGGAGTGCCAAAGATCACCACAACCCCGGGGAGCTAGGAGGAGCAAGGAAGGGTCCTCTCCCAGAGCCTTCAGGGAGGGCATGGCCCTGCCAACACCTTGATTTTGGACTTCCAGCCTCTGGAACTATGAGAGAATAAATTTCTATTGTTTTAAGCTGCTCAGCTTGTGGTAATTTGTTGCCGCAGCCCCAGGAAATGAATACAAGGGTAGAGAGAAGGTTTAACAAAGTCATGTATGTCACAAGGAACCATAAAAAGGCCGAGACAATGCTGAGCTCAGATAATGGCTTATTCACTTCTATTATTTATTTATTTTTGAGACAGAGTCTGGATCTGTCACCCAGGCTGGAGTGCAGTGGTACGATCTTGGCTCACTGCAATCTCCACCTCCCAGGTTCAAGCGATTCTTGTGCCTCAACCTCTCCTGAGTAGCTGGGATTACAGGCATGCACCACCACGCCTGGATAACTTTTGTATTTTTAGTAGAGATGGGGTTTCACTGTGTTGACCAGGCTGGTCTCAAATTCCTGGCCTCAAGTGATCCGCCTGCCTCAACCTCACAAATTGCTGGGATTACAGGCGTGAGCCACTGTGCCCGGCCCACTTGTATTATTATTATTATTTTTTAGACAGGGTCTCGCTCTGTCACCCAAGTTAGAGTGTAGTGGCATAATCACAGCTCACTGCAGCCTCAACTTCCCAGGCTCCAGTAATTCTCCTGCCTTAGCCTTCCAAGGGGCTGGGACGACAGGCTCATGCCGCCATGTACGGCTAATTTTTGTATCTTTGGTAGAGATGGGTTTTTGCCGTGTGGCCCAGGCTGGTCTCAAACCCATAAGCTCAAGTGATCTGCCCACCTCAGCCTCCCAAAATGCTGGGATTACAGATGTCAGCCACCCGGCCTTGTTCCTTTCTTTGCTGCATGAACTTGGGAAAGCTACATCACCTTTCATAGCCTGAAGGTCTACAGAGTGGTTGTCCATAAATATTAGGAGCTGGCTAGGGCCCTTGCCTGGATGCGGGGGAAGATGAACACCATCTTCAAACACGTGAAGGCTATCATGAGGACAAGGCATTCAACCTATTCTTCTATGTTTTAAGCACCTCAGGGGAGAAAAACTGAGGAAGAATAGGCCTAAATCAGGGAAGACCTTCCTGTTAGTGAGACCTGCCCAGTAGTGACCGGCAGAGGTCATGAGCTCTCTGTGGCTCGAGAGAGATGACACAGAGGCTAAAGGACTGATTGCGGGTCAGTGAGAAAGTCACCCACCACCCAGGGACAACTGTTCTATGACAGAGCCAGGATTTAACCCTGAGCTGCCTGACTCCAAAGCCCATTTTCTTAACTGTTAGCCTCACCTTTCTAAACTGGTTGAATGGGTGGGAGCATGTTGAAAATTCAATGTGTGAGGTCCTTCCTAGTGCTAAAATTTTCTTTTTCTTAATTCTCCACGTTTTAGCATCCTCTAGTTTCTTCTGCAGGTTGTGGGAAGGTTGGTTATTTGGAATCCAGAACAAAGTTTCCTAAAGAAACAAGTCGATATTCAGTTCTCAGACCTCGCTTGGAGATTCATAACTCACGAGGGACCTGAACCAAAGCCCCATCTCCCCCAGCTCTGAACCCTTAGTAGTGACTTGCTGGGCCAGGCTCCATCTTGGCCCACGCTCTCCGCTTCCGTGTCACAGAGTGGCCTACTGCCCCAGTTTACCCAGAACTGATGGGTTTCCTGGGACATAGGACTTTCAGTGCCCAAGCCAGGAAAGCCCTGGGCAAGCTGGGAGGGGCTTATTGCCCTACTTGGTGATGAACCCATAGCAGAGGCCCTGACTGGGCTGCAGGCAGATGTGGAAATCCTGGAGTGGATCTGCAGGCAGAAGACAAAGGAGCCGTGTGTGTGTGTTTTCCACCAGCTCTGAGACACAGTGGCCCAAATTGCTTTGCTTTGGGGCCTGGTGACAAGTACAGCACAGACTTGGAAAGAAGAGACTTCTTACTTCAGACTAAACATAGCTTGGCCACTAGCAAAGCCTGCAGGGCCAGCAGCACTATGAGGTGGGGCAGCTTTCGGATGTCACGACTGCAGACCTTTATACAAGTACTGGCCTTCCTGGGGCACCAGCGGCCTGGCAGGAAGGAGGAACTGCCCTCACATAGCTCCTCAAACAGCTGAGTCAGGGAGGGGTTCTGTGGGGGAAGTGGGGGAGGTTTGCCTGACTTTTCCCATGAGATACATTCAGGGGCTCCTGGCTGACAAGGTAGAGGGAGAACCCTGCAGGCTGGGGCCTGGGCCGGTTGAAAGGGAAGGAGACCTGCTGGCAGAGCCTGGCTGAAGCCACAGTCTCAGAGGCTGGGGAGTCTCAGTTACAATGTCAGTTCCGCCAGGCCTCTGAAGGCAGACACAGGACCTCCTCCATGCCTTCTCTTTCTCTCCCACTTCCAGGCAGTCTAGAGCTCGGTGGAGTCTCCTGCCAGGACACCTCCAGAATGCTTCCAGTCCTTTCCCTGACCACTGCCAGCTCGGCACAGGCCCTGTGCAATATCCTAAACAATTGCGAAGCTCCTGACACCCTTCCTGCCAGCCTCATCCCCCGCCCTCCTCCTGTCATTTGCCAAGCCCCAGCCACTGTTCAGCCCTGCATTTTCCCGGAGGTGCAGGCTGCAGGCATCTTGCTTTCGAGTCTTTGCATAAGTGGGATCCTCTTCCTGAATGCCCGCTCACCTTCTTGACTTGGCTAACTTCTACTCAACTTCGAAGATTTATTGCAGGTGTGTATTAGTCCATCCTCACACTGCTATAAAGAACTACCTGAGACTGGGTAATTCATAAAGAAAAGAAGTTTAATTGACTCACAGTTCCACAGGCTGTACAGAAAGCATGGCTGGGGAGGCCTCAGGAAGCTTACAATCATGGCAGAAGGTGAAGGGGAAGCAACACATCTTCACATGGTGGCAGGAGACAGAGAGAAGGGGGAAGTGCTACACACTTTTAAACAACCAGATCTTGTGAGAGCTCCATCACCAGAACAGCAAGGGAGAAGTCTACCCACATGATTCAATTACCTCCCCCATAGGCTCCTCCTTCAACACATAGGGGTTACAATTAGAAATGAGACTTGGGTGGGAACACAGAGCCAAACCATATCAAGGTGCCACCTCCTCCAGAAGGCCCTCCCTCATGTCCTTCATCTCTGTCCCCACAGCATCCTGGGCTTACCACTGCTGTGCACCAACTCATAAATTCATGCACTAACAGCAGACAGTGTCTGTCTCCTAACCAGCCTGGGAGTTTCCTGAAGGCAGGGAACAGGTTTCCTATTTCTGTGTTGCCAGCATCTGGCAAAGAGTAGGTCCATAATGCAGAATGAATGAAGGAATGAGTGAATTAATACATTGTCCTGTTTAGTCCTCATGGCTCTGGGGGTCCCTGTTCTGGTTCTTTGGGACCTCAGAAGCAAAGAGGAAGAGGAGGACTGTGACTCCCCAGCTTACTACCTCCTGCCTTACCATAGCTTTGCTAGTCCCTGATGACCTTGAGCCCTAGCCAGGCCAAACAGGGGTCACGTGTAGTACTAATGTGAGTTGGGGGAAGCTGGTACAATCTGCCAGCCCAGTAGTGTGGAAGGGGACTGAGGGCCTCACAGTGTTGCATGCCAGAACAAAGCCCATGCAAAGAATTGAGGCTCTCTGCCTTTTTGGGCACCTGGTTAGGTTAAGAGGAGGGGAAAGGCTGAAGCAGAGGGAGGACAGAAGGATCGGGAAGTGCGAAGGCGACCTCCTACATTGTGAGAGCCAGGCAGGGTCCCAGAGGTCATCCGAGTGGCTAGGGTGTCCCTCCGTTGTGACTAGACAATATCAGTCCACTCCTCCTGGCTGAGTGAGAGACTGCCTACCTCCTCCCCACTGCCTTCCTCCAGCAGCCTTACTCAGAGGCGCTGCGGCCACTGCTGTATCTATCTCAGTCTCTCAATAGCTCTGTGAAGGGTGACTGTGATTCCCACTTACAAATGAGGAAGACTTCTTCCCTGCCTTCTTTTGATTTATTTGAAAATTCTTTAGAACTCCATTTTAATTGACTTATTGGTTCTGTATATCTTTTGTGGTTTCTCTAAGAATTACAATGTAATTCTTTGGGAGGTCAGGGTGGGGATTGCTTTGAGCTCAGGAGTATGAGACCAGCCTGGGAAACATGGTGAAATCCCATCTCTACAGAAAAATACATATATATACATACACAAAAATTATATATACACAAAAATTAACCAGGTATGGTGGCTTGTTCCTATAGTCCCAGCTAGTTGGGAGGCTGAAGCTGGAGAGTCACTTGAGCCCAGGAAGCGGAGGTTTCAGTGATCTAATATTGTGCCACTGCACACCAGTCTGGATGACAGAGACCCTGTCTCGAAAACAACAACAACAAATATATCCTTAACTTTTCACAGTTAACTTGCGGTTCATCTTGCATAATTTCACATGCTATTTCCAGCTATTGGCTACCCTCCTGTCTGTCTTGTCTTTTCTTTTTTCTTTTTTTTTTTTTGAGACAGAGTTTTACTCCTATTGCCCAGGCTGGAGTGCAATGGCACTATCTCAGCTCACCTCAACCTCCACCCCCCGGGTTCAAGCGATTCTCTCACCTCAGCCTTCTGAGTAGCTGGGATTACAGGCGTGTGCCACCACACCCAACTAATTTTGTATTTTTAGTAGAGATGGGGTTTCTCCATGTTGGTCAAGCTGGTCTTGAACTCCCAACCTCAGGTGATCCACCCGTCTTGGCCTCCCAAAGTGCTGGGATTACCGTGCTGGCCCTTTTTTTAAAAATAGAGATGGTGTTCATTATGTTGCTCAGGCTGGTCTTGAACTCCTGACCTCAAGCAATCCTCCAGTCTCAGCCTCCCAAAATACTAGGATAACAGGCATTAGCCACCACACCTGGCCGTGTCTGTCCTTTATGCTACAATTGTCAGATGCGTTATTTCTACATACTCCATAAACTCTCCAAGACAATATTATAGTTTTTTCTTTCTTTCTTTCTTTCTTTTTTTGAAAAAAGGTCTCACTCTGTCACCCAGGCTGGAGTGCAGTGGTGCAATCACAGCTTACTGCAGACTCAACCTCCCAGGCTCAAGCAATCCTCCCACCTCAGCCTCCCAAGCAGCTGGGACTACAGGTATGTTTCACCATGCCTGGCTAATTTTTGTATTTTTTGTTAATTTTTTCTTTAAAACAATCATATCTCTTTAAAGAAATTAAAAATAAAATAATCTTATATAGTTACCCAGATATTTACCATTTTCTATACTTTTCATTCCTTTCCAAAAATTTTCACATGGTATCATTTCCCTTCCACCTGAAGAACTCCCTTTGGCATGTCCTATAATGCAGGTCTGCAGAAAATGCATTCTCTTTGCTTTTTTCCCTCTAATGTCTTTATTTAATTTTCATTCCTGAAGGAATGATTATTTCACTGGATATAGAATTTTATATGGAAATACTGAATTTCATTCATCATTTAAAAATGTTGTTCCACTATCTTCTGACTCATAGTTTTTGAATGAAAAGTCAGCAGTCAAGCAAATTACTAGTGCTACCTATGTAGTATGTTGTTTTACACTACTTTCTTTCTTTTTTTTTTTTTTTTGAGACACAGTTTCACTCTTTCGCCAAGTCTGGAGTGCAATGGTGCAATCTCAGCTCACTGCAACCTCCGCCTCCTGGGTTCAAGCGATTCTCCTACCTCAGCCTCCTGAGTAGCTGAGATTACAGGCATGCGCCACCACGCCTGGCTAATTTTATATTTTTAGTAGAGGGTTTCACCATGTTGGTCAGGCTGGTCTCAAACTCCTGGCCTCAGGTGATCTGCCCACCTGAGCCTCCCAAAGTGCTGGGATTACAGGCATGAGCCATCGTGCCTGGCTATGCTGTCTACTTTCAACATTTTCTCTTTTTATTTTTATTTATTTATTTGTTTTGAGACAGAATCTCACTCTGTTACCCAGGCTGCAGTGCAGTGGCATGATCTCAGCTCACTGCAACCTCTGCCTTCCAGGTCCAAGCAATTCTCATGCCTCAGCCTCTCAAGTAGCTGGGATTATAGGCATGAGCCACTATGACCAGCCTCAACATTTTATCTTTATCTTTGGTTTTCAGATATTGCTTTGACTTGATATTTCTTGGCATAATTTTCTTTCTTCCTTTTTTTAATTTTTTTTGTACAGACAGAGGTCTTACTATGTTTTTGGCCAGGCTCGTCTCAAACTCCTGGCCTCAAATGATCCTTCCACCTCAGCCTCCCAAAGTGCTGGGGTTACACAGGTGTGAGCTACTGTGTCTGGTCATTTAAAAAAATTTTATCCTGGTTGGGGTTTGGTTATCTTCTTGAAATTTGAAATTTATATCTTTATCAAATTTAGGAAGTATTTGACCATTTTTTCCTTCAAGTATTTTATTCTGCCTCATTCTCATTTCTCTCCTTCTAGGACTCCAGTTACATGTATGTCAGGCCATATAATAATGTCCTTTTGATTTTTTGGTCTCAGGACCTACAGGTCCCTGAAACATTGTTTGATTTAATTGTTTTTAACATTTTTTCTCTGTGTTCTTCAGATTGTGTAATTCCTATTAATCTATCTTTGAGTTCACCTCCATTCTGTTGTTCAACCCATCTAGTGAATTTTTTCCTCCTGAGCTGAGACATCAAGGATATTGTATATTTCTGTTCTCACATTTCTATTTGTTCCTCCCTATACCTCTCCATTACTACAATTTGGTTCTTTAAAAAAATAATTTCTCCAGCCTGGCCAACATGATGAAACCCCATCCCCCCTAAAAATATAATAACTAGCCAGGCATGGTGATAGGTGCCTGTAATCTCAGCTACTTAGGAGGCTGAGGTAGGAAAACTGCTTGAACCCAGGGGGCAGAGGTTGCAGTGAGCCAAGATACTGCCACTGCACTACAGCCTGGGCAACAGAAGGAGACTCCATCTCAAAAAAAAATTCTGTTTCTTTGCTGAGATTTTCTATCTTTTCATTTAGCCACAGATCAGAAGGCTATAATTTTAATAAAGTACAATTTGTGAATTTTTTTTTTTCATAGATCATACTTTGTTTGTTTGTTTGAGACAGAATTTTACTCTGTTGCCCAGGCTAGAGTGCAGTGGTGCGATCTTGGCTCACTACAACCTTTGCTCCCCCGTTTCAAGTGACTCTCATACCTCAGCCTCCCGTGTAGCTGGAATTATAGGCGTGCACCACCAGGCCCAGCTAATTTTTTCTATTTTTAGTAGATATGGGGTTTCACTGTGTTGCAAGGCTAGTCTTGAACTCCTGGCCTCAAGTGATTCACCCACCAGAACCTCCCAAAGTGTTGGAATTACAGGCATGAGCCACCACACCCAGCCTCCATAGATCATACTTTTGATGTTATATTTAAAAGCTCATCACCAAAACCAAGATTTATCAGATTTTTCTCTTACATTATTGATATGGTTTGGCTGTATTCCAACCCAAATCTCATCTTGAATTCCCACATGTTGTGGGAGGGATCCAGTGGGAGGTAATGAAATCATGGGGGCAAGTCTTTCCCATGCTATTCTCATGATAGTGAATAAATCTCATAAGATCTTATGGCTTTTAAAAGAGGAATTCCCCTGCACAAGATCTCTTCTCTTTGCTTACCACCATCCATGTAAGATGTGACTTGCTCCTCCTTGCCTTCCTCAGCCACATGGAACTGTAAGTCCAATTAAAACTTTTTCTTTTGTAAATTGCTCAGTCTCAGGTATGTCCTTATCAGCAGCATGAAAACAGACTAATACAGTAAATTGGTACCAGTAGAGTGGGGTGCTGCTGAAAAGATACCCGAAAATGTGGAAGCTACTTTGGAACTTGGTAGCAGGCAGAGGTTGGAACAGTTTGGAGGGCTCAGAAGAAGACAGGAAAAGTTTGGAACTCCCTAGGGACTTGTAGAATGGCATCAACAAAATGCTGATAATGATATGCACAATGAAATCCAGGCTGAGGTGGTCTCAGATGGAGATGAGGAACTTGTTGGGAACTGGAGCAAAGGTGATTCTTGTTATGTTTTAGCAAAGAGACTGATGGCATTTTGCCCTTGCCCTAGAGATTTGTGGAACTTTGAACTTGAGGGAGATTATTGAGGGTATCAAGCAGAAGAAATTTCTAAGTAGCAAAACATTCAAGAGGTGACTTGGGTGCTGTTAAAGGTGTTCAGTTTTAAAAGGGAAGCAGAGAATAAATGTTCAGAAAATTTGCAGCCTGACAATGTGATAGAAAAGAAAATCCCATTTTCTGAGGAGAATTTCAAGCTGGCTGCAGAAATTTGCATAAGTAACAAGGAGCCAAATGTTAACCATGAAAACAATAGAGAAAATGTCTCCAGAGCATCAGAGACCTTCATGGCAGCCCCTCCCATCACAGGCCCAGAAGAAAAAATGGTTTTGTTGGCTGGGCCCAGGGTCCCTCTGCTGTGTGCAGTCCAGGGACTTGGCGCACCGCATCCCAGCCACTCCAGCTGTGACTAAAAGGGGCCAAGGTACAGCTCTGGCTGATGCGTCAGAGGGTGGAAGCCCCAAGCCTTGGCAGCTTCCACGTGGTATAGAACCTGTGGGTACACAGAAAGTCAAGAATTGAGGTTTGTCAGCCTCTCCCTAGATTTCAGAGGATGTATGGAAAACGCCTGGATGTCCATGCAAAAGTTTGTAAGGGCAAGGTCCTCATAGAGAACCTCTGCTAGGGCAGTGCAGAAGGGAAATGTGGGGTCAGAGCCCCCACATAGAGTCCCTACTGGGGCACTGCATAGTGGAGCTGTGAGAAAAGGGTCACCATCCTCCAGACCCCAGAATGATAGATCCACTGACAGCTTTCACTGTGCACCTGGAAAAGCCACAGACACTCAATGCCAGCCCATGAAAGCAGCCAGGAGGGGGACTATACCCTGCAAAGTCACAGAAGCAGAACTGCCCAAGACCATAGGAACCCACCTCTTGCATCAGCGTGACCCAGATGTGAGACATGGAGTCAAAGGAGATCATTTTGGAGCTTTGAGATTTGACTGCTCTGCTGGATTTCAGACTTCCAAGGGGGCCTGTAGCACCTTTGTTTTGGCTAATTGCTTTCATGTGGAATGGCTGTATTTACCCAATGCCGGTACCCCCATTGTATCTAGGAAGTAACTAACTTGCTTTTGATTTTACAGGCTTATAGATGGAAGGGACTTGTCTCCAATAAACTTTGGACTGTAGGCTTCTGAGTTAATGCTGAAATGAGTTAAGACTTTGGGGGACTGTTGGGAAGGCATGATTGGTTTTGAAATGTGAGGATGCGGCTGGGCGCGGTGGCTCAAGCCTGTAATCCCAGCACTTTGGGAGGCCAAGGCGGGTGGATCACGAGGTCAGGAGATCGAGACCATCCTGACTAACACGGTGAAACCCCGTCTCTACTAAAAAATACAAAAAACTAGCCAGGTGAGGTGGCGGGCGCCTGTAGTCCCAGCTACTCGGGAGGCTGAGGCAGGAGAATGGCCTAAACCCAGGAGGCAGAGCTTGCAGTGAGCTGAGATCCCGCCCAGGCAGGAGAATGGGGTAAACCCAGGAGGCGGAGCTTGCAGTGAGCTGAGATCCGGCCACTGCACTCCAGCCTGGGCGACAGAGCGAGACTCTGTCTCAAAAAAAAAAAAAAAAAAAAAAAAGAAATGTGAAGATGCAAGATTTGGGAGGGGCCAGGGGCAGAATGATATGGTTTGGTTGTGTCCCCACCCAAATCTCATATTGAATTCCCATGTGTTGTGGGAGGGACCCAGTCGGAGGTAATTGAATCATGGCGGCAAGTCTTTCCTGTGCTGTTCTGGTGATAGTGAATAAGTCTCATGAGATCTGATGGTTTTTAAAAGAGGAATTCCCCCTACAAGCTCTCTCTCTTTGCCTGCCACCATCCACGTAACATGTGACTTGCTCCTCCTTGCCTTCTGCCATGATGGTGAGGCTTCCCCAGCCATGTGGAACTGTAAGTCCAATTAAACCTCTTTCTTTTGTAAATTGCCCAGTTTTTATCTTTATCAGCAGCCTTAACACGGACTAATACAGTTAGCTTCTAGAATTTTTATAATTTTTGCATTGTACATTTAGATGTATGATCCATTTTCAGTTAGTATTTGTGGAAGTAAGATTTGTGTATAGATTCTTTTTTTTTTTTTTGCATATGCACGTCCAGTTGTTCCAGCATCATTAAAAGGCTATTCTTTCTCCATTGAATTGCTTTGTTCTTTTGGTGTGGGTCTATTTCTAGGCTCTTCATTCTGTTCCATTGATCCATGTGTCTGTTGTTTTGTCAGTTCCACGCTGTCTTGATTTCTATGGCTTTGTAGTAAGTCTTGGAGTCAGGGGTGTCAGTCCTCCAACTTTATAGTCGTTTAGTGCTTTCATTTTTGGAAGGTTATTAATTATTGACTCAATTTCTTTAATAGATATAGGTTTATCCAGATTATTGTTTCTTGTGTGAGTTTTGGCAGTTTATATCTTTCAAAGAATTGGCCTATTTCATCTAGGTTATCAAATTTATGGAAACAGTTGTTCGTGATATTCCTTTATTATCCTTTTAATATCCATGGGATCAGTATTGATGACCCCTCTTTAACTTCTGAAACAGTAGTCTTCCATTGTTAGTGGCTCAATTGCTGTAAACTTTAGTTATCTGTGGTCAACAAGAGTCTAAAAATATTAAATGGAAAATTCCAGAAATAAACAATTCATAAGTTTTAAATTATGAATTTATGCACCCTTTTTAGTATCATCATGAAATTTTGTGCTGTCCTGCTCCATCCAGCCCAGGATGTAAATTATCCGTTTTGTCCAAATATGCATGCTGTGTATGCCGCCTGCCTGTTAGTCATCGACATCATCTGCTCCTGACATGCTATCATCAACGTCAGCATGGTTTGATAATCCAGGATCAACTGAAGTAGATGATCCTCCTCCTGATGTATTGTGGCCTAACAATATATGCCAATGTTGAAATGGCCACTGCAAAATTATAACTGAGGCAGTGAAAAGAGATCTGACCTGGCCGGGTGCTGTGGCTCATGCCTGTAATCCCAGCACTCTGGGAGGCCGAGGTGAGGGAATCACCTGAGGTCAGGGGTTCAAGACCAGCCTGGCCAACATAGTGAAACCCCGTCTCTAGTAAAAATACAAAAACTAGCTAGGCATTGTGGTGCATGCCGGTAGTCCCAGCTACTCAGAAGACTGAGGCAGGAGAATCACTTGAACCAAGAAGGCTGAAGTTGCAGTGAGCTGAGATCCTGCCACTGCACTCTAGCCTGGGTGACAAAGTGAGACTCCATCTCAAAAAAAAAAAAAAGAAAGAGATCTGACCTAACCAATTCCAACTTACTTTTAACCTCCAAGCTATCCTTGTTCATTCCTGACCATAGGACAAACTATTAATAACTTTATTAATAACTTTGGGAGGAACTTAGTTTACAGTTTAAAACAAAGATGATAACAGTCTTTTCCCAAAACAAAACCTCTTCTTGGCTGGGGACTAGACTGCCTTTGTAGAACTAACAAATTAGCCAAAAGATTAGAGATTATAGTTTAGGAGTCATGCAGCTGGAGGTTACAAGATTCTGACCCTCCCCAAAGAACTACTGGGGAAATCATCACCATTGTAAAACCTAAGATCACCTAAGATCAGTGCTTGAGATATTTTGCAGATCAGCTGGCACCACCCAGATGGATAAACTGACTCATCTGATCTTGCGGCCCCAACCCAGGAACTAACTCAGCGTAAGAGGACAGCTTTGGCTCTGTTTTTTTGTTTTTTTGTTTGTTTGTTTGTTTGAGACAGGGTCTCTCTCTGTCACCCAGGCTGGAGTACAGTGACACGATCTTGGCTCACTGCTACCTCTACCTCCCAGGCTAAAGGGATCCTCCTGCCTCAGCCTCTGGAGTAGCTGGGACTACAGGTGTGAGCCAACACGCCTGGCTAATTTTTGTATTGTTTGTAGAGATGGGGTTTTGCCATGTTACCTAAGCTGGTCTCAAACTTCTGAGCTCAATCAATCAGTCTGCCTCAGCCTTCAAAAGTGCTGGGATTATAGGCATGAACCACCACTGCCGGCCCTATGATTTCATCTCCGACCTAACCAATCAGTACTCCCAACTCACTGGTTCTCCACCCACCAAATTATCCTTAAAAACTCTGATCCCTGAATGCTCAGGAAGGCTGATTAGAGTAATAATAAAACTCCAGTTTCCAGCACAGCTGGCTCTGTGTGAATTACTCTTTCTCTATTGCAATTCCTCTGTCTTGATAAATTGGCTCTCTGTAGGCAGCAGGTAAGGTGAGCTTACTGGGCAGTTACAATACCTACGTCATTTGCCATTCACCTCACTTCATCTCGTTGTGTAGGCATTTTATCATGTCACGTCATCACAAGAAGAAAAAGGATGGGCACAGTACAATAAGATCTTTTGAGAGAAAAAGAGAGAGAAAGAAAGAACATATTCACATAATTTTTATTCCAGTATATTGTTATAATTTTATTTTATTATTAGTTCTATTTTATTATTATATTATTCTTACTATGCCTAATTTATAAATGAAACTTTGTCATAAGTAGGTACATACAGGGAAAGACATAGTATATGTAGGGTTTGATACTACTGCCTATTTTAGGTATCCTTCAGGCGTCTTGGAACATATCCCTTGCCATTAAGAGGGGACTACTGTATTTGTAATTTATGTCTTCTGCCTTTCTTAGTTAGCCTGGATGTTGGTTCATCATTTTTATTGATCTCTTAAAAGAACAAGATTTAGATTTTATTTTCTCTATTTACTGCCTGTTTACAGTTTTGTGGTTTCTGCTCTAATTTTTATTATTCCTTTTCCTCTGCTTGTTCTGTGATTACATTGCCCCTTTTCTCTAGTTTTTTAAGTGGAAAAACTTAGGTTATTGATTTTAGATCTTTCTCTTTTAAAATATATGCATTTGATGATATAAATTTCCCTCGAAGCACTGCTTTCACGGCATTCAACAAATTTTGAAGATTTGTATTTTCATTTTCTTTTTCTTTTTTTTGAAAATGTCATGCTGGCCGGGCGCGGTGGCTCAAGCCTGTAATCCCAGCACTTTGGGAGGCCGAGACGGGCGGATCACGAGGTCAGGAGATCGAGACCATCCTGGCTAACACGGTGAAACCCCGTCTCTATTAAGAAATACAAAAAAAAACTAGCCGGGCGAGGTGGCGGGCGCCTGTAGTCCCAGCTACTCGGGAGGCTGAGGCAGGAGAATGGCGTGAACCCGGGAGGCGGAGCTTGCAGTCAGTTGAGATCCGGCCACTGCACTCCAGCCTGGGCGACAGAGCGAGAGTCCGTCTCAAAAAAAAAAAAAAGAAAAAAGAAAATGTCATGCTCTGTCACACAGGCTGGAGTACATCAGCACGATCACGGCTCACTGTAGTAATCTCAAACTCCCAGGCTCAAGTGATCCTCCCAGCTCAGCCTCCCGAGTAGCTGGGACTACAGGCTTGCACCACCACACTTGGCTAATTTTTTCTATTTTTCTGTAGAGATAGGTCTCACTTTATTGCACAGGCTGGTGTCGAACTCCTAGGCTCAAGTACTTCACCTTCCTCAGCCTCCCAAGTTGCTGGGATTATAGGCGTGAGGCACCATGCCCAGCCTCACTTTCATATATTAAAAATATTTAAAATTTTCTCCTGAGACTACTTCTTTGACCTGTGTTACTTAGAAGTATGTTGTTTAATCTCCAAACATTTTGGGATTTTCCAGCTATCTTGCTGTTACCGATTTCTAGTTTAGTCCCGTTGTGTTCTGAGAAAATATTTATGCAGGAACAGGATTCTATCCTGGACATTGTGCATGTTACGCTGTAGAGGCTCTGGTTTCTGTTAGTCCTCCGAAACATGTTGATTTCTTTCTCTTTTTTTTTTTTTATTAGGCAATTAACTTCAAACTCTGCTCTTTGGTGGCAGCTCAAACCTCAGTTCAGTTCTTTTCCTCTGCTAAAGTATTTTTCATGCATGTGTGGTTCAGGGAGCAGTGAGAGATTTGGGCAGAGTTTACAGACGGGCAGAGTTTACAGACGGGAGCCACCCCCTTTCTGAGCCTTTCCTGTATGGCACTCCCCACTTCACTTTCCAGTGGCTGTGGTTGCTCTAAACTTTGTACTCTGATTCTTCAGGCCAGAAAGACCGCAGGTTCCCTAAGTGTGCTCTGCTGACTGTAGTTCACCTTCAAGATCAAAGCCAGAAAAACAGATAATTTGCCACATGTCATGCCCTTCTTCCAAGTGTTGACTCGCAGCCAGGGTCTACTTGCTTTTATTCACTCTTCAGTGCCTCGCGGTGGTTTTGGGGCTTGTTTTGCTTTTTCGTTTTGTTTTGTTTTTGTATTTTGTCAACAGTTGCTATCTGTGGAAAGGTCAATTCAGTAGGATCTTAGTTCTTCTGGAATAGAAATCCCCCAACCCAAGTCATAGAAAGGTAACATCACTGACGTGTGGCCACTCAGCTAGCAAATTGCAGAACGGGTATTCAAACCCAGGACTAAGCAACACCAGTCTCCTCCGTCCCCGACCCCACATACTTTTTATTATGTGAATCTGTTTTCCATCTCTTATTTGTCAAAAGTCTCAGAACTACTTACTCTTCAAGTGACAATGGTGGGCCTTCCAGGGCTCTGACTTTTCCCTTTGCATAAAATCCATCAGATTTAGGAGGAGGTTTTATTTCTTGCCTTTTGTGCATTTTCTCTCCTGTGAAAGGATGATGATTAAAGTGCCTCAGCTTTGAAGTTAGAAATACCTGTGTTCAAATCCTGCCTCTGATATATATGTGATCTTGGACAGGTCGTTCCAGTTTCCTTATCTGTAAAATGGGGGAAACAATAGTGTTGACCTCAAACAGTTGTGGTGAAGATGAAATGAGATATTTCACATGAAGCTCAAAGAACGGTGACTGACCTACAGTAAGCAGTCATTAAATGAGCCCTCATGGGGTTTTTCCTACTCTCAGGTAGGGGGGTGCTCACAGTGGGATGCTCCATCAGATATTTCTCCAAGAGGAGGGTACATCAAGGGCCTGAGCCCAGGACACTGTTTGAGAAGCTGGTCCTCTTGGGATGTCAGCCCTATTAAGCTGGGCTGCTGTCATGTCAACTGGAGTAGCACGGGAGCCTAGAGTGGTGTGAACAGGTCCATGTTTTTCGGGGAAAGAAACCCAAGCCCAGAGAGAGTCAGCTCCCATCTGAGATCTGTGCAGAGCTGGGAGTGCAGCCCAGCTTCCCTGAGCTCTGCTTCCTCAGTCAGTGATATTTTTCTTCTGTTGAATGCCCATGCCCCTCACTGGGGGAGCTTCGGGTGCAGGGGCTGGGCACAGGGTGGGTGTGGGTGGCTCTCAGAGTCCGGGGGCCCAAGAGGAGGAGCTGTGAGTACTGCCATCACAGAAGGTGGATGAGGAGGAGATTTCTGTTTTATTTTTCTCCAGCGGGCTGGAACGGCTTCTAGAAGGAACACAAAGAGACGTGGAGAAGCCACTGAAGAAAGAAAGAAAGGAGTAGAGGCTGGGAGCAGGGGGCGGCGTGGGGAATGCAAAAGAGGCGAGTGGCTGCCGCTGGCCGGAGCGGGCGTCTCTGGTTTGGGTCTGGCCGTGGGCCAGCAAGCAGCAGCCAGCACAGCACGACGGGCTTGGAGAGCTGGCAGGGCGCTGCGACAGAAAGAGGACGCCGGTTAGGGTGCTGGGGGAGGGGACCCTCTGCCCTCCCAACCCCGCCTGGCCAAGGAAATGTCCGTGTGGTGAGCGCTGACCACGTGATGCCCTTTCACCCGCCTCACATGTTTAATTAAAAAGACAGAAAAACAACCTCCTTCTAGATAGTCTTACGGTCTCTTTTTCTAGATGGTGTCACAAGGCTCAGAGAGGGTAAATGAAGAGCCGGAGGTCACCCAGCTTGTAGGTAGCAGAGCGGGGAGGCGCCCTACACGGAGCAGCCTGTAGCATCCTGAGAAGCTGTAACTTCTGACCTGGGGGATGGCGGAATTCTCAGGTTCGTTTCTCTTCCCACACCTGGCAGGCTGTCCCTGAAAGCTGTCCTCTTTCATCATTTATTCAGTCATTCATCCATTCATTCCTGAGCATTCGAGGCTGCGTGCTGAACCCTGGGGAACCACAGTGAACACGCTAGATACCACCCTTCCTGTGAAGAGCTCCAGGCTAGTGGGGTCCCTAAGGAGAGCCGGGAACATCAAACCTGAGGATTGGGAGTAAACGTTAAATCAAGTCCCCCTCCCCAATTTACACGCACACACACGCACCCGCAGTGCGTTCATCTTCTGAGTGTCGTGGGAACGGGAACTTCCAGCCCTCTGCGGTGCCCAGCAGCTCTGGCAGCCACCCGGCCGCAAGGGGGCGCTGTGAGGGCAGCAAGCAGGATTCCCTAGGCTCTCGCCCCCTGGTGGCGGCAGCGGCTCCTGCTCTGCTCACCACGCCCCTCTGTGATTTCTGGGACACAGAAATCCCAGAAATTTCTGTGATTGTTGAGCCTCCTGGGGGCCTCTTGGGTCACCACTTCTCTCCCCTCCTGTTCCAGCCCTGTGGGGAGGGCCTGTTGGCCTTCACCTAGGCCATGCCCTGGTGTTGCCACAAAGCACCTTGGAGGCCGTATCTCACCAGAGCTGGCAGGAGGTCCCTGCATCAGGCCTGGGCCTCAGACACATTCTCTCCTGTGATCCTCTAGCCAGCCTCTCTCCCGTCTCCCCTTCTGATGAGCCAGAGGTTCTGTGCCATGCATGCTCAAGCTGGGACTGCCGCTGCCCTGGACAGAGAGCCAGGCGTGGTGGCCTGCCCCTGTAGTTCCAGCACTTTGGGAGGCCCAGGCAGGAGGATTGCTAGAGCCCAGCAGTTCAACCAGCCTGGGCAACATGGGGATACCCTGTCCTACAAAAATGAAAATAAAAATATTAGCCAGGCATGGTTTCGAGCACCTGTAGTTCCAGCTACTCGGGAAGCTGAGATGGGAGGATTGCTGGAGCCTGGGAGTTGGAGGCTGCAGTTAGCCGGGATTGTACCACTGCACACCAGCTGGGGCAACAAAGCAAGATCCTATCTCAAAAAATAGAAACATTTTAAAAATCAGGCAGTTTAGGTGAGAGTCAACTGCCAGTCAGTTGAACTTGAAGCCAAGGCTGTCTTCCTAAAGTTGATCTCTTTTCTGAATGGTAAACCCTGGGGAAAGCAAGGGAGCAATGGATTTGGATCTTTTAGGCTTCTGCAGTCCAGGGATCAGAGTTTAGCGGAGGTAAAAGGAAGACAGACACAGCAATTGCATGCCAGGCACTGTGCTGTTGGAGCTCCTCAAACGGTTTCTCAGTCCTGACAATGACTCTACAGTGGGACTTATTTTCTGTCTTTTACAGAGGAATAAATCAAAACTCAGAGAGGTTAAGTAACTTGCCCAAGGGTACATAGCTAGGAAGTGGCAGATGGGAGATTCCAGCATCAGCTCCTGCCCCTCACCATATTGCAGTGGCTTCTGGTTCTCCCATCCCACTCTCTGCACTCTGCAGACAGCACAGCACCCTCCTCCTCCCTGTCTCCATGCCATTGGACATTCCTCCTCATCTTCTCCACTTCCCTGCAGACAGTTCGGGCCACCTTCCCCCTTAGTACTAGTGAGAGTTTGAAAGAGAAGCACAGCACATTGGGGCCACCAGCAGGCTAGGACTCTATGGTCCAGGTGATTACAAAACAGAGCTATCTGGAGAGATGAAATGACCTCTCCCTGAACCACATGGCCCGAGCTCCAGACCAGAGGTGAGCTACAGATGCTCAAGAGAGAGCCAGGCACACAGAAAAAAAGCTAGAGGGATGCTTTGGAAGATGAGTTGCTCTGATGGGTGCCAGGGGTCACTGGGGCTTCCCATGTGATTGGGAGGCCAGATTTCTCACCACCCATTTAGCCTCAGACACAGGCTGCTTTCAGCCAGGGTTATAGGTAGCTGGGAATATAAAAGTTAGGCAGGGAGAGCAGAATCCAGCTTGATCCTGGGCTGGGAAACATGGAGTGGGGGTGGGGGAATAGTGGCTGGTCTGGTACCAGGCTTATGGTTTGCTGGAAAGATGTGTCTCCTCCAGCAACAACTGTGAGAGAGAGCTGGGTTGTGAACTACCCTGGAGGGGAAGCCTCCATGGGACGCTGGGATTCACATGCACCCTGCTGTGGGTACCCAAGGGTATCTATCTCCATTTTAGATGTCAATGGACCCTTTGCAAAGGTTAGGGTGCTCTGAGGCCTCTGCTGAAGAGAAGGAAACTCACATGCATTGAGCATCAACTTGGTGTTGGGCACTGGGCAGGTCATGATGCCATCACTGAAATAAAGGCATCAATAGCCACCACGTCTTGAGCATCTGCTACATCAGGAAGCATGTTAAGCACTTTGTTGTGTTATGATTGTTAACATCAACAGTAACACAGTAACCATAGCTACAACAACTTTTTTTTCTTTCTTTTCTTTTCTTTCTTTCTTTTTTTTTTTTTTGAGACGGAGTTTCACTCTTGTTGCTCAGGCTGGAGTACAATGGTGTGATCTCAGCTCACCGCAACCTCCGCCTCCCAGGTCTAAGCAATTCTCCTGCCTCAGCCTCCTGAGTAGCTTGGATTACAGGCATGCACCACCACGCTCAGCTAATTTTGTATTTTTAGTAGAGATGGGGTTTCTCCATGTTGGTCAGACTGGTCTCGAACTCCCAACCTCAGGTGATCAGCCCGCCTTGGCCTCCCAAAGTGCTGGGATTACAGGCGTGAGCCACCGTGCCCCGCCTTTTTTTTTTTTTTTTTTTTTTAAATAAAGACAGGGTCTTACTTTGTTGCCCAGGCTGGAATGCAGTGCCACAATCTCGGCTCACTGCAACCTCCACCTTCCAGGTTCAAGCGATTCTCCTGCCTCAGCCTCTGGAGCAGCTGAAATTACAGGTATGCACCACTGTGCCCAGCTAATTTTTTAAATTTTCAGTAGAGATGGGGTTTCTCCATTTTGGCCAGGCTGGTCTCAAACTCCTGGCCTCAAGTGATTCACCTGCCTTGGCCTCCCAAAGTGCTGGGGTTACAGGTGTAAGCCACCAAGCCCAATCAGTAGCTACAACTTCTTGAACATCTTTTATGCTTTAGGCACTGGCTTGGGCTTTACAGATCATTATTACCATCATCAGACTACTGACAACTGCTGTGTTTGGCACTTACTAGAGACTCTTACATTGTCTAGTTCAACTTAATTCTTAAATCCACCATGTGAAGGAAGTATTCTTACCCTCATTTTGCAGATGAGGAAACTGAGGCACACAGAGGTTAAATAACTTGCCCAAAATCACTTAACTTTGAATTCAAGTCTCTGACTCCAAAGCCTTAACTGTTCCCACGATATGTCCCTTCCTAAGGAAGCAGATGCTAAGAAATGTTCATTGGATGAATGAATGAACAAGCAAAGAAACACAGCTGTCCGAGGTGATGTGTGGAATTTCCAAGCCCCAGAAGGTTAAGCAGGTTGTTGAAGGTCACAGAGCCAGACAACAGTGAGGTAAGTAAGGAGTCCCGGCTCTCGTCTCTCAGTGTGGGCTTCCCTCACAAACCTCCTTGCTACTTTGAGCAGAAGCAACCTTGTTTTGGCAGCTGTTTTGCCCTTACTCATGCCTGGGATAACAGTGGACTCCCGATTTGCATGCCGACTCATTTCCTACCCTTCAGGGAGCCGGGCAGGAGGCCCAGCACTGAGTCCTGCCAATCCCCAGGCAAGCTATCAATGGCAACTGCCAGCTAGTCACGGGGGAGTCATTTCCTTCTCTCCCTTTTTCTCTAAGTCCTTCCAGCGGGAGGGCTCTCAGAGCTCCTGCTGGGTGAGTAGGTATCCCCTGGGGCCTCAAGGCTGGTCAGGCACCTTGGACCTCCCTATCCAAGCCTCTTGGGGCTTCCACCCAGGGTCAGTATAAGGGTGTGGAGACAGTTTTGTGACCTTGGGCAAATTGAAGTCCCTTCTCTGGGTCTCAGTTTTTATGTATCTCCCAAATGGGGGATTGGGTGAGCTGGCCCTCCAGGTCTGCACTCTGTTTCCTGGGCTCTTCTCTAATGAACCTGCCTGTGACATTGTGCAGTTCCCCCAGCCTCACTCTTGCTGGGAACAGGGCCCAATTTAGACCTACCAGGGCGGGAAATGAGTCGGCTGGGAAATTAGAGACTGCTGTGAATCCAATCATGAGTAAGGGTGAAATTGATGCCAAAAGTTTCTGCTCAAAGCAGCGAGGGGATTTGTGAGTGAAATCCTGAGCTGAAAGCCAGAGGAGGCAGGGTGGTCTCTGACATAGGTTATCTGCTGCTGATCAGGGGTTCCCTGGTGGCAGGTGACAGAAACCCAATTCAAGCCAGCTTGGAAAAAGATGCATTTGTTGGCCCACAGAACTGTGAAGAATATGCAAGATTTAAACACCATCCAGCAACCACTCTCCCCTTCCTCCTTAACAACAGAACCCCTCTATTGTTAAGGGGTGGTGAGGTATGGTTCACAGATTTCCCTGCACGTGGGAATGGCCAGTGAGCTAGAAATGGAAATCTTTGCGTGGGGTTTCTAGGATGCTCTTTAAAGGACTGACCTCTGCCTCTTCCCTCATCTTTCTGCCTGGAAGGTAGGCTTGAGGACTGGTCCTGGGGTAGCCATTTTGAGACTAAGAGAATCAACTTGGGCTAAAAGAATCCCAAAAAACTTAGCCCTGACACTGAACCAACACGAGCAACTGCCTGTTTCTGGAATTCTCTTCATGTGA
Organism: Papio anubis; assembly: GCF_008728515.1. Lineage (NCBI taxonomy): Eukaryota > Metazoa > Chordata > Mammalia > Primates > Cercopithecidae > Papio > Papio anubis. Next base: position 20,328,941 of record NC_044992.1, read on the forward strand.
AAAGCCACTGTGGTCAGGCTTCTGTTACTCATGGCTCAATTCAATTTCCACCTGATACACCTTCATTCCTTGGGACTGGCTTCTTCACTGGAAGAAAATATGTCTCCAGCAGCTCTGGGCTTACTTCCTCAGAGCTTTATAACCAAAGAGGAAAAGGAGTGTCTCCCCCTGCTTTAATTTGAAAACTCATGGGGAAGAACTCTGATTGGCCCAGCTTGGGTCATGTGCCCCTCCCTTAGCAACACGGAAGCTAGAAAATGACGCCCTTTGATTGACTAAACTTGGGTCACATGACCTCCCTGTGGCCAAGAGGATGGGGTCTGTTGAAGGAGAAGGGAAAAAGGGATGCTGAATAGGTAAACAGAACAGTGCTTGGAGCTGCACCTGATTCTGACTCCATCGGTTGCTGTGCCTCTCACCACCTGGCTTTCAACCATGTTAGCACCATCCCGCCAGAAGATGTTGGGTCAATTTGCTCAGGGCCCCAAGCAAAGTCTATATTCCTTCCAGCAGGGTTATTGCTACTATTGAATGATAGCGTTAGATATATTGAGTGCCTGCCACCTTGCCAAGCACAGAGACAGTGTCCTTCCCGTTCCTGTGGATGAGAAGAGCCCTGAGATTCTCCGCTGGGCTCTGTCTCTCTTGATGTGCCCCCATCAGCGGGAAGAGCCCTTCCCACCCTTACCTAAGCCCCTGGGGATTCAGGGCCAGGAAGCTCCCCTGAAGGGGAGTCCAGGGAACGGCCCAATAGTCAAGAGATGGGCCTGCTCTTGCTCGGTGCTAACAGGTGATCTTGGGTGACTCGCTCAGCACATCAAGTCTCAGTGTTGTGTCTGCAAACGCAGACATGCTGTGGTGAGCACGCTGTGGTGAGCACGCTGTGGTAAGGACTAACAGACATGCTGTGTGGAGCCCACTGAGCATGATGCCTGCCACTCAGTGAGATCCTGCTACATGTTTGCTATTAATGATTGGTCCCAGTAATAGTTAGACTCAGGCTTGGCCACCATAGAAACCACGGCCCCAGAGTGACCCTGAGTGGGAGGGAGGTTTTTGTTTGTACTCTCCAGCCTGGTGAGGATGGAGGAGGCCTTCTCTGGCTCTGGCAGCCTGGATACCAGATGGCATGTGATCTGGCCTGTCCCTGTCCACAGGAAGCAAGTTATGAAGAAGAGGTTGAAAGCTCTTAGTGCTGCCAAAGCAGAGGGGATGTAGGGAGAAGACTCAGATGAGATGCAGGGTGTGGGCCACTGTCACTCACCCACCGAGGGCATCCCCTATCGGCCACATCACCCCTCCAGGTCGGCGGGCCCTGCTCTTGCACAGGTTGACTGATTGGGAGCAGATTCAGACTACAGCCAACTTGGGCAATCAGCCTGGGCAACAGGGACAAGGAGGCATGGCCACTGTACTGAGGGTTCCTTGTGCTCCAGCTCAGGGTTTAGAGCACGACTCTGCGGTCAGCCAGCCTGGGTTGAACCTGTTATTAGTTGTGTAACATGGACACTTTAATTTAATTTAATTTTATTTTTGAGACAGGGTTTCACTCTGTTACCCAGGCTGGAGTGCAATAGTGCAATCAGGGCTCACTGCAGCCTCCAACTCTTGGGCTCAAGCAATCCTCCTGCCTCATCCTCTCAAATATCTGGGACTACAAGCAAGCACCACTGTGCCTAGCCAATTTTCTTATTTTTTTGTAGAGATGAGGTCTCACCATGTTGCCTAGGCTGCTCTCAAACTCTTGCACTCAAGTGATCCTCTTGCCTCCGCCTCCCAAAGATTTGGGATTACAGGCATGAGCCACTGCATTTGGCCTAACCTGGACACTTTATTTATTTTTATTTATTTATGTATTTAATTTATTTTTTTGAGACAGAGTCTTGCTTCTTTTTCTTTTTCTTTCTTTCTTTTTTTTTTTTTTTTTTTTTTTTTGGAGACAGAGTCTTGCTCTGTTGCCCTGACTAGAGTGCAGTGGCCTAATCTCAGCTCACTGCAATCTGTGCCTCCCAGGTTCAAGCGATTCTCATGCCTCAGCCTCCTGAGCAGCTGGAATTATAGGTGTGTGCCACCACGCCAGGCTAACTTTTGTGTGTGTATTTTTAGTAGAGACGGGGTTTCACCATGTTGACCAAGCTGACCTCGAACTTCTGCCCTCAAGTGATCTGGCTGCTTTGGCCTCCCAAAGTGCTGAGATTACAGGCGCGAGCCACTGTGCTCAGCCCTGAAATAGTCTTTGACTATAAAAAAGAATTAAGTACTGACACATGCTACAATATGAGTGAACCCTGCAAACATTACCCTGAGGGGAAGAAGCCACACATAGAATGTCACATAGGATTCTATTGATATGAAATGCACAGCTGGGTGCAGAGACTCATACCTGCAATCCCAGCACTTTGGGAGGCCAAGGCGGGTGGATCACGAGATCAGGAGATCGACCATCCTGGCTAACACGGTGAAACCCCGTCTCTACTAAAAATACAAAAAATTAGCCAGGCGTGGTGGTGGACACCTGTAGTCCCAGCTACTCAGGAGTCTGAGGCAGGAGAATGGTGTGAACCCACGAGGTGGAGCTTGCAGTGAACCAAGATCACGCCACTGCACTCCATCCTGGATGACAGTGCGAGACTCTGTCTCAAAAAAATAAATAAATAAATAAAAGAAATGCACAGAATACAAAAATCTATAGAAACAGAAAGTAGAACTGTGGTTGCCTGGGGCTGGCTGCAAGAGGGGGTGAGAGGGTTTTGGAGGATGACAGCTATAGGATATGGGCTGCTTTTGTGGGGAATGAAAAGGTTCTAAAATTGATTGTGCTGATGGTTGCGTAACTCTAACTATACTAAAGACCATTGAATTGCACACTTTAAATGTGTAAATTGTATGGTATGTAAATTTATCTCAGTAGAACTGTTACCAAAAAAAAGCCTCTCCTCAAAGAGTTTTTGGAAGGATTCGTGTGTTAAGAAACTTTGGAAAACAAAGATGTAAACCAGGCCAACTGGGTCCTCCTGGTGGCCTGGAGGACAAGGTTCTCCAGTGGTCCCTGAAGAACTACCCCGCAACAGTGAAGCTAAAGGGGTTTTCTTTGCCAAGAGCACCATAATCAGGGTAAGTGTCCTGCACAATGACATTCCCTCCTGACAGGCACAGGAACAGCGCCAGGGCTGGGTAAGTGTGTAGCAAATCTTCACCCCCATGTATCTGTGTATGTGACCGACAACGACCTGATGGCCATGCTGAGCACCTGGGCAGCGAGGACAGGCCCTTTGGTGCTCACGTACCAGCCTCACCTGGGAACCAGCAGGCAGTACTGTGCCCGTCCTGTAGTTACCCTCTGTCCTGGCCAAGGGAGCAAGTAAAAAATAGCCAGTTGGGAAACCAGATGGGAAACTCTGGAGCTTGGGGAAGAGCAGACATGAGTTTTGTTCCCAATTCTACTCCTTCTCTGTGTGACCTTGGGTGCAGTGTTCAGTCTTTCTGGGCCTCAGCTTTCCCCCTGTGGGAAAGAAGTGAATCCTGCTCTTCTCCCTCAACAAGGCTGCTGGAGAAATCCAAACTGAAGACCGGCAAGGTTAGAAGGGACTCTGATGGTTGAATCTGTTCTCACTCTCTTCAGGTGATCTGAGGGATGCTGTCCAGTGCCAGGGAATGCTACCTCCCTTCCTTGGATTCCTTCCTTCATTCCCTTCCACCATTCCTTCCTTACATTCCTTCCCTTGCATTCCTTCCTTCCTTCCCTTCCTTCCTTCCTTCCTTTCTCTCTTTCTTTCTTTCTTTTCTTTCTTTCTTTCCAAGTCATCTTGATATATTTTCCCTTCTCTCCTTCCTTCCCTTCCTTCCTTCCCTTCCTTCCTTCCTTCCTTCCTTCCTTCCTTCCTTCCTTCCTTCCTTCCTTCCTTCCTTTCTTCCTTCTTTGGAGTCTCACTCTGTTGCCCAAGTTGGAGTGAAGTGGCACAATCTCGGCTCACTGTAACCTCTGCCTCCTGGGTTCAAGTGATTCTCCCTCCTCAGCCTTCCGAGTAGCTAGGACTACCAGCGTGTGCTGTCACGCCTGGCTCATTTTTGTATTTTTAGTAGGGGCAGGGTTTCACCATGTTGGCCAGGTTGGTCTTGAACTCCTGACCTCAAGTGATCCACTGGCCTCAGTCCCCCAAAGTGCTGGTATTACAGGTGTGAGTCACCATGCCTGGCCACCACCTCCCATTTTATTGCTAGACAATGTGGCGCTCAGGAAGCCCTTCCTTCTATTGGACTGATTTCTGATTTCTGTGAGCTCCTCCTATAGCCTTGATTCCCCCCTTGAACCCCATGAAATGGGACTAGTCCCCCTGCCATGATGCCCCACAGGGCCCACTTCACTCAGCCCTCTGACTCCTGGTGCCAGGAGGCCACTGCACACTCAGAGCAAGATTGCACATCCCTACCTTGTTCAGAGTTAATGTCCTGTGGCATTCCAGCCTCCAGCCTCCTGGCCTGTCCCTCACCTCCCTGACCTGGTACATCTGCCCAACCTCCCATCACCTCTCAGGCCTGCTACTCTATGATGCCCCAGGCTGCTCCCCTTCCCAGTTGTGACTCCTACTTGCTGCTCAAATGAACACTTACCCTGACTTCCATAAGGAACTCAGCCTCCACCAGGCCCCAGGAGGCCCCTTCCCACCCCATTGTGCTGACATTCCTTTGGGGTAGTCCCAGCCTCTGCAGAGGGAGTGGCACCCTGGACAGCCCACCAGCTCCTTAGAGACACTGACTGCACCCATTCCTCTCTGTGTCCCCATCTAATGGTGAACCCCAAGTCCATCCACATCCTCCATGAGTGCAGCACCTCAAGCTGCGTATAGGCCCCAGCACAGCCTGACCAGGGCAGCCTGACTATAGGGCCAGGCAGGACAGGGGAGCATTGCCTCTCTCTCCTTCTAGGAGCCACCTTTTATTAACGCCCACCTGTCTAAGGTCATGGAGAGAGAAATCACTTGTCATCTTGGACTGCCATTCTTCTTAGGTGGCCTGGTGTACCCATGTGGCACTATTGTCTCTCTTATTCCATGCCCTGATGGGTGTGAAGTCCTATCAGACAAAATCTCCAAGACTGATCTGTCCCTCACAGTGTGGCCTCCTCCGGTCCCTTCCTGTGTTTCCCAGAAGTTGGGTTCTGCCACTGTCGGGCCTCCTTAGATCTCCAGCCTGGCACCCAGGCCATCCTCACCGCCGTCCTGCCTTGGCCTTTCCTGATATGTCAAGGGTCTCAGCCCACCATGGTCCCCATCTGGCTAGAAGCACTCACATCCCTCACATGGCTGCTGTCTCCGTGAGTCACTGCGCAACGGCATGTTCATTAGGACGGCAGGAGCTCACTTTGCCAACTCTGGAACCAAGGGAGCTGGCTAAGTTTAGAATAAGCCTTGAACGTGAGGACGCTGTGTTCCTTCTCCTTCTGGCAAGACACGAGACTCAAGCTATTCTTTTCGTCTTCGTTCTCCCAGACAAGCCCTAAGCTTCACTTATCGCTAGCTCTGCCTACATCCAACACAAACTCCTCTGCAATTAAGAGGAGAAACTCCCCCAAGGTTGAAAGGCATTGGGTTATTGTAATGTTTTAAGGAATATAACAGAGTCTGAACACGGGATGCTTTGAAGACTTAATGCAGGTGTTCTTAACCCTGTTTCTGTGGATGGGTTTCATGGAATGCAGAAACCCCCTTAGTTCTTGTGTGACTGTGCATTTCCTTGGGGAAAAGCTCCAGCTGGGTGTGCTGACACTGCACTGCTTGGTGGAGAATCCCAGGCAGAGGTGATCGAGTTGGGGACAGAGACCTGGAGCATTCCATCTGCCCGGAGGATACTGACATCATCGGTGGAACGTGAGGGATAGGTCAGATGGGCCAGGGCCAGTGATGCAGGATAAAGAGGGTAGGAAGAGGAAGTGAGAGGCCAGCTGAGATGTGCCAACAGCTAAATCAGACACCAAATGGGTCCAAGAGCAGTGTTTAAAGGACTAAGGAGTTCTGGTCCCTCCACTCACCTTTATTTATTCTACACAGTGATTGGCTATTTTCCATCCTGGAGAACATGCACTTTAAACTCTATGGCACATGTTTATTTTCCTGTTGGCTGCCTTCAATCAACTGAGCTCCTTCCTGCTCCCTCATCCCATAACCCCAATCTCCCCTGTCCTGCAGACAATGGAGAGCACATGGTGTCTTGATATGAAGACTAATGTGAATGCAGCTAAGGTTATACATAATTGGGAAGGTAAGTTCGCTGTCAAAAGAAAAACAAGTGATGTGTCCAGGTGTCAAATGCCTGTAACCTTTAGTGGATCTACAACACCAACATGCGTCCCTCCTAATCCTCAAGGCTAATGGAGTTCTGTGTATCCTGCTGTAAGTCCATAGGGTGTGAAATTGTGGGAGGGGGAGTCTACCTGTCTAGTGTCCAACAGTGGTCAGGAAATTAGTCCCTGTGCTAACACCTCTGCCTTCCATTGCATAGTCTGACCATCGATCTGATGGCTGCCCTTATCTTAAGGGCCATTTGGGATCAAAAAGCCCAGAACTCAAATTTGAGATTGACCATTTGTAGTGTGACCTCGGGAAGGTCATCAAAACATTCAGAACTTAATTTTCCCAATTGATTTTTTTTTAATTTCCGGATTGATAAATCTGTGCCTCTCTACCCAAAGAAGAGTTTGGGAGAGAAAAAGAACTAACATTTATTGACTATCTAATGTATATGAAGCCTTCTGTTTGTAATCATTTCCCTTTTCAAACTTTACAAGCTCTAAGACTCTCCAAGATTTGCTATAAGAGCTCACTGAGAACAAATCTTTAACAACCGTCTAGGTACCGAGGATACAGCAGTGAGCAAAACAGACGAAATCCTTGTCTTTGTGGAGCTGACAATCTAACAGGGCAGACAGACAATAAGCAAATAAATATGTACAATGTCAGGGCAAAGGGTGGGGTAAGGGGAATGAAGAAAAGTAGAGAGGAATGAGAGAAGGCAGGACATGTGTGCTATTCTGTGACTGAGTGACATTTAAGCAGCAAACTGAAGATGTTAAGGAGCAAGCCAGCCTCTGGGGAAAGATTATTCCAGGGAGAAAACTGCAAGCACAAGTTTTGAGATGGGAATGTGTCTGGCTTACGATGAGTGGTTAGTAGGGCTGGGGCAGAGGAACCTAGGTGAGAGAATGGTAGGAATTCAGGACAAAATAAGACCCAATTAAGGGCTTTGGATGCTAGGACCCGGGATGTAAACATGTATTACAAATATTAAGCACTATGCATGATAGATGCATCTCTCCATTCATCTGTCTTTCAGGACTTGAGAGTCTTAATTTCTTTTTAAGCATATACATTTTAATTTTTATTTTTTAAAAATAGAGACAGGGTCTTGCTTTGTTGCCCAGGCTGGTCTCAAACTCCTGGGCTCAAGGGATCCTCCTGCCTTGGCCTCTGAAAGTGCTGGGATTACAGGTGTAAGCCACCATGCCCAGCGTATTATACTTTATAAAGATATATACAGTAAAAGGCTATGGATTTTTAACACATCATCCAATATAACCACCAGCTAAATTGAAATAGAGAACATTTCCATTGCCCCAGAAATTTCCCTGGTGCCCTTTTCCAGTGGCTATCCCAATCCCACTCCCCAGAGGCAACCATTGTTCTGATTTCTGTCACTGGAGTTAATTTATTTTCCTGTTCTTGAACTTTGTATATATGGAATCATACAGTGTATATTCTTGTGTAAGGTTTTTTTCATTTGTTTACTATATGTTATTCCTTAGTTTTTTTTAATTTTTAATTTTGTGGGTACATAGTAGGTGTATTTATTTATGGGGTACATGAGATATTTTGACACAAGTATACCATGCATAATAGTCACATCAAGGTAAATGTGGTATCCATCACCTCAAGCATTTATCCTTTATTTGTATTAGAAACAATCCAGTTATTCTTTTTCATTTTAAAATGTGTAATAAATGATTGGTGATTGTAGCGAATTCTAGACCTTATTCATTCTATTAAACTATACTTTTGTACTCATTAACCATCCTCACTTCCCTGCCACCCCACTACCCTTTCCAGCCTTTGGTAACCATCGTTCTAATCCCTAGCTCCATGAGTTTAATTGTTTTGATTTTTAGCTCCCACAAATGAGTAAGAACAGACAAAGTTTGCCTTTCTGTGCCTGGCTTACTTAACATAATGTCCTCCAGTTCCATTCATATGGTTGCAAATGATAGGATCTCATTCTTTTATATGACTGTATAGTACTCTTTGTGTATATGTACCACATTTTCTTTATCCATTCATCTGTTGATGGACGCTTAGGTTGCTTCCAAATCTTGGATATTGTGAATAGTGCTGCAGTAAACATGGGAGTGCAGATATACTGATTTCCTTTCTTTCGGATATATGCCTTGCGGTGGGATTGCTGGATCATATGGTAGTTCTATTTTGGGTTTTCGAGGGACCCCCAAACTATTCTCCACAGTGTTTGTACTAATTTACATTCCCACCAACAGTGTAAGAGGGTTCCATTTTCTCCACAGCCTCACCATTAGTTATTGCCTGATTTTTGGATATAAGCCATTTTAACTGGGGTGAGATAACATCTCATTGTGGTTTTGATTTGCATTTCACTGATTATCAGTTATGTTTAGCACCTTTTCATATATCTGTTTGCCATTTGTGTGTCTTTTTCTGAGAAATGTCTATTCGGACTTTTTGCCCATTTTAAAAATCAGATTATTGGATTTTTTTTCCTGTAGAGATCTTAGTTATTAATCCCATGATAAAAGGATAATTTGCAGATATTTTCTCCCATTCTGTGGGTTGTCTCAACTTTGTTGATTCTATCCTTTGCTGCAAAAAACTTTTTAACTTGATATGATCCCATTTGTCCATTTTAGCTTTGGTTGCCTGTGCTTGTGGGCAAGAAATCTTTGCCCAGTCCAATGTCGTGGAGAGTTTCCCCAATGTTTTCTTTTTTTTTTTTTTTTTGAGACGGAGTCTTGCTTTGTCGCCCAGGCTGGAGTGCAGTGGTGTGATCTCGGCTCACTGCAAGCTCTGCCTCCCGGGTTCAGGCCATTCTCCTGCCTCAGCCTCCAAGTAGCTGGGACTACAGGCGCGCACCACCACGCCCGGCTAATTTTTTGTATTTTTAGTAGAGACGGGGTTTCACCGTGTTAGCCAGGATGGTCTCAATCTCCTGACATGATCCGCCCGCCTCGGCCTCCCAAAGTGCTGGGATTACAGGCGTGAGCCACCACGCCCGGCTAATGTTTTCTTTTAGTAGTTTCATAGTTTGAGGTCTTAGACTTAAGTCTTTACTCCATTTTGATTTGATTTTTTTAATATGGCAAGAGACAGGGGTCTAGTTTCATTCTTCTGTCTATGGATATCCACTTTTCCCAGCACCTTTTATTGAAGAGACTGTCTTTTCCCCAATGTATGTTCTTGGCACCTTTGTCAAAAATGGGTTCACTATAGGTGAATGGATTTGTTTTCAGGTTCTCTATTCTGTTCCACTGGTCTATGCATCTGTTTTTATGCCAGGGCCAGGTATGGTGGCTCATGTCTGTAATCCCAGCACTTTGGGAGGCCGAGGCAGGAGGATGACCTGAGGCCAGAAGTTTGAGACCAGCCTGGGCAACATAGCGAGACCCTGTCTCTACAAAAGTTTTTAAAAAGATTAGCTGGGCATGGTGCACTCCTGTAGTCTCAGGTACTTGGGAGACTGAGGATTGCTTGAGCCCAGGAGTTCTAGGCTATAACGAGCTATGACTGTGCCACTGCACTATAGGCTGAGGGGCAGAGTAAGACCCAGTCTCTTAAAAAAAATGTGTATGATATAAGGTGGAGTGAAGGTTCATTTTTTTCCCCATACAGACATCTATTTGTAGAACATGGAAATCTTTTTGACTGAATCTCACGCATAAATTCTCCTGGTAAATTATGCCTGTTTTAAGAGTCTGTCTCCCAGCACTGATTTTCCAGGTGCCTCTAATAGCCTCTGAATAGGCTTAGAAGATGAAATAATAATGGCGAAAAAACGAACACCTAAACTGAGTAAAGAAACAACAGCAGAAACACCAATGGCCCATTTGTGATATTGTCCAGCCTTTAGCCTCCCTCATTGCCTAGGCTGCATTTGGCTTCCCATGACCAGAGCCAAGGAGGGCAGAGGAGAAGGGGAAGCAAAGCATGGAGCAGGATGAGGCAAAAGTAGGAGCAAGTATTGAGAAAGTCCCTACAGGGCTGAGCCAAGCTGGTCTGGAAGCTGGCTGGTTCTTTGGGGCCCCACTATAACTTGGATGCTTGTGTCCCCTCCAAAATTCATGTTAAAACTTAAATTCCCAATGCAACAGTATTGAGAGGTGAGGCTTTAGGAGGTGATTAGGCCATTGAGGACTCCACCATCATGGACGGGATTCGTGTCCTTTAAAAGGGCTGGAGGGAGCTAGCTAGACTCCTCTTGCCCTTCTGCATCTATCATGTGTGGACACAACAAGAAGGCCCTCACCAGACACAAAATGTTGGTGCCTTGATCTTGGTATTTCCAGCCTCCAAAACAGTGAAAAAATAAATTTTGTTCTTTATAACTTATCCAGTCTCAGGTATTTTGTTATAGCAGCACAGAGTAAGACAGGTCCTCAGCAGGAATATATCTGTGCAGCTTCTCTGTGTCTCTCTCCTGGGATTTGTGGAGACTGGGAATATTAAGTCTCAGAGCACAAGTCAGATAAGAGGGATGTGGGCCAATCTCTCCTCCAACAAGGCCAGAATGCCCTCTGTAGCACACAACTAGTGATCCAGAAGCTTGCTCATGGTATCTCATTCATTCAATTTGCCCTATCACCTTAGACGAAAGATACTTATTACTTCATTTTTATAGATGAGGCAACTGAAGATCCAAGAGATTGAATATGCTTCCCAGCACCATAAGTTACATGTGGTGAGTTAGGATTCTCTTTTCCATTTTCCTCTCCACTGCCTCTCGTTTCCCCTGCCTCTCGTTTCCCCTGTGATCCAGCCCTTCCAAACCACGTGGTACTGAACCAGTCAGACCACTGTATAACCACAGGCTTTCCCTCTTGAGAAACTTGCAAGCAAGCAAAAAAGAGATGCATGTGGGCCACTTCCTATTCCACGTTTTCCCAAAATAGCCTAAAATTCCTATGAAACAAAGAGCATTTCAGGCCCAAGGCAAGGATTTGCTTATGTTGCATGCAATCTAGTACAAAGAATTTCAACAAAATGAAAACATTTGGACATTCCTTTGGACTTTATTGATTCAATCAACCTACAAAAGAATGGTACAAAACTGTATAAAGAACAGCCAAGCTTTTTGCACAGTGCCATACATTTGTCTATGTGGAGCCTCCTCCTTCAAAGCTGGCTTTGCCAGGTGCTACTCTCAAGTACTCTCAACTGCCTGGCAAAGTCAGCTTCTCCTCTTTGATGCCTCTTTGGCTCCTGAGGTAGGCTGAGCGTCCCTGTATGCCCCACCACAGCCCTTTGTCCAAACCTCAATTTCCAACATCTCCTGGACTGTATTGTTTGCCTTCATGTCCATACACTCTGTTAGACTGCGAGACCTCAAGGCCAGGACCTCTTATCTTTTACTTCAGTATCCCAAGTACCTGTCACAATATCTCTCTAACTTGCCTCAATAAATGTTAAGTATTGAAAGGATGAAGGCCAGGTGGGGTGGCTCATGCCTGTAATCCCAGCACTTTGGGAGGCCCAGGCGGGCAGAATATCTGAGGTCAGAAGTTCGAGACCAGCCTGACCAACATGGAGAAACCCCATCTCTATTACAAATACAAAATTAGCTTGGTGTGGTGGTGCATACCAGTAATCCCAGCTACCCAGGAGGCTGAGGTGCATACCAGGTGGTGCATACCTGTAATCCCAGCTACCCAGGAGAATTGCTTGAACCCGGGAAGCAGAGGTTGCAGTGAGCCAAGATTGAGATCGCACCATTGCACTTCAGCCTGAGCAATGAGAACAAAACTCCATCTCAAAAAACGAAAAGCATGGGGTGCCAGAAGATTGAAGAGAATTGCTGAGTCAGTTCAGGAGAACTTCTGAGGACAGGAGCTCAAGTAATGTTCTAGATGTGTGCTCCTTTCTAGCTGTGTGGTACTCAGTTTCCTCATCTGAAAAAAAGGGGATGAAATTAGCAACTACTTTGTAGAGACGGTGTAAGGATTGAATGAGTTAGCACAGGAAAAGCCTTTAGAGCAGTGCCTGGCATGTTTCACACTCAATGAATTTTAAAATCATCATAATCATTGTCATGATCATGATTATAGTGATAGTATCTTGCTTTCACGTCGGGACCACAGACACTAGGCTCCAGCACAAGTGGCTGATCACGAAGAGTACACATCCGAGGCTCCTTGCCCTCTTTCTAACCTAGAGAGACACCTGCCCTGGGTGAGGGAAAGGTGACAGTGGCATGAGGAGCAGGAATCTAATGCCAGGAGGTGGCTCAGACAAGTCGGGTGGACCAAAATGGTCTCACTTGAATGGGGGAAAATGGAGGCCTATGGCTAGGATGCCCAGAAGCCCACCGGCTGTATGCAAATGTCCTCAGAGCTGGTCAGCCCTCCAGCCACGTTCCTCAGCCTTTCTTCCATACGGGGACTAATCGGTGCCTTTTAGTTTTTTACTACCATAGATAACACTGGAACCAACATCTTTGCATATAGAGCTTTCCTTCCTCTGTGTTGGGATTATTTTCTTAAAATAGGTTACCAGGAAGTGGAATTACTCAGTCAAAGGTTATGTGCTTTTAAATGACCATTTTCCCAGAGTTAATAATCATAGTCTAATCTAAGTGGAGTACACAGCTGCTCCTTTTTTGGTCTGTCCTGAATTCCCTTTGTCAGGAAACTGCTGTTTTTCAGTCCATCTGATCCTGGTGAGCTGTCACTCCCACTCCCACCCCCAACCAGGGTTCCCTGTCTCAGGAGTGGGCACACATCTAAATGGCCATTCAGAGAATCTCAGACCCTTGGCCAAAGCAATTGGCCTACGGTAAATATGTGACATCAGCAGGGCCAATCAGAATTTTTGGAGGGCTATATTTAAAAATTTTTTTAAACACCTTTAGGTTTGTAGAAAATTGTAAGTACAGTACAAAAAACCTTTTTGCTAAACCATGTGAGAATACATTTGCTGATATGATGCCCATTACCTCCAAATATACTTTAGTGTGTGTTTCCTAAAAACAGGGACTTTCTACTACATCAACTATTAAAATCAGGAAATTCATGCTGATACATTACTATCATTAAATCCTCAGATTCATTCAGGTTTCATCAACTGTTCCGAAATATTCTTTTTTCTTTCTTTCTTTTTTTTCCAGTGGCACCATCACAGCTTACTGCAGCCTCGAGTAATCCTCCTGCCTTGGCCTCACAAAGTACTGGGTTTACAGGTGTGAGCCACCGCGCCCGGCCCAAGAACACTCTTTATAGCAAAGGGATCCATTCAGAATCACACATTGCATTTACTTGGCAAGACTCTTCGTCTCCTTCAGTCTGAAAAAGTTCCTTGATCTTTTCTTAACTATCATGACCTTGGTCCTATAAAGATGACCAACCAGTTACTGTGTAGAATGCACCTCAGCCTGAGTTTGTCTGTTGTTTCCTTTTGATCAGATTTAGATGATGCATCTTTGGCGTGAATATCACGGAAGTGCAGCTGTATTCTTTTCATTGCATCCTATCAGGTGGCGCCATTTTGGTTTGCCCCATTGCTGGTGATGCTCACTTTGTTACTGGATTAAGGCAATGTTGACCAGCCTTCTCCACTGTGAAGTTATTCTTTACCCTTTTGTAAATAAAATCTGGGGGCAGTTACTTTGAGACAATGTAAATATTCCACTTTTCCTTATTTTTTTTGAGACAGGGTCTAGCTCTGTCACTCAGGCTGGAGTGCAGTGGGACAATCATGGCTCATTTCAGCCTCTGCCTCCTGGGCTCAAACGATCCTCCCACCTCAGTCTCTTATCTGGGACTAAATATCTGGGACTACCGGCACTTGCCACTATACACGGTTAATTTTTGTAATTTTTGTGGAGATGGGGTTCACCATGTTGCCCAGGCTGGTCTTGAATTCCTGGGCTCAAGTGATCTGCCCACCTTGGCTTCCCAAGTCCTGGGATTACAGGCATGAGCCACTGTGCCTGGCCCCATTACTCCTTAATCATTCCATTTATTTGTTTGCTTATTTATTTATGTTAGTATGAACTCACTGCTTCCTATTTTATCCAAGGGTTTATAATCCATTATTCTCATTATTTATTTTGATGCTCAAAATGTCCCAGATTTGGCTAGTGGGGCTGCTTCAAGCCAGCTTCTGTGTCCTCCTTTAAGTGCTTCCTTGCTTTCTGCTTTAGTAAGATATTTCGGGTTCATATGGTACTTTCCCAGGCTTGGCCTTGGAATTAGCCATTTCTCTAAGGCATTCTAATTCCTTTTAGTGTAGAGTTGTTTTTAGAAGTCAAGATCCATGCCTTATGCAAACTCACTGCCAGATGGCAAAAAATAAAACTGAAAATAAAAAAATGAAAAAGGATCTGTGTCCCCAGTGTGCTCATTGTGAATATGGGGAACACACTCTATCTTTGTCTCCATATTAAACACCACGAGTTTACGTCCTTTTGGAAGTTTTATCATGGACTCTGAAACAAAGTTTCTCTCTAGAATTATAACTTCTAGATCATGTAGACCTGGAGCTACTGGGAGACATCTTAGCGCTACTGAGTAAGATCCTGTTGGGGAATGAAGTAAAGCGGAGGCAAGTGGATCTGAGAGGTGGACAAACCTAGGGTCCCAGAATATTACTAGAGCTAGTCATGCCTGAGTCCCTTGAATTTCTTGGCTACATGAGCCAATGCATTTCTTTTTTGTTTAAAGCTAGTGTAAACTAGGTCTTTCACAATTGATGGAGTCCTGATCAATATACTAAATAGCTTACAAGTGACTAGTCTGCCTTTCTACCATGCTGGCTCTAACCTTCAGGTTTGTTCCCTTCCAGTACTGGAGGCAGAGGGAGTTTAGCTCTGTCTGGTTCCCCGTCTGTCAATGTTTGAGGCTGCAACACGCCGGTACTGGGCTCCCTAGGGTCACTTGGTTCCACGGGGACCTCTCCCACTTTGCTGCTAGTCTCTCATGAAATGGTGCTACACTACCTTAGAGGCCTTGGAGAAGAAGGTGTGGGGGAAGACCATCAGCAACTCCATGGGTCTGCCCCAAGTGTAGACTCTGGCTGCCTTTTAACACCCCAAAGCAAAGACAGGGCTGCAATGGTCAACCCAGCATTACTGAAGGCTCAACCATAGCAGAAGGAAACAGAGGCTGGAGAAACAGATTTAAAACTGGAAGCCATGTTGGGTGCAGTAACTCATACCTGTAGTCCCAGCACTTTGAGAAGTCAAGGCTAGAGAATCACTTGAGGCCAGGAGTTGGAGACCAGCCTGGGCAACATAGCAAGACCCTATCTCTCAAAAATTTTTTTTTTTAATTTGCTGGGTGTGGTGACCTGAAGTTCTAGCTACTTGGGAGGCTGAGACAGGTGGATCACTTGAGCCCAGGAGTTCGAGGCTGCAGTGAACTATGGTCATGCCGCTACACTCCGGCCTGGGCAACAGAGCTAAACCCTCCAACCTTGTCTGAAAAAAGAAACAAACAAGCAAAGCTCTACCTCTCCCATGACAATCTAGGAGAATCCAGATGTCTGCAACCACACAGGAACCAAAGCCTATGGGTTTCCTTCTGGAATGACCCCAGGGGACTCGGCAGTCCCCAACCAGCCCTGAAGGCACCCATCAACAACAGAAAATGAAGACAAAACTCAGCAGTCTTCGTGCAACACCAGCCTGATCTCCTGGGGGACCTCCTGGGCAGAAAACAGCCCCCTAACACACACACACTTGTACATGTTGCTAGTACCACCCCCACGCCACATCCACACACTCACATGCACACACACACACACACACACTTTTCTCCCAAGGACAGACCATTTTCTTTCTCTTTTTTCTTTTTAAAAAACTCCCATGACAGCTTAAAAAGTATTATTATTATTATTATTATTATTATTATTATTATTTATTTATTTAATTTTTTTTGAGACATGGCTTCCCTCTGTCACCCAGGCTGGAGTACAGTGGTATAATCCCGGCTCATTGCAGCCTTGACCTCCTGAGCTCAATCAGTTCTCCTGCCTCAGCCTCCCAAGTAGCTATGACCACAGGTGAGTGCTATCACATCTGGCTAATTTTGTTCACTTTTGTAGAGAGCACGTCTCACTATGTTGTCCAGGCTGGTCTCAAACTCCTGGGCTCCAGAGATTCTCCCAACTCAGCCTTCCAGTGTGCTGGGATTATAGGCGTGAGCCACTGTGTCTGGCCAGACAATTTTCAAAGCAGTGCAGTCCATATCTCTACACCAAGGGGAAGAAAAATGTTGGGCCTAGTATGGTGGCTCACACTTGTAATCCCAGCACTTTGGGAGGCCAAGGTGGCTGGATTGCTTGAGCTCAGAAGTTTGAGACCAGCCTGGGCAACATGGCGAAACCCCATCTCTACAAAAAATACAAAAATTAGTCAGGTGTGGTGGCGCACACCTGTGGTCCCAGCTACTTGGAAGGCTGAGGTGGGAGAATTGCTGAAGTCCAGGAAGTTGAGGCTGCTGTGAGCTTGATTGTGCCACTACACTCTAGCCTGTGTGACAGAGGGACACCCTGTTACAAAAAAAAAAAAAAAAATTGTTCCCAAAGATTTGGAAACACTATGCAACACAACTTCCCCCGTGAGCACTCGAGGCCGCCCCCTGCTGGGCCTGGTCCGCTCCAGAACAAGGTCTGGTCTAACCCGCAGTCAGCCAAAGCCCACAGAAGTGCTTCTCCCAAAACAAGACGGGCCTGTGCCGCAGAGGTTTATTTAAGACTTTTCCTCTCCCTCACACAGAAAACAGGGAAATGATAAACTGAGTATATTTTTCCCCTAAGAAAAAAAGTTTCCAAAGTCTCAGATAAATGTTTTCTTTGTCTCTTTTTTCTTTTTTTTTTTTTTTTTTTTTTGAGTCTTGTTTGGCTCCGTTACCCCGGCTGGAATGCAGTGGCCAGATCTCAGCTCACTGCAAGCTCCGCCTCCCGGGTTTACGCCATTCTCCTGCCTCAGCCTCCGGAGTAGCTGGGACCACAGGCGCCCGCCACCTCGCCTGGCTAGTTTTTTGTATTTTTTAGTAGAGACGGGGTTTCACCGTGTTAGCCAGGATGGTCTCGATCTCCTGACCTTGTGATCCGCCCGTCTCGGCCTCCCAAAGTGCTGGGATTACAGGCTTGAGCCACCGCGCCCGGCTGTCTCTTTTTTCTTTCTCTTTTTTCTTTTTTTGAGACACTCTGTCACCCAGGCTGCTGGAGTGCAGTGGCCCAATCACACCGCTCACTGCAGCTTTGACCTCCTGGGCTCAAGCAATCCTCCCACCTCAGCCTCTGGAGTAGCTGAAACTACAGGCATATGCCCTCACACCTGGCTAATTTTTGTACCTTTTGTAGAGACATGATTTTACCATGTTGCCTAGGCTATTCTCAAACTCCTGAGTCAG
Organism: Papio anubis; assembly: GCF_008728515.1. Taxonomy (NCBI): domain Eukaryota; kingdom Metazoa; phylum Chordata; class Mammalia; order Primates; family Cercopithecidae; genus Papio; species Papio anubis. Next base: position 20,346,582 of record NC_044992.1, read on the forward strand.
GTGAACCGCCTGCCTTGGCTTCTCAGAGTGTTGGGATTATAGGTGTGAGACACCGTGCCTGCCTAATAAAGGTTTTCCACAAGGCTCAGGCTCAGGCTCAGGGCCCCCCATCCGCTTCCCCCGCTTTCCACTCTAGGGACCTCTGCAAGTAGAAAGTCATCCCCACCCAGCCTTGCTTGAAGGGAAGGTGAGGGAGTGGAAGAGACCTCCCACCTCCCCAGAGCATAAGGTTGGAGCATCTCTGTTGTTGTCCGTGCTCCACATGCTGAAGACTGTGCTGGGCGCTGACGAAAGACTGTGCTGATTTCCCAATGTCGATGGAGGCTCTGAACAAAGAAACCCAGGGTCACACAGTCAGTGACAGGCTGAGCTGGGATTCCAACCCAGGCCTGGCTGACCCCAGAGCGATAGCTCTTAGCAGTCCCCATGAATTGCTCTCCACAGAGCCTGCAAAGTCATCTAGTCCACCAGCCCACAGCTTCCTTACTGGTGCCTCCAAGGAAGTTTCCCTTATCTATCCTAAGACTCTCTTGCTATCTCTCTTGCCTTGTTTCCTTTGCCTCGTGCAGAAACACCCCCTCCTCTGACAGTGTCAGACCCCCCTGACCACAGCCATGGCCATCTCTCTGCTTCCCTGTCCTCACACAAGCAAGATCTCCCACCCTGAAGGCCAAGGGTTTAGATAAGACCTTCATTCCAAGCCATTCCTGATATCACTGGTGTTGCAGCAGTTACACATCCCTCGTCATCAAATGCTTTCAGTCTTATTTTCCTAAGTCAGAGAATTCAACCTGTTTTTTTCTATCTCCTGTGCCCCAGGTGCCCAGAGGAGGTTCCCACCATGGGCATTTCTTGCTAAGGTGTTGCTTCAGTCAGTCCAGGCCAAGGGCAAAATGTGTAAGTTCTCAGGCCTGAAAGACGTGCATTGACACATGGACACAGGGAGAGGAACATCACACATCGGGGCCTGTCGGGGAGTGGGGGGCAAGGCAGGGAGAGCAGTAGGACAAATACCTAATACATGTGGGTCTTAAAACCTAGGTAATGGGCAAACCACCATGGCACATGTGTAACTATGTAACAAACCTGCATGTTTTGCATATGTATCCCAGAACTTAAAGTGTAATAAATTTTTTTAAAAAAGATGTGCATTGAATTCTGCCTTAGCCACTTACCAACTCCGTGGCTTTGTGGGGGTCTCTGGTCCTCTCTGAACATCGGTTTCCTTGTCTCTGGCTCTCTTCTCATTGGACTCTTGTGAGGATTATTTGGGATGTTTCTTTCAGCCCAAAAATATTTCCTTTTGGAGAGAGAGATTCATTGGGTGCCAAGCATTGTACCCTGTTTTCAGCTTAGTGGCTTATAATGAAGCAGCAAGGCACCTAGTGTATGTTCCCGACACACATTAGGTGCTCAGTAAATGTGTGGCCCCTCCTCCCTCTCCAGACCAGGAAAGATCTCTTTATATTTATTTCACTGGAAATTTTCCCATTTCACTGTGGTTTCCCAGGAACAAGCAGTCCCTGGTGTATTTTGCAAATTAGTACATCCCTCTGCAGATGGCAGGCCTGAGATCAGAGAAGTACACCACGGGTACAAAGTCACATAGCAGGCTGGTGGGTGGTTGACAAGATGGCCCTTGTCAAGTCAGTAGACTCTGCTTCCCCTCCTGTATTAATCCATTCTTATGCTGCTAATAAAGAAATACCCAAGACTGGGTAACTTATAAAGGAAAGGTTTAATTGATTCACAGTTCAGGATGGCTGGGGGAAGCCTCAGGAAACTTACAATCATGGCAGAAGGGGAAGCAAACACATCCTGCTTCACATGACGGCAGTGAAAAGTGCCGAGCAAAAGGGGGAAAAGGCCCTTATAAAACCGTCAGATCGCGTGAGAACTCACTCACTATCACGAGAACTCACTATCACGAGCACCCCCATGATTCAATTACCTCCCACCAGGTCTCTTCCATGAGATATAGGGATTATGGGAACTAAAATTCAAGCTGAGATTTGGGTCAGGACACAGACAAACTGACCTCCAAATCCTCCAAAGGGGACCACTTCCCCTTCCTGTCCGCTTTGGTGTCACTTGAGCAGTTCTAGGTCTCGCTGAGCTCCAAGTCTACCCTCTCATCTCCTCCATCCAGGTGAACTTACTTTTCACCAACTTATATCTGCTCAAGGCAAAAAGAGAACTTATTGGCCAGATGCAGTGGCTCATGCCTGTAATCCCAGCACTTTGGGAGACCAAGACGGGTAGATCATGTGAGGCCAGGAGTTCGAGACCAGCTTGGCCAACGTAGTGAGACCCCCGTCTCTACTAAAAATACAAAAATTATCTGGGTGTGGTGGTGGGCACCTGTAATCCCAGTTCTTTGGGAGGCTGAGGCAAGAGAATCACTTGAACCCAGGAGGTGGAGGTTCCAGTGAGCCAAGATCACGCCACTGCAGTCCAGCCTGGGCAACAGAATGAGACTACCTCAAAAAAAAAAAAAAAAAGAAGAAAGAAAATAAAGAAAAGAAAAGAACTTAACTCGTGGACCTGGGAAGTTCAAGCAAGGGCAATTCAGATATGATTGAATCCAGAGCTCAAACAAGGTCTTCAGGGTCGTCTCCATCTTATGTCTCCTTTCTCCTTCCTCTGTCTGATGGTTTGAGTCCATAACTGGCCTTCTGCACATGGCAAGAAGGATGTCCCATGGCAGCCCCAATTCTGTTTTCAAATCACTTAGCACCTCAGAGAAAAAGACCAATAGATTCAGCACAAAAATCCAGAGAAGGCCTCTGATTGGCCCTGTCTGGTCTTTTTTTTAAATTAAATTAAATTTAATTTAATTAATTAATTTATTTATTTGAGACAGTCTCTCTCTGTCACCCATGCTGGAGTGCAATGGTGCAACCTTGGCTCACTGCAACCTCCACCTCCGAGGGTCAAACAATTCTCCTACCTCAGCCTCCTGAGCTGCTGGGATTACAGGCGTGTGTCACCATGCCTAGCTAATTTTGTATTTTTAGTAGAGATGGGGTTTCACCATATTGGCCAGGCTGGTCTAAAATTCCTGACCTCAGGTGATCTGCTCTCCTCAGCCTCCCAAATTGCTGGGATTACAGGTGTGAGCCACCGCACCTGGCCAGGGATAGGTGTTGTAATAGATGGATTAGGCCAGTTGCCATGGCTCACACCTGTAATCTCAGCATTTTGGGAGGCCAAGCTGGGAGGATAACTTGAGGCCTTGGGGTTCAAGACCAGCCTGGGCAACATAGTGAGACCCCTATCTCTACAAAGAAATTTTAAAAATTAGCCAGGCCTGGTGGCATGTGCCTGGGGTCCCAGCTACTCAGGAGACTGAAGCAAGAGGATTGCTTGAGCCCAGGAGTTTGAGACTGTGGTGAGCCAAGATTGCACCACTGTCCTCCAGCCTGTGTGACAAAACAAGACTCTGTATCTAAAAAGAATTTTTTTTAATTAACAAAATTAAGAACAGGGGCATCTATCTACCTTTAGAATCTGGGGAGAAAAAAGGACAGGGTCAACTCACCAGAACCACATAGAATGAGTCACCCCTCAGAGAGAGGGATGTGCTGCCAGAAATGGGGATGGCTATGGCACAGATAAAAACAGCAGGTGCTGCCCAGCACTGCCCTGACCTCCACAGCCGCAATACTACACCCACAGCTGTTAGCAGGGCCTCTGCCTCATGTTCAAAGAAGCTACAGAAAGAAAAGAACATGATTGTTGAGGCCAAGTGGAGCTGGGACAAGTTGTAGTTCTGCCACTTGGTAAGCTGTATGACACTAACCAAATTCCTTATCCTGCTGAAGCCCAATTTCCTCACCTGTGGAATGAGGATAATGATTCCTACTTCAGTAGACTTACTGTGAAGATGAAACAAGCCAACCACCAAGCCCAGGACTCCGTGTGGAGGAGAGAATTCATCTACCTGATCTCTTTGCCTTTGGTCCCTGACCTCCAGCTTGGCTTCCGGGTCCCTGCTCTGAAACTGGGGCCAGGTCTGTCTGTACTTGGAGGCCCATCTGCTCCTCCTCATGGAGGAGAATGCAGTGGAGCTCACTCTGATGCAGCGGCAGGAGGTATTACCAGGAGATGGAGCACATGGTGTTTTGTTTATTTGTTTTTCCATCTTCATAAAAAATGTGCAGTTTTTACACTGTCACAGAACAAATAGAACCTTGACATATGGGCCTCTATTTATGTGCATGATTTAATTAATCATGTTTCATGTTCCATTATCGTTCTATTACAAAGAATGATATTTTTCTCTGGGACTCCCTTCCTTCCTTCTTCCTTCCTTCCTTCCTTCCTTCCTTCCTTCCTTCCTTCTCTGCCTCCTTCCTTCCTTTCCTCTCTCCCTCCTTCTTCCTTTCTCTCTTTTTCTATCTCTCTACAAATATTCCCTAGTACTCACTCTGTGCCAGGCTCTGGGCTGGCCTGATGGTGAACAAGATGGACACAGCTCTGCCCCCAGAGAGCTTACAGTCTAGCAGGGGATTCAGATGTTAAGTGACAGTCATTTAACTACAATTGTAGTGAATGCTATAAAGGAGAAACACACAGGGCTAGGAGAAAGAAATTTGGCCTGGTCTGGGGTATCCAGAAGAACTTCCCAGAGGAAGTGGCTTTTGAGCTAAACTTGGGAACAGGTGGAGGTCTCCACTGGTTGTGGAGTTCAATAAGGTGGGTGTCCTGCAGCAAAAACAGTGTAAAGGAGAGGCCAGAGAGAAGGGACACCGTGCCTTCTAGAACAAGACAGAGGGCTAGCGTGTGTGGAGGAAACAAGGCACTTGGGAGAGCTGCTCAAGACCAGGCTTGGGGGCAGGCAGGGGCCAGATCACATAGGACCTAAAGGCCACACTAAGGCTATTGGTCTTAATTCCAGAGCAATGGGACTTGCATAGTTTCAGGGCTGCACACCGATTGGAAGTGGGAGCTCTCACCAGGAGGTAGCACTTAGAGGTTTTGCTTATAATTTCCAACTGGATAAAACACTGTCTATTTCTTGCAGTCACAGAGCAGAGTGTGGCAAGCTAATGGACGGGATGCTGGGTGCACTGTGCTTTTGTCTACTTTCCCTGGACTCCACCTCTGGCTAGCTGATCTATAGTCCCTGCTGGTCCCTCATCCTACTCAGCTGAACTCCCTGACGGGCCCCACCTGCCCAGCTCCAGCCTGCTGCTTTCTGTCTCCCCCATGTCCACCCCATATCCTTGGACCTCACTAAGAGGTTTGGAGATGGGACTTCTCTCCCTGAAGCTCTGCACCGCTTTGTTGGGGCAGGAGTCAAGTTCCTCTAACATGACCTCTGTGTCCCCTCCCTTCACCCCCTAGAACCTCGAGGAACTGATGTTCTTAAGCCTCCTTTTGTTCCGGACACTCCTCCTGCGAGAATCATCAATCTGTGAGTCAGAGGACTCTCAAAGGCTATCTAGTCCAGCTGTTTCTGGAAGTCCTCCACAGGCATTCCTGCCAAGGGGCCACCCAACCTCTGAATGCCTCCACTCCAGGGAGCCTGCTGCCTGCTCTACTTGTAGCTTGGGCTTGGATCCAAAGCTTTTGAACAGGAGAGGGGACAGTGCCCCTCCACGTGCCTGTCTAGAAGTTATTTTGGCTAGCTCACCTAAATATCGTCTTTGCCATCTAAGCTCATGTTTTTGATGTGCTTCCAAGATACAACAGGCCAGAGGCAGCTGCTTAGCTTCCCAAAGTCACAGCCACCTCCTTCACCCTCTGCAAGAGGCCTTACCTTTCACTGCACAAATGGGCAGTTCCTCCTTCCAGAGAAGCCTGGTCCCTTCTCTGCCTCCACGGACCCCTGTACCCAGGAAACAGGAAACACAGGCAGGTGATGTGGGAGAAGGAGTGACTCAGAAGTTGCTGGGACCATCAGGAACTCTCTAAGGACAGCAGGGAGTCTACTCCTGGGACCCGCAGTAGGGCACTCGGGGGTCTGGGGACTGGGCTTGAGGCTTGCCTGCTTGCCTGGAGTGACAGAAGGGCCAGCCTCTTGGCTCTACATCATTTTTGCCTCTGGAGTCCCCTGCACCTTCCGTGGAGGCTGCTCTGCCAATGACGAATAATTTGGGAAAGTCTCAGAGAACTCCTGCTCTCTCTGAGGCTCGATGAAGTGTTTTCTTTGGAGGCAGCAGCTCCTGGGGAAAACAGCTCTCATGCAAGCTTCCATCCATTTCATTGCATGTTCACCGAGAGAGCTCATTACATGCCAGGCCTGTTCCAGGCACTTGGCATACAAGATGAGTGAGGCAAGGTCCCTGCCCTCAAGGTGCTCACGGTTTAGGGGGGAATCCAGGTGGGAGATGATCAAACAGATGTCCACGGTGTCCTGTGATAAGTGCTGTAAGGGTGAAAGTTTTCTGAGAGGCCGGAGGAGGAGGCTAACTCAGCCTAGGGAAGCAGGGAAGGCTCCCTGGAAGAGGTGTCCCTTAAGCTGAGTTCTAGAAGATCAGTAGGAATTAAACAAACTGGGTCAGTAGGAAGGAAGAGATGGTGGAAAATTGGCTTGGGCCAGAGAGAACCTGGTGCATTTGAGGAATTGCAAGGAGTTGTGGGAGACTCCAGGTAACAAAAGCAGCTCAGGCCAGGGACAGAAAAGCCTTCCTTATGGAGGCACCAGACCTCATTTCTGGGCCTTCCCTTTCCCCCATGATGTTTCTCTGCAGCCCTGAGCTGCACTGGCTGCCCATGCTTCCTAATGTTACTGTGTCCAGGCTGGAGGACTCAGCCATTACCCACAATTCAGCACTCAGGCTGGAGAGGAGAGAAGAGTTACTAGGTCCCACCTCACACTGGAGTCTGGGACCCCTGACTCCCAGCCCGTGGACCTCTAAGGAAACTTATAAGTGATGTTTAAAGGTCCGTTCTTTGAAAAGAAAAATACAGACAGATATGCATGACAAAGAATCTGAGTGATGTTGCCTCAAGATACCAACAATGGTCTTAGGCATGGAAGTATTGTTTTTTTTTTGTTTTTTTTTTTTTTTGAGACGAAGTCTCACTCTGTCCCCCAGGCGGGAGTGCAGTGGTGCAATCTTGGCTCACTGCAACCTCCATCTCCTGGGCTCAAGCAATTCTCCTGCCTCAGCCTCCCAAGTAGCTGAGATTACAGGCATGTGCCACCACTCCTGGCTCATTTGTTTTTGTTTTTGGAAGTGTGATCTCAGCTCACTGCAACTCCCCCTCCTGGGTTCAAACAATTCTCGTGCTTCAGCTTCCAGAGTACAGGTTTGTGACACCACACCTGGGGTTTTTTTTTGTTGTTGTTGTTTTTGTTTTTTGTTTTTTTGTTTTGTATTTTTAGTAGAGATGGGGTTTCACCGTTTTGGCCAGGCTGGTTTTGAACTCCTGGCCTCGAGTGATCTGCCTGCCTAAGCTTCCCAAAGTGCTGGGATTACAAGCATGAGCCACTGCGCCTGGCCTGTTTTTTTGTTTTTTGTTTGTTTGTTTGTTTGTTTTTGGTAGACACAGGGTTTCACTATGTTAGCCAGGCTAGTCTGGAACTCCTGACCTCAAGCAATCTGCCCTCCTCAGTCTCCCAAAGTGTTGCGATTACAGGCGTGAGCCACTGAGCCTGGCCTTGAGTCCTTGTTTTCAACTCCACCTAGGAGTGCAACTGGGACAGGTAATTCTGTGTGTAACTTGTTTTTTTTTCCCGACAGGATCTTGTTCTGTCTCTGTAGTGGTTCTATCATAGCTCACTGCAGCTTCAACTTCCTGGGCTCAGGCAATCCGCCTGCCTGAGCCTCCCAAGTTTCTAGCACTAGAGGCGCATGCCACCATGCCAGCTACTCGGGAGGCTGAGGCAGGAGAATTGCTCAAACCTGGGAGGCGGAGGTTGCAGTGAGCGGAGATTGCACCACTGCACTCCAGCCTGGGCAAATACTTAGTGCACCAATGTTCACAGCAGCATTACTCACAATAAGAAAAAGGGGGAAAGAAACCCACTCTCCGTCAAAAGTTCAGTGGCTAAACAATGTGCAAAATACATAAAACAAATTATTATTCAGTATTCAGTCATAGAAAGGACTGAAGTTCTGATATATGCTTCAACATGGATGAAACCTTGAAAACATCATGCTAGGTGAAATAAAGGCAACCACAAAGGACAAAAATCATATGATCCCACTTACACGAGGTATCTAGAACGGGCAAATTCATAGGGACAAAGTAAAATAGAAGTTACTAGCAGCTGGGGAGACAGGAAATGAAGAGTTATTGTTTAATGGCTATAGTTTGTTTCATGTGAGGTGAAGAAGTTTTCAAATAAATGATGGTGGTGGCAAATTCTGCCAGATACCTGTGGTAATCCCCTTTCCTAAAACAAAACCAAATTAAAAATTTTTTTTTAACTAGGGACAACGATTTTTAAAGGAAAATAAGCTAAAATTGTTCTATATTTTCTAAAATATGTGACAAAATGTATGTAACAATTAGCAGGTATACTTCAATAATTTTAAACACTCAGGAATGTTTGACTTTCTTTCATTTTTTTCTTTAGACATTTCATATTCAAAATATAAATAAAAATCCCACAGAAATTAACTGGGGAGCCTCTAAAAATCAACAAAATGATCACAGACTAAAATTAAACAAGCAAGTGGTTCCAAGGAATGGCATGAGAGTTTATTAATTGTGAAACAAAATTTCTATATAAAACATTGCGACAGCACTGTGAAATGTATGGCCATCAGGGGAGGGAAAGGGGATAGGTCCCACAAAAGCAAAATAATATAAATAAGTAAAGCTAATACATTTTTATAATAGCCTGACCATCTTTTTATTCCAATATTAACTATCCTAACATTAAACAATTATATAAAGTTGAAAACCTACATAGAAAAAAAGGTCAACTTTTAATCTTACATTTTTCCCTTCTAGTATAAAACCTACATTTTATAATAGAAAACTTTGAACTCTGGCTGGGCGCGGTGGCTCACGCCTGTAATCCCAGCTTTGGGAGGCCGAAGCAGGTGGATTATCTGAGGTCAGGAGTTCGAGACCAGCCCAAGCAACATGGTGAAATCCCATCTCTACTAAAAATACAAAAATTAGCCTGGTGTGGTGGCACACACCTGTAATCCCAGCTACTTGTGAGGCTGAGGCATGAGAATTGGTGAACCTGGGAGACAGAGGTTGCAGTGAGCCAACACTGCACCACTACACTCCAGCCTGGGCAATAGAGTAAGACTCTGTCTAAAAAAAAAAAAAAAAAAAACAAGCCGGGTGTGGTGGCTCACACCTGTAATCCTAGCACTTTGGGAAGCTGAGGAGGGCAGATCACAAGGTCAGGAGTTCAAGACTAGCCTGACCAATATGGTGAAACCCCCGTCTGTACTAAAAATACATAGGCATGTAGACCCAGCTACTTGGGAGGTTAAGGCAGAAGAATCGCTTAAACCCGGGAGGCGGAAGTTGCAGTGAGCCAAGATTATGCCACCGTACTCCAGCCTGGGCGACAGAGCAAGACTCCCTCTCAAACAAACAAACAAACAAAAAATCTTGGACTCACTAGTGTTAGCTGCTAGAATGAAGTGTTTGTCCAGTACATCCAGAATGTCACAACAGATTAACTTTAGCTCAGCCTCAACCTGAAAAATGAAAATAAATTTTGAAAAATCAGATTAAGTCTAGAAATTCTGTAAATTATTACACATTCTATCTGCCCCTGATTTTGAATAAAAGAGCTTAATATTAAACAGAATTCATATCCTCCAAACTTCCTTCTTCCCTCTTGACACAAAAGCGGAGAAAAGCTGCCTCTAGGCTATAAAAAGTGTCTTTTTCTTTCTGCGTGCTATTACATGCTACACACACACACAGCCTCACAGTCCAGCTAGTCAATTACCACCGACTAAAATTGTACACTGATGCTTCTTAGTTAATGCTGGTCAATTACATGAATTAACTTCTTTCACAAGGTAACTACTACTGTGTCCATTTACATGGGCAAACAGAAGCTAAGACATTTGCTCAAGGATCATCAACTTAAAAGAACTTAATAAGCAGAGCTAGGATTTGAACCCAGGCAGGTCACAAGGAACAGAATAAAATTCAAACCCAGGCAGTTTGTCTTCAGTACTCTTATTCCCAACAACGTTCAACAGGCAATTCCTTTCGTGGTAGAGATCCATAACTAGTTAAGACACCAAAAACCTGTGGACCAAAGTAACTATTGCCACTCAGCTCTATCCATTTATAATGCTGAAAATGTACACCACCTCTAAACACACATACCCAGCTTGCTTCCTGTTTTCTATTAACTCAGACACCACTGTTGAACCTTTCTAGGTTCCTCTCATTCCGCTGGAACCTCCTTTCTACTACTATAAAACATTCTTTCACATTTCTTCCATAATCACATCCTTAGCTAAGCAAAACTATTTTCTAAATAAACTACCTCCCTGATGGCTTTTCAAATAGAGACTGCTCTAGGAGTAGGAAGATTCCCATGTTCTCCTAGTTCCTCACACACTCAGTGACTGCTCTCCTGTTGCTCCAAACCCTTCTGCTTCACAAGCCGATATTCTACATTCTGTTTCTCAGTTTCTATCATCAATAGATCTCTAGGCCCTTCTTCCATATTCACTGAGTATTTACAGCCAACCTATCCAATACCTGAGATCAAACCAAGGTACGGTGTGGCCATGTTCTATACAAAAATGTTCTTTGCCCTCTACTCCAAGACATTCACTTGTCCACACCCATAACTGTGCCGCTCCATACTAGAAGTCTGAAATTGTAATACTCCACTCTTGGCCCACGACTTCCTTTCACAGTTCCTCTTCTCTGTCATTTCTACTTAGGAACTCATCAAGACATCCAGACTCTTTTTTGTCATTGTTGTTTTCTTTTTTTTCTTTTAATTCATGCATCTCATCTAAGATGTCCAGACTCTTGAACTTCTCACATCTCCTCCCAATTTATCAGCCGCTCTCTATGCTTCCTGCGTCCCTTTCCTAGCGAGCCCAAATCCTACGATGGAGCGCGTGGGCTTTTTTCTTCAGCACTTTCAACTTTCTCATTTCCTTACTCCTCTGGGATACAAAACTTGTCTATTGATCATCCACATTCTTTGACCAAACAAACGTATTTCAGGGTAACGGTAACATCAGTCCCAGCTTACAACTTTATTTTTAGTGACAGAGTCTCACTTTTTTTCCCACTACTGGGCTCAAGCAATCCTTTTCTCCATCTCCCCAAGTGCTGGGATTACAAGCCATGAGTCACCATGCAAGATTCCAGCTCACAACTTTCTCTTCTTTCTTTCTTCCTTCCTTCCTTCCTTCCTTCTTTCCTTTCTTTCTTTCTCTCTCTCTTTCTTTCCTTCCTTCTTTCTTATACTTTAAGTTCTAGGGCACATGTGCACAATGTGCAGATTTGTTACATATATATACTTGTGCCATATTGGTGTGCTGCACCCATTAACTCGTCATTTACATTAGGTATATCTCCTAATGCTATCCCTCCCCCCTCCCCGACCCAACGACAGGCCCCGTGTGTGATGTTCCCCTTCCTGTGTCCAAGTGTTCTCATTGTTCAATTCCCACCTATGAGTGCAGCTCACAACTTTCTATGTGACCTCAGATATGTTACTTAAACACTCAAAACCCCAACTTGTGCATTTATAGGTTGGGATAATACCTACCCCTTCCAGTGCCATTTTAAAAATTTCATATAATACCTTGCACAAATACATGTGATAAAACTATTTCCCCATTCAGAACAGTGCCCAGTAGAGCTGGCAAGTCAGTAACTGTGGTTCCCCCACCTTGCCCCCTCCCTAGCAAGCTCACTTTCCACCTGCCCTGTAATTCCCTTCCCTGTTCTCTTTCATGTGTTTACGTGCCTGTCTCTTCCATTGGAATCAGTTTTTCAACAGCAGCGCTATGACAGTTTGGACAGAATCATTCTTTGCTGTGGAGACTGTCCTGTGCATAGTAGAAGGGTTAGCAGCACCTGAGTCTCCACCCACTAGATGCCAGTAGCACCTTCCAAGCTGTGACAATCAAAAATATCTCCCGAGATTGTCAAATGTCCTCTGAAGGACAAAATCACCTCAACTGAAAACCGCTGCACTAGAGTAATGGCTGTCAAACTTTTTGGAACAAGACCTGCAATAAGAAACATTTTGTATATATATAAACACACACAGTATGTGAAATAACTTCATTAAATCATTGTTACCCTTACAGTGTCCCACTCTGATATGTTCTATTCTGTTTAAAAAACACAGTGACTAGACTGAGCCTCCATAAGAATAGTAAACATATCTGTTTCATCTTTGCACTCACAGTACCTAAGCAAATTGTGTGGCACACAAGAGGAACACAAATACTTGTTAAATTGCAATGAATCACTCTATTGCCTGCTTGTCCAGATATCTTAACCTGGCGTTAGCAAGATAGAACAGATAACAGGGATGAGACCCCAGCTTCTCCCAGGAAGATTTGGCAAAATACTCTTTATTTAGAAGCAGGGGCAGTGGCGGGACCTAGGGATGACTGGGGGCTTGTCACCTAAGCAACAAGAAGAGCAAGGAGCCTAGTTTTATGCCCTCAAGCCTGGGAGGACGTGGCCAGGGCTCCACAAGGCCCTGGAGTTGGGGGAGCGGGATGCTGGCAGGAGAGCAGGTTCACCCTCCTCTTGAGGAAGCAGCCACTACCCCCAGGAAGCAGCAGATGGGGGCGCACAGGCAAAGCCCCTGGTGCTGTAGAGCATGATCAGCAGATCTGCACTCAGCCTCAGCCCCGGGGAGCTGCAAGACAGACTGAGACCATGATAGGTTTGGCTCTACGTCCCCACCCAAATCTCATCTGGAATTGTAATCCTCGTGGGTCAAAGGAGGAACCTGGTGGGAGGGGATTGGATCTGGGGACAGTTTCCCCCGTGCTGCTCCCCTGATAGTGAGGGAGTTCTCAGGAGAGCTGATGGTTTCAAAGTGTGGCACGTCCTCGTTCTCCACTCACTCCCTCCTGCTGCCTTGTGAAGAAGGTGCCTGCTTCTCCTTTGCCTTCTGCCATGATTATAAGTTTCCTGAACTACGAGTCAATTAAGTCTCTTTCCTTTGTAAATTACCCAGTCTCAGGTATTTCTTTATAGCAGTGTGAAAACAAATTAATCCAGACCCCTTCCCTGAAATGCCTTCCTAGGGCCACCAGCTGCCCCAATGCTCCTCCTCTGCCTCCCAGTCTTTCTTTCCCCCTCATTAGGCCCAAATGATCCACATGGCCAGTCCCAGTCCCATCCTACTGCAGGCCTGTGTGGCTGCTGGAGAGGCCAGGCTCCTTTCCTCAACCAGAGGATGCCTGATATGCTCTGTGGATCCTGGAGGAAACTTACCCCCTATCCTCATACTGGTGCAACTTCTTCCAACACCTCAAAGCTGGACAATGTCAGCCGGTCATTTTTCTTGTCTCCACTTGCTAGGGCTGTCACTGGGACAGTCCTGGGGTGGGGGGTGGGGCGGTGGGGCAATGGATGAATGGATGGATGAGCGGACAGTAGTCCAGGGATGATGTCCTTGTCTGTCCTGAACTGGGCCCTTCCTCCAATGAGAAGCCTTCCTGAGTAAGTTTATACAGTCGTCCCTTGGTATCCATGGAGGATTAGTTCTAGGGTCCCCGGGGATGCCCAAATCCATGGATGCTCAAGTCTCTGATATAACATGGCCAAGTGTTTTTTATTTTTATTTTTTGAGATGGAGTTTCACCCTTGTTGCCCAGGCTGGAGTGCAATGGTGCAATCTCGGCTCACTGCAACCTTCGCCTCCTGGGTTCAAGCAATTCTCCTGCCTCAGCCTCCCGAGTAGCTGGGATTACAGGTATGTGCCACCACACCCAGCTAATTTTGTATTTTTAGTAGAGACAGGGTTTCTCCATGTTGGTCAGGCTGGTCTCTAACTACTGACCTCAGGTGATCCGCCTGCCTCGGCCTCCCAAAGTGCTGGGATTACAGGTGTAAGCCACCACACCCAGCCTAACACGGCCTAGTGTTTATATATAACCTATGCACATCCTCCCATATACATTAGACCATCTCTAGATTACTTATGATACACAATACAATGCAGACGCTATGTAAATGGTTGTGATACTGTATTATTTAGGGAATGATGACAAGAACAAAGTCTGCACATATTCAGTAGAGACACAGTCATCCAATTTCTTTTCTGAATATTTTCCATCTGCTGTTGGCTGAATCCACAGAGGCAGAGTTCTCAGATATGAGGGCCAAGTATGCTTTGAAAGTAGGATGGGTGAGGTTGCTAATGAGTACAAGGGAGTAAGTGTCAATCAGGAGGGCCCTGCATTGGGTCATCTGGATGCCCTAGCTCAGGACTTGAGGCTCCAGGTTTGGATGGCACAGGCAGGTTCAGCCCAGGTGAAAACCCTCCCCTTGAATGTCTTTTCATCCCAAGCTCTTTCTGGCCCCTGGAATTTGGCATCCCCTAGGATGCCTTGGGTGGAAGGACAGATGAACCAGATTTTAGAAAACATGTCTAGAAGAGTGAGCCCCTACTATGTGCCGGGCACTTTCCCCACAGGATCCTCTAGCTGGAATAACCAAGGGTCATGGAGAGAAATACCCAGTTAAAATATCAGAAATAAAAAAAGAGATACCATTAGAGATACTAAAAAGACCATTAGAGATACTAAAAAGACCATTAGAGATACTAAAAAGATCATTAGGTAATAGTATTAGCATTTTTATTCTGAGATTCAACAGCAGCAGTCACTTCCCTCCACCCCTATGTGTATCCCAGGACCACCCTGGGCGGGGAGGGCTGAGGTCAGGGAGTACCCATGGATGCTCTCATGCTGGCCCTGAGCCCCAGGGGTGACAGTGACAAGGAATGGGGTGCACACATGAGTGAGGCAGCCAGGCCTGGCCAGAGAAGCAACAGACGCCTGCACGGACGTGTTTACCTACATACACGTGTGCACACACGTGCGCAAACACATGGCATGCAAGCATGATGATGCCTCAGGCAGTGGAGGATGCTGACTCTGGGCCCTGCTGACCCGGGCAGGGCCCCATTGTGATGCATGCCTTTACCTCAGAATGTCACTGGTGCTTAACACCCGTCCGATCTCCAGCCTGCCTCTGTGTTCTACAGCAGCTACACACACACAGTGGTATCTGGAGCAGCTCTGTGGGCTCAAAGGTTTTCTCCCTGAGAGGCATAACACAGGCCAGCTGATTCATCAGAATCAGGTGAGTGTGACCTGCTCTCTTCCGTCCATGCTGACTAGGGGACAGTGGCTATGGTGTGGGTGGTGCTGGCCTCTGGGCACCTGCCAAGGAGGGTCATCCCTGAGCACTCACCAGGTGTCTGTTCCATGCTGCCCATGTAGACAATTGTCTCTTTCGTCCTCATGGTGGCTCCCAGATGTAACCATTAGAAAGGCGAGACGTCTGGGGTCAGAGAGGCGGTAACCAGCCTGGGAATCCCGACATGACTCTGGGTTTTGCTCTTGGCCCTGCCCTGTGCCATGCTGGACTTCAGGCCTGAACCCTGCAGCCCCCCTGCCCTAGATCCGAAATCTGTCCGGGGTTTCTGATCCCGATGGGGCAGAGCCTCGCCCTGGCAGAGCCACTGGGATGGATCCACTGTGGGTGAGGTAGAGGGGAGGGTCCTCAGAACACGTCTGTGGCCTAAGCTGGGTCCTGATGGTCCCTGTGGGACCCACTGGGCACACACGGTCCCTTGTCCGGGAGTGGTATGGGGAGCCTTCTGCCTTTGAGCAGCTGTGGAAAATGAAGGAGCCCTGGAGAACTGACTGGAGGGAGACTATCCTCCCTTCTGTTCAAAGGGGTCCAGGTTCTGGGGTTCTCCCCAAGTATTTCTTTCTCTGGTCCTCTGGAGCCTCACCCTCCTTTTGTCCCGAGTGTTCCCAGGAGGGACAGTCCATCTAGGTGTTCTCCAGGACCAAGGACCCACTGTTCTTCCTCAGTGACCCACGAAAATGAAGCCCCTTCCTGTAGGGACAGCTCAGAGTGGTGGAGTCCACAGTCCCTCCCCGAGAGATGTGGCTTCCATGAGCACAGAGGCTGCTTTGGAGACAGTATATTATTTTCATCCCCCAAACCAAACATCCTCCTGCTCAACTGGTGTTGTTCCTAAAGTGGCTTCACTGGTGAGACTGAAGAGCCACGATAGCCCAAGTGATGAGTGGAGCAGAACCGAGCAGTCAGGAGAGATCTTGTTCCCTGCAGGTAACTGGGCATCTCTGTGGTCCCTGAGCATCCCAGGAGGTCAATTGTACAGAGACCTCTGGGCCCTGTCCCCAGTCTCCCTCCGCATCCCTGGAATAGCCCCTCATGGGCCCTTCAATCTTGGCAGGTGGACATCATTCAATCTGCCAGGGCAGGTGTGTACCCGTTTCATGGCATTTGGGGACAACAGGATTCTCTGTCCAGGTCCCACTGTTCTCAAGTCCTTGGGAAGATTCCCACCTCTGCTTGGGGCTTGAGACTGCCGAGACCCATGCAGGTGTGGGCCACTGGGTAAAAGGTCTGGCCCCTTTTCACCTGAGGGCAGTGGTGGAATAGGGGGGTTACGCAGCCAGGCAGCATCTGGGAGCCGGGTGGAAGCGGTTCAGGCGTTCTCTGGAGGTCTCACGTACGGTGTAACATTTAGACGATTTTGTCTCACAGGATGGACATGGTGGTTGCAGGGACACCGAGCTGGGCTGCCAGAGGACATGGGGCCTGAGCCTGTTGGAATTCCTGCAGCACTGATCGCTTTAGGATTCTGCAGTGAGTCCTCTGTGCTCCCCTCACCCCTAAAGCACCTGACTCAGCTCAGGGACGGGTTTGCTTTTAGGAAGGCCATTCTGAGGCAGGACGTGTCTCCCCAGGTCGGGCCAACCTCCTTTCCAGGGTCAGAACTCCTCCCTGGCTCCCCTGCAGGTCCAGCCCGAGGTTGCTGTTAGGCCAGAGGTGCGGGGCCCATCTAGGGAGCAAGTGGGAATGGAGAGGGGGCTAGGTCAGGCCCCTGGACTCTCAGCAGTTCTGCCCCAAGTTAGCACAAGAGGAGCGGGGCAGCCTGAGGGTCTGGCCCTGTCCACTTGGAGACAACCCCAGTAAGATCCAAGGGTTGTGGCCACAGGGTGAGGGGATGCCTGGCCCAGCCTCGGGGCTATTGTCCAGCAGGTCTCTGGTCTCTAGGAGCCCACCTGCCCCTGTTCTCCCCTATTTCCCTAGAGCTACAGCCCTCACTGTCCCCATGGGGAAGGGGGAAAGGCATGGGGACAGTGGGGGCTGTGGCCTTAGGGGAATGGGGGAGAAGATGGGCATGGCCTCGTTCTGGGCATCTCACAGTGAGGCCAGGGAGGCAGCAGATCTTGAGGCTAATGACCCTGGGTCTGGTGCTGGGAAGGGATCTGGGGCCAGGTAAGAGGAGCCCAGGCTGAAGCCCATCCCTCAGGGATCATAGAATGGAAAGACGGAGGATCCCGGGAAAGGTAGGGTGGGAGGGAGCTGATGAGCCATGCCACTTCTGAAACGCAGTGTGTGTGGCTTGGGTGCAGGGAGAGGCAGGTGGATGCTGGGAGGTCAAACCCTGCAAGGGCCTTGGGAGTGTCGGGTGGGATGGGCCTTCGGTGCAACCTGGGTGCACCGGGCAGGTCACAGGCCAGGCTCCCTAGACCCCGGCAGGTCCACATCACATGGTCACTCCCAGAGGGACTCCTGTCAGGGCCCAGTCACCCCATCCCATCTCAGGGCTGACCTTTCTCAGCTCAAGCACAAAGCATTACTTCCAGTCCAGGAGGGGTAGCCCCCATTTTACACCCTGACCGCCCCCCACACCAGGGGCCCCTATTAGCCTCGGCCAGGCTGGCCCTGCACTCCCTCTTTTCCCAGGTCCTGGACCCTCCTGGGAGTCAGCCGCACAGAAAGGCCCTTGTCCTTCCTTCCCTGTGCCTTCTCCTGGGCTGAGCCCTGAGTTGGATGGGGACAGAGCCAGTCCTTTCTGGGGATTGGCTCCCAGACCAGGATGGCTCCAGGCCCTGTGCAGGTTCTCAGCTCTGCCTGGACTGCAATACAGTGAGACGGAACTGCCCTGTCAGTGCCCGGGAGGCAAAGGTAAGAGCCTGATCCTTGGGGGTGCTGGTCCAGGGACAGGGGGACTCGGCCAGTGGTCAGTGAGGCAGAGGAAGCAGCGGGCCTGCGTGGTAGCAGGTGGGGGCAACACGCTGTCACTGGGAGGGGCAGCTGTCCCTGCTGGACCTGACCCCAGTTTGCTGTATCTCTGGCAGTTTGATGAAATTCCAAAGTGAGAACCACAGTTGTGGCTTGGGGGTGGCTGCCCACTTGTGTTAGGACCCCACCTAGAGGCTGGGACCTGACCTAAGACTGGTGTGTCTGTGGCCTGAGGATGGCAGTCCCAGGGTCCCAAAGCCAGCCCACTGGCACTCGTGTGCTCAAAGGCCCTCAGCCCTTAGGGTCTGCCCTTCCCTGGCTCCCTCCAGCTGGGTCCCACCAGGGCTCCAGAGCCCAAGATCCAGCATCCACAGGCGGCTCTGGGAAGCCTGGCAGCTCTGCTAACTCCAACATTCCTCATTTGACAGCAAATGCGGTGGGAGATGAGATGAAAGAGCAAGTGGATGGAAATGCTGGGAGAATGGGAGACATATCAGAACAGCAAAAAAGTAATGTGTGGAGGGACAGGTCCCTGGAACCACTCTCTGCAGAGACAGGGACAGGCACCCATGGCTGTGGCCTGGCACCGGTAGCCTCTCAGAGGGCGGGTGTCTTCACCCAGAGGACCACAGGCCTGCTTGTGCAAGTGTCACCTTGCTGAGAGGGAATCTGAATCTAGGGCTAGGGCCACCCCTAGCTCAGGGCTATGGATGCCTACTGGTGACCCAAAAGAAGGAAAAGGTCCAGGTAAGAGTTCAGGACTCTGAGTGCCCATCTACTCTTCCAATCCTGGGAAGGGAGACCCTGTCCCAGCTTGATTTCACCTCTACCGAGGAATCATGGGGCCAAAACCAAAGATTTCCAGGATCCTCAGGCTTTGGTCCTGGCTGGGGTCGCCCCGTGGCCTGTGACACCAGATCACTTTCTGCCCACAGCTGATTGATCGAGTGTATAAGGGCATTCCCATGAACGTCTGGGGACAAGTGTGGTTAGTCCTCCTGAACATCCAGGAAGTCAAGACGAAAACCCCCTAAAATACAAGGTACACTAAGCCAGAGCACAACAAACAGGCCAGGCTGGGTCAGGACCCAGTTCTCCAACTGAAGGGAACGTCATGCCCAGGCTTGGGGAGTGGGTGCTGTGGTCAGATGCTCATCCTAAGCACGGACAGTGACATAGGAACCACAGACCTCCCCAGCTTCAGAAACAAGCCAAAAAGCAGCTTTCTGCAGAAGGAAACCTTTCTTTCCTTCCTTCCTTCCAAAAGTGCTGACTGTGGGCTGACTGCCATTTGGGGCAGGGAGTCTTCCATCTGTTCTGAGACTGTTTCTTCCTCTTGGCCCTGCCCTACAGGTCACGAAGGAGAAGGGCAAGAGATCCTCTGAACACATCCACCAGATCGACCTGGACGTGAACTGGACACTAAGAAACCACATCTTCTTCAGGGATCGATATGGAACCAAGTAAGCCTACCGGAGCCATAGTGTCCCAGCAGAGATGGAGTGAACCAGAGGGATGGGGACTTCCCCGGAGCAGAAGCCAGGGTCACCCATGAGAGATGACAGAGCTCTCAAGAGCTCTCATGGCCCAGGGAACAGCCGGCACCATGGATGGAGCACCTCCCAGGTTCCAAGCCCCAGGCCAGGCTGGAACGTGTGGGGCCAGAACCCAGGGGAATCCTGCAGAGACAGAAGGCAGCAAAGAAAATCATGCACAATGGTGAAAGGTGCTCTCCCTGACCCACGGGGACCCATGGCAGGACCCACGGGAGGGTGGCAGGATGGAGGCCCCATGAGCCTCCCCAGGCAACACTGACAGCACCAAATGCTGGGGGAATTCAGGTTCCTGGAAACTCTCATCCAGGTCTGCTGGGAACATGACACGGCACAGCCACTTTGGCAGCCAGTTGGGCAGTGGCTCACAAAGCTCAATGGACTTGAACCAAGCATCACCAAAGTGTCACAGATATTGAACCCACTGATTTGAAAACTGACATCCACAGGAAACCTTCATGCCACGTACACTGCTTGATTCATCATCACTCATACACAGAGCCTTAGGGAACGACCTTCAATATGGGAATGCGGAGAGGAAGGCTGGTCCTTTCAACAGTAGAAGACTCAGTGAGAAAAGGGAATGAGCCAGTGATGCCTGCACGAACATGGGTGAATCCTAGATGCATTTTGCTAAGGGAAAGAAGCCAGACCCAATAAGCTACCACTGTAGGATTCCAAACGTTGGCCATTCTGGAAAAGGCCAAACCATAGGGACTGAGAACCGGTCTGAGTGGCCAGGGGCTGACAGACTGGGGAGAGGCTGGGTGCATAGGGGCCACCCTGGAGACTTGGAGGATGAAGGAGTTGCTCCAGGAGAGGCTGGAGCGGTGGCCGGGAGACTCTGCACATTGGTTTAGAACCACGGGGGAACTGTACACCCAAAGACTGAACTGGCGTGCGTACAAACCAAAAAAAAAAAAAAAAAAAAAAAAAATCAGAGGGAAAATGATCAGTCAACTCACTGTACAATTGGACTATTAGCATTTCACAGATGTGGATTTTACTGAAACATTTCTTAAATAGTCAAAGGCCCTGAAGAGCTCACTGTTTATCTGGTGAATCACCTGAATCTGAAATTGGATTTGTTGTTAGGCTTTGTAGACAAAGTGAAACTAACATCTGCACAAAAGAAACAAAAGTCCCCTTTATCTGTTTTTTAGGCAGCGGGAACTATTCTACATCCTCCTGGCATATTCAGAGTATAACCCGGTGAGTATTCCCGGCAGTGACCATATTCCCATATTCACGGCTATATTCCCAGACCATATTTCCATATTCCTGAGTGTGGATGTCTGGTGGGGGTGTCATTGTTTCTTTCAAAGTTAGTATTTGTGACCCCCGGGGATATAGGAGGTAGGACTTCAGCTCACCGCTGGCATAAACCTCCAAGCAAGGGGATGGTCTCAAGGGGTCACACTGAGACACAAAGGAGTCGGGCATGGACTCCTGGTGTCACCTGGGCCTGACCACCACTTCTTGGAACAAGAAATGATGCCCTCCTCCTGGGACTGCCCCAAAGCCCAGGAGCTTGGCAGCATCACATGCAGGACGGTGCTATCAGGAGACATTTTGGACAAGGTGCTGAAAGGCCCGATGGACATAGCTCTTGTCATAAAATGAATTTGCATCCTGAGGAAGCCTCTTCTTCAGAGCAAGCCTCCCCAGTCACCTCTGCCTTCTCTGATGACATGAATCCTCCCAGGTGACCTCAGTCCTCCCAGGTGACCTCAGCCCTCCCAGGTGATGTCCTTCCACAGTGACTGGCTCTTGCAGGAGGTGGGCTACTGCAGGGACCTGAGCCACGTCGCTGCCTTGTTCCTCCTTTATCTGCCTGAGGAGGATGCATTCTGGGCACTGGTGCAGCTGCTGGCCAGTGAGAGGCACTCCCTGCAGGGTAGGTGGACAGCTGCCCCCAGGGCCTCAGGCAGTCAGACCCGGGAATGGCCACCCTGGCCAGGTGATCTCGGCTTTCAGTGAAGACACCTTCCTTGTGTCACCAGCTTTTTGGGAGCCTTTAGGATGTATCTGCCTCACACAGTCAGACCCCGGGACAGCCAACCTGGACAGGTAATCTCGGCTTTCAACGAAGACACCTTCCTTGTGTCACCAGCTTGTTGGGTGCCTTTAGGATGTCTCTGCTGAGGGTCCTCAGGAGCCCAGGGCTGAGCTCCGGAACCCAAGTCAGACACCTTTCATCCCCATCAGCAGAGGGCATCTCATCCTCCCTGTGGCTGCCCTCTGTGTCCCGGAGCCACGCCCTCCGGCTCTGATTCTGTGCAGCTGACTCTCCCCTCCCTGAGAGTCCTCCTGCCCTTCGGCTGCCCAGGCTCCAGCTTCCCTTGGTATCCACAAATGGGCCAACCAAGCCCAGATGGCAGCATCTCCCCATCCCATGTCCCCTGGCCTGACGCCACTTCCAGGAGGTGACCACGAAGCCCAGCACCCACCCTGTTCTGGCCGCCCTCTGTCATGGCCTCAAAGTCAGGCTTGCCCTTTGTGCACCCTGGTCCAGGAGGCCTCCAGAAGCACCTCCAGCCAGGCTCCAGGGGATGTTCCCACCTACTCTCTCCAGGGCCAAGGCCACATGGTAGGGTCACCAGATGGGAGGGTGGGAGGCTTCGGGGTTTGGGGGGCTCTGCGGCTGCCCATCTCTTCCAGCTGATGGCTCCACATCTTGGGAGAAGGCTCTGATTTCATGATGGGCTGAGGGCTTCTCAGGATTCCACAGCCCAAATGGCGGGACAGTCCAGGGGCTCCAAGACCATCAGGAGCGTGTGGTCCCCACGTCACAACCCAAGACCATGTGGCATCTGGTGAGTTTATGGTCCCCTCGGCTCTTCCCCAGAGGCCCTGCCTCCTGTGGGGCTGGAGGAACGGGGGCTGGAGCCCCTCGTGGGGCTGGTGACTGCCTGAGTCCCAGCCAGGATCTGACCTGGGACGTCGGGTTCTCCATGGGCTGGGAGTTGGTTTGCTTTCCTGCCCTGGAGGAGACAGAGGCGCAGGGATAGGGACCCAGCTCCCGCAGAGCAGGGCTAAGGGCAGTGTGTCCACCAGGAGTGCCGGAAGGTGAAGATGTTGGGGGGAGCCCGGGACACCACCCAGTGTTCTGCACTTGGGGGAGGATCTTCACCTCTGTTCCTCCCATCAGGACAAGGAAGGTCTGTGCGCACAGTGTTCCTCATTCAGCTGGCTTCTCTGGATGCTGAATATTGGGGTAAGGAGGCACAGGGAGACCCTGGCTCAGGGACCCTCCTTGCCCTGCAGTGCCCTGCTTCCCCAGCCCGGGGGTCCGGCTCACCCACAGCCCACAGGAGGCTCAGGCGGATCCCCACAGGACATGCAAGCAAGACCCTCTGCCCAAGAGGGGTCATCCCAGGGCAGAGGCCAGGGCTCAAACTCAGCCTCATGGACAGACCCGGCCCGATTTGGGAGGGCTCAGGGGAGCCTCAAGCCCTGAGGAAGCCCCTCTCTCCACTGAAATGAGTGCCCCCCATAAGAAGCTGCAAGACCTTGTTTGACCTAGCCTCCTGGAGGGGTCGGGTGACCCTCATGGGGAAGGTCACTGACTCTGGTCACTGTGCCCCAGTGTGCAGCTTGAGCCACCAGCCCTGGCCTGGAAGAGCCAGGTCCTCCCGTGTCTACTTTCCCCACAGATCTTTCTCGGGCTCATCCTGCGCCTGTGGGACATATATTTGCTGGAAGGGGAACAGATGTTGATGCCGATAACAAGCACTGCCTTTAAGGTTCAGAGGAGTAAGTCCACATGTGCCCAATGGGATCTGGGGAGCACTGGGGTCAAACTCCAACTAGCCCAAGGGCAACTTCCTCACACTGTCCTCATGATCCTCTGTTCTGGCCCAGAGGGAGGTCTGGCCAGGTGGGCTGGGCGGGGCACAGTGACACCGAGCCCATCCCTCACACGACCCAGATGAAAGTCAGGAGTGTGGTGAGCACTTCCCTACCCAGGCCGCTCCCACAACCACAGCCTCCTGTGCACATCTGGACCCCTGGGGTGGTCACAAAAGGATCCGGCACTGCCCAGTGGGAGACTGAAGTGGCCATGGGGTGTGGGCTCTGACCCTTCCCAGGGGACTCTCCTGGCCTTATGCCCACCTTGTCTCTAGAGCACCACATGAAGACGTCCAGGTCTGGCCTGTGGGCACGTTTTCGAGACCAGTTCTTCCATACCTGGGCCCTGGATGATGACACTGTTCTTAATCATCTTTGGGCCTCTATGAAGAAACTAACAAGGAAGCATGGGGACCTGCCACCCCCAGGTGGGCTCCAGTACCAGGTCCCCTCCTGAGTCACCCTCTGGGGCAGTCAATACTAGGGGAGTGCCCAGGACCCCCAACCCTACTACCTGGGCCTTCCTCTTCACCTTTTCTTCCTCCTCTTCCTCCTGGACTCTAAGAAAGTATAGGAGGCCCACCGGTCCTCAGGGCAGGCACTCAGTGCGTATGTACTGAACATGCTGTGCACACAGGAGGGGGATGTGGGCAAGACCCTCCAACAAGCCCCCTCCCACTTTCCACGGTGGCCCGCTCTCCCCCTCACAGGGCCCTCAAGGGCACTAGAGGAGCCAGACCCATTCCTGAGAGCCTCCGCCCCTCCCTGCAAGCGCTGACAGCCTCAGAGAGCAGCAGAGGTCCCTCACTCCTGCAGACCCCTCCACGGGTGCCAGGACAACAAGCCTTGAGCCAGGGAGACGAGGGAATCAGTGTCTCTGACCCCCAGAGCATTCAGGGAGAGGGCACAGGTGGGACCCTGGGCCCAGAGCCAGAGCCAAGAGTTCAGCCAGGTGTGGGAATGGTCAGCCCAGGACGGGGCAGCCCAGGAGGGCAGAGGGTGACCCACGTCCAGGCCCAGTCACCCACTGAGGAGACAGGTCCCCACATAAGGTGGCAAGGGGGCTGGGTGACAGACAAGGCCCCTCCCATCTGAGTTCTGACTGGGGGCCATATCCCAGGCCCAACAGCCCTGGGACAAGGTTGTGTAGCAGGAAGCCCCCAACCAGGCTGAACCCTGGGGGCAGTCCCAGGAGCCACCTGCCATGCCCTGACAGCTTCCCCACACCAGGTGGCACACGCCCCTTCCTCTGGGATCAGCAGACTATAGGCGTGTCCTCAGTGTCAGACCACGGGGGCCACACAGAGACCCTGAGGACTCCAGAGACCCAGGTAGGTGGGGCTTGCCTGGAAAGGCCTGCATGGGCTCACTGGAGACACTGACCACGTCTGTTTTCCTTTCAACCAAACCCGAGCAAGGGTCCTCGGCACCCAGGTCTGTGCCAGCTTCACGTGGCAGGAAGACCCTCTGCAACGGGGACAGGCAGGCCCTTCCCGGCCCACTAGCCCAGTTCCAGCAGCCCATTTGGTCAGCTTCCCTACCTCGTCCCACACCCTCTCCTAGTGGGGCTGTCCATGAGGCCAAGGCCCAGGAACATGAGGGGGCTTCTGGGGAGCCAGGACAGCAGACCACTCTCTGGGGGCACCCGGGAGTCAGGACATGCCCAGCCCGGCCCCGGTTCAGGGAGGACTTTGGCGTTCCTGGAGATTCCTGGAGTGGAACTTGATGCCCCAGCTCCTGACAGACCTGGATGTGGGAGACCCTTGGTTCCCCCATGAGGATTTCAAACAGAGCTGCTGGGTCCATCTCCCTTCTGAATGTGTCCTGGGCAGCCACGGGACCATGGGACAGGCCTAGCCCAGGAAGCCCAGGGGGACCCTGACACTGGGCCCAGCCCAGGCCCATCAGGACTAAGAGGGAGGTTGGGAGATAACCCCACTGCAACATGGGCACCTGCATCTGGCCCTCTCGGTGACCAGTGACTGGCACGTCTGGAAGGAGCCAGGGTGGCACCCCGCCAGCTGCCCCGCAGCCCTAGACACCTTGGAAAATCCCATTCAATGGGGAGGCCAGTCCCATCAAGGCCACGAGAGACAGAGAGGTGAGCATGGCAGCCCCAGCCAGCTAGCAGCATGCCCTGGGACCTCTGTCCCAACCTGTGGGCCTGTGTCCCCCTTCTAGGGCACAATTCCCAAGCCAAGAGGGGCCTAGCCTAGACCCCAGCCCTGGGAAGAGAGGGGCACCAGGGGTATAGTGGGCTCCCAGCTGCAGTCAGTATGGCCATGCAGGGGACCCTGGCGCTGCAGAGCTCTGCCACTGTCACAATTCACCTCACAGAAGCCGGGCAAGTCCCGAAGCCTTGCAGCCACTGCGGCAGCCGCTGCAGGCGCCACCACCAGGTGCCTTCCAGCTGCCAGTGCAGGCTTTCCTGACAGGAGGGCACCCTGCAGCCCTGGCCTCAGCAGCTCAGACTCTGAAGGTATCTGTTATTCATGTTCCCAGTACTCCCACCAAAGAGAATTACTATGGAGGGTGACGTTGGTCCTGAGTTGAGCAAAACACCATGCCCTGTGGATGGAGCCAGCTTCTTTCCAAGCCACCACACTTGCTGGATGGGCCCACGGAGCAGGTGGCCTTGAGACCGGCATGGGGATGGAAGAGGCTCAGCATCCTGCACATGCCCTTACCAAGGCTCACCAGGCTGACACCGCTGCTGAGCACCACATTTGTGGATGAGAGACTCACACCTAGTCCCTGGGATGGCACAATTTCCCAGGAGGATCTGCTGGCCACCAGCTGGCAGGCTGACCACACTGCAGAGGGGTTGAGATTGGCTTTCACTGCACCGAGCCACAATGTGGGCATGGACCTGTGGGCCCTGCAGTGCACACAGCACTGCCTCCGAGCAGGACCCCCCATTCACAGCTAGGGACAAGCAGTGCTCCCACCTCAGGGCCTTGGCTCTGCCACCTCTACTTTGAATGTTCTCAGTTCCCTCCAGGCTTCTAGCAGCATCTGGGCCAGGGCTCATGGCTGGATAAGCACCCGAGGTCCCAAACAAGTTTCTCATCCTCGTTTTATTTTTTGTTAAACTTATGAAAATTTATTAAGATATGACTTACATCCCGGGTAAGTGCATAGCTCAAAAGACATTCAGAGATGGAACACACCAGCCCCCAGATCACAAAGCCAACCATGCTCAGCCCCTCCCAGCACTCCCAGCCCCAAAACCCGTGTTGTGACTTCTGACAACACCATGAGCCTACCTTTGTACTTTACGCTCATGGAAGGATAACCACCTTCGTGTTGCAAAATAAATGTTACTGTTGAAATGATTTTACACATACACCTTCCATCCAGCTGCCCTCAATAAGGACGTTTTGCAGTACCATGGCACATAAGAAATTTAGGCCGGGTGTGGTGGCTCATGCCTATAATCCCGGCAATTTGAGAGTTCGAGGCAGGAGGTTCAGGCTCATTTGAGCCCAGGAGTTTGAGACCAGCCTGGGAAACATAGGTAGACCCTTTCTCTACAGAAAAGTAAAAGAAATTAGCCAGGCATGGTGGCGTGTGCCTATAGTCCCACCTATTCAGGAGGCTGAGGTGGGAAGATTGCTTGAGTAATTGAGTTCCAGGAAGCAGGGAGCACTGCCCTCCAGCCTAAGTGACAGAGTGAGACTTTTGTCTCCTATAAAAACAAAATAAGAAATTTAACATTGGTGCAATCCTATTAACTACATGGTAATGTGAACTATTATCTAAGGTTATTAATGCAGTAATTATATGAATAGGGTGAAATTTATTCAGACTTCACCCGTTTTTGCCTAGCTTCTCATACCTGTCTAGGGATCCCACCTCTGACTCACCCTCTGCTTTTAGTTTGTGTCTCCTTAGCTTCCTCCAGGTGGTCCAGCCAAACACACACCTGGGCTGAATGGTAGAGCTGATTGCTCCTGGGCTCCAAACCTCTACAGCATGTTACCATGTTGAGTACTGTAGGCAATGGTAACATAATGGTGGCTATCTGTGTATCTAAACACAGAAAAAGATCATAAAAATACAGTGTAAACAATAAAAAATGGTACACCTGTCCAGGTGTGGTGGTTCATGCCTATAATCCCAGCACTCTGGGAAGCCATGGTGGGAGGATCACTTGGGCCCAGGAGTTCAAGACTAGTCTGGGCAACATAACATAATATTTAAGAAGGCCCCATCTCTTCTTAAATATCAATTTTTAGAGATGGTACACCTGTATAGGGTGGATCCATTATAACCTTATGGGAACCACCATCCTATATGCATTCTGGCATGGACTGAAATGTTATCTGACACTGATTGCATAAGTAGAGATAATTTTAAGCATACAAGAAGATGTACTTAGGTTATATGCAAATACTGCACCAGTTTATATCAGGACTTTGGTATCTGTGGGAGATGGGGAAACTGATTCCCCACGTACATTGAGGGGCAACTGTAAACATTTCAGGCCCCACAGAATGCTCAATTTCCTGCACCCCCATCCCGAGGTAAATTCTATTACTGGAGATTAGTTTGCCTGATGATAACTTCATATAAATGGAATCACACATGATCTTTTCTTGTAGACCTATTCTTATAGGTCTAACTTCTGTCACTCACACATGAGCTGTGAGAGATTCATTCATATTGTAGCCACAATTTATTCATTTTCTTTGCTGTGTAGTAGTCTAATCTTGAACGTCCCATGATTTTTTATTCATTCTTCTGTGATGGGTATTTGGGAAGTTTCTAGTGTGAGGCTATTACAAATTGTACTGCTATGAGGGTTGTTTTACTTGTATTTTAGTGAAGGTATAGACACATCTGTGTAAGGTACACGTGCAGGAAGGAAATTGCTAGCTCATGGGAGGCAAATGTTTAGCTTTGGTGAATATTACCAATCATTCTAAAATGTTTGTTCCACTTCACCTATTCATCCGTGAGTTGGAGCGTTCCATCCACAGCTTGGGCTGTCTCAGAAAGACCTGGGCTCAGTCCCATTCAGCCACTTAGTAGCTGTGTCCCTTTGGACAAACCATGTAACTTCTCTGAGCCTCAGGGTCCTCATCTGTAAACTGGGCTGCTGGCGGTCCTTACCTCGCAGGGCTACTGGGAGGACTAAGTGAGATGAAAGCCGACTCCCTGAGAGACACCACTTCTCCCTCCCTCAGACTCAACAGGAAGATACCTTCACTGCCCAATGCGAAGGCCATGGGGAGGACGCGAGGCCCCAGGGCTTCCCTGTCCCAGGAGCATAAGCCTCGGATTTTTGTTTCCAGAAACAACCACCCCTGGGGTCAGGATGACTCTCAAGTCCCCATAGCCTGTGCTCCCACTCCACGAAGGCGGGCTTCAGCAGTGGGGAAGGGGCTGCACTGTGCCAGCCTCACCCTGGCCACTGTCTGCCCTCATGACTCAGAGCACAGCAAGGTCCCCAAGCAGAGCAGTGTAGGGTCTGGCCCCAGCCCTGGGCTCTAGACATCCTGGTCACCCCCACCTGCCCCAACCCTGCCCCCTCCATCCCTCAGCCTCTGCATGCCACCTTCACAGCTCAGGACATTTTAGCTCCTTACATGACACCATCATCTGTCTCCTCAAGCGGAGTGCAGCACAAGGGCAGTGAACTCAGTCAGTCTATAGATGTGTCTCTGGTGTCTGGAAGATAAGAAGTTCAATACATACTTGCTTAGTGTCTGCGTACATTTCATTAAGCAGAAGACAGCTTTGGAAATAAAAGAGACCCTCCCAAGGTGACAGTGCTTAGCCGGCATTTTCCAGGTATTCTCGGCATGCCAGGCACTGGGCTGGACCATCGACACGGGAGCTCTGGAGCCCATGGAGTGCCAGGTTACAGGCGTGAGTCACCGCGCCTGGTTGGAAGTATTGTTTATTTCTTTATTAAAATTTGTGCTTTCTGAGTTTATGTAATTGACAGGTGTTGCCTTTGTGATCAGAAACAGTAAAGGTATAGAAAAAATGTGTAGACAAAAGCAGTAAAACCAATCACATCTGTAATAAAATCCTCGCTTTTAAATAAAATGTGCAGAGAAGAAAGATGGAAAAGAAATGCAGTGGGCCGGGCATGGTGGCTCATGCCTGTAATCCCAGCACTTTGGGAGGCCACAGCGGGAGGATCACTCGAGGTCAGGAGTTTTAGACCAACATGGCCAACGTGGTGAAACCCCGTCTCTAATGAAAAAAAAAATTAGCAGGGCATGTTGGTGGGCACCTATAATCCCAGCTACTCAGGAGGCTGAGGCAGGAGAATTGCTTGAACCTGGGAGGTGGAGGTTGCAGTGAGCCAAGATTGCACCACTGCATTCTAGCCTGGGCAACAGAGCGAGACTCCGTCTCAAAAGACAAAAACAAAAAAACCCTTAATAGTTGTGGTCTCTGAGGGCTGGGGATATCAGGAAACTTTGCTTTTCTGTCTGATTTTGTATATGCTCATCTTCAGATTTGAATGTACTCTATTAAATTCCCTTAGCAGCCTCCTCATTAGTCTCTCTGCCCCCATTCCTGCCTTTGCCTGCCATGCAAAGGCTTCCCTGGCATTGTGCTAGACAAAGCAGGTTGCTCCTAGAAAAAGTCTCCGTTCTCTATGCCTAGTTAACTTCCACTTACCCATCAGTACTATACTCAAGGTCTCCCCAACTACTTTATGGAAGACTTCTGTAGTGGATGCTGTGACCTGCCACCCAGACGTCCACTTCAGGACCAGGGCCCTCATTCTCTGGCTGCTAGGAGACTTGGAGGCGGATGCTGGCAGATGAGTCTTACTCTGGGAAATGCCCTGGCTGAATGGAGCTGCCTGGGGACAGTCTACATCCATTGCCTAGTTCATTGGAGCACGGAGATGGGGTGGGCAATAAAAGCCCATACCCCTTGCCTCCACTCACTACAACTTTGAAGGGTCATCTACCCTCCAGAGCTCCCTGCGAGAGTGGCTAAGACCTCTGTTGCAACTGAAGTGCAGTCACTCTGTCTGGCCAGGCCCGCCAGCTTCACCCTCTCACAGGTGCTGGTCCTGAGGGCACTTCCCAAGGAACTTCCTTAACCAGTGAAACCTTCTTGACCTCCCAGGCTAGGCTAGATTCCTTAATTATATGCTCTTTCAGGGCACATATCTCCTGTGTAAGTTTTACATCCATTTGTAGTATCTGGCTAATGTCTGCCTGTCCTATCAACTGTAATAGCCACAGAGTGGGAGCTCTATCTGATTTTATTCACCATTGCATTCTGCCATGCCGGCATGCAGTTTACAAATATTTGTAGAGTGAACAAACAATTTTATTAACCATCTAATCTAATCCCTTAGGAGGCCATCAGCTTTACTTAGGGCTGCAGAATGTCTCATTCATTCATTCAATAAATATTTACAAGGAGAAGCTGGATTCCTACCTCTCAACATCAAAATAATTCCAGATGGTTCAAAGATGGTTATATGTAAGAAAATGAAACCAATAACTTTCTAGAATAAAGATGAGTAAGTTTTAGAAAAAAAAAATTGGTGGGCCGGGTGTGGTGGCTCACGCCTATAGTTCCAACACTTTGGGAGGCCGAGACAGGCAGATCATGAGGTCAAGAGTTCGAGACCAGCCTGGCCAACATGGTGAAACTCCGTCTCTATTAAGAATACAAAAATTAGCCAGGCGTGGTTGTGCATGTCTATAATCCCAGTCAGGAGGCTGAGGCAGGAGAATCGCTTGAACCAGGGAGGCAGAGGTTGCAGTGAGCCGAGATTCTGCCACTGCACTCCAGCCTGGGCGACAGAGCAAGACTTCATCTCAAAAAAAAATTTTTTTTGGAATATTAAAGGCCTTCATAGGTATGACCACATAAAATTGTAAACCTTTATAAAGCAAAAATAAACATTAATAAGCTGGGCCAGGCGCAGTGGGTCACGCTTGTAATCCTAGCACTTTGGGAAGCTGAGGCGAGCAGATCACCTGAGGTCGGGAGTTCGAGACCAGCCTGACCAACATGGAAAAACCTTGTCTCTACTAAAAATACAAAATTAACCGGGTGTGATGGCACATACCTGTAATTCCAGCTACTTGGGAGGCTGAGGCAGGAGAATCGCTTGAACCCGGGAGGCAGAGGTTGCGGTGAGCCAAGATTGCGCCATTGCACTCTAGCTTGAGCAACAAGAGCGAAACTCCATCTAAAAAAAAAAAAAAAAAAAAAAAAGATTAATAAGGTGGCCAGGTATGGTGGCTCATGCCTATAATGCTGGAACTTTGGGAGACCGAGCCAGGAGGATTGCTTGAGGGACCAGACGGGACAACAAAGTGACACACACACAAACAAAAATTAGCAGGTCATGGTGGTACATACCTGTAGTCCTAGCTACTCGGGATGCTAAGGCAGGGGGATAAGTTGAAGCCAGGAGTTCAAGGCTGCAGTGAATCATGGTTACACTTGTAAATAGCCACTGCACTTCAGCCTGGGCAACGTAGAGCCCGACTATATGTATATTTGAAAAAATAAGACAAGTAAAGAAAAAGCAGCCAATAAGGAATATTTCCAGCTAGGCACAATAGCTCATGCCTGTAATCTCAGCACTTTAGGAGGCTGAAGTGAGAGGATCGCTTGAGCCTAGGAGTTTGAGAACAGCTTAGGCAACATATCAAGACCCTAGTTCTACAAAAAATGCAAAAATTAGTCAGGGGTGACATAGCTGGGACAGTGCTTGTAGTCCCAGCTATTCAGGAGGCAGAGGAGGGAGAATCGCTTTAGCCTGAAGGTCCAGGCTGCAGTGAGCTGTGGTCCTGCCACTGAACTCCAGCCTAGGTGACAGAGCAAGACCCTGTCTCTAGAAAAAGAAAGTAAAATAAAAAATTTAAATGAAGAGTGTTTGCAATACCTACATATGACATCTGATATACCAAGAACCCTTGCAAATCAAAAAGTTAAAAAGCCTACAGAAAAATGGGCAAAGAATGTGAAAAACTATTGGAAACCTTATTTCTATTCTATGAAATGCAAATTAAAACAATAATACAATATCACTTTTTCTATAAAATTGACTGAGTTGAATGATTAACAATACCCAGTCTTGGCACGAGTGTAGATAAACAAGAAATTTAATTCACATTTGTTGGCAAAAGTTGTCCTGAACTCTTTGGAGAGCATTTTAGCAATATGTATGAAATTAAAGGATTCACTGTTTTTGACCAAACAACCCTACTTCTAGGAATTCATTTGTATAAGGTCATGTTTCTGTACAGTCTGTACAACGTGGAGCATTGCCACTTTTATAATTGCAAAAAAGATGCCTCGGTGACATAGTTAGACTCTGTCTCTACAAAAAAAAAAAAAAATTGCCAGGCATGGTGGTGCTCACTTGTGATCCTAGCCATTCAGGAGGCTGAGGAAGAAGGATCACTTGGGCCCAGGAGGTTGAGATGGCAATGAACTGTCATCATACCACTGCACTCTAGCCTGGGCGACAGAGGGAGATTCTGTCTAAAAAAAAAAAAAAGAAAGAAACAGAAAAGAAAAGAAAAGAAAGAAAAGAAAAAAGAAAGGGTGACCAGGTGCAATGGCTCATACCTGTAATCCCAGCACTTGGGGAGGCCAAGGCAGCTAAAGTGGATCAGCTGAGGTTAAGAGTTTGAGACCAGCCTGACCAACATGGTGAAACCCTGTCTCTATTTAAAAAAGAAAAATACACACAGACAAAAATAGCTAGGCGTGGTGGAGGGCACCTGTAATCCCAGCTACTCGGGAAGCTTAGGTGAGAGCGTCACTTGAACTTGGGAGGTGGAGTTTACAGTGAGCTGAGATCGTGCCATGGCACTCCAGCCTAGGCAACAGAGCAAGACTCCCATCTCCAAAAAAAAAAGAAAAGAAAGAAAGAAAAAAGGGATGGAGGGTTCACTAATGCAGATTGTTTAAATACATCATGATTAATCCACACAATCAAACTTTAAAGATCTATCTTAAAGAACAAGGCACCTCTCTGTGTGCTGAAATGTACTGCATGTACAATTGTACTGAAATATACGCATAAGCAAGTATGTATTCTCTATGTATGTGGAAAGAGTCTGTAATGTATTAAGAGGACAAAGCATGCAGTAAAGGAGGTATTTCCCATTTTGGAGGCAGGGAGGAAAATCTGGTGTGCATGTGTGTGAGAGAGAGTGCATTAGAATATGCGCAGAAAACACATCTGCGAATGCACAGCACAAATGCTTACTAATGGAGAGCAGGGGTGCTGGCCAGCTTCTACTCTGTCGTGTGTTTCCATTGTGTTCGATTTACTGATAATGAGTTCACATGACTTTTGTAATCTAGAGAGGGGACAGCATGTGTGAAGGTCTGAAGCAATAGGACGCATTTAGGGAAATACTAAAATTGGCCCAAAAAGGATGGCAGGAAGAGATGAGAGTGGAGAGGAAGGTGGCAGGCAGATGGCCCAGGGAAGCCCACGCTCTGCTGAGGAGTGTGGGGTTCATCCCGGTGCAGCAGGTTTTCTTTGTCCTCACTGGCAGCTCCTCTCAGTCTCCGAGGCTGCCTTCTCGTCTTCTGCCCACATCTGACTGTGGGAGTTTCTAATCTAATCCCTTAGGAGGCCATCAACTTTACTTAGTGCTGAAGAATGCCTCATTCACTCAATAAGTATTTGCAAGCCCAGCGTGGTGGCTCACGCCTATAATCCTAGCACTTTGGGAGGCCAAGGCAGGCAGATCACTTGCATCCAGGAGTTGGAGAGCAGCCTGGGCAACATAGCAAGACTCCATCTCTACAAAAAATAAAAAATTAGTCAGGCGTGGTGGCATGCACCTGTGGTCCCAGCTACTCCGGAGGCTGAGGTGGGAGGATCACTTGAGCCTGCGAAGTCGAGGCTGCAGTTAGCTGAGATCTTGCCACTGCACTCCTGGGCAACACAGCAAGACCTTGTCTCAAAAAAATAAATAAAAGAATAAATACAAGAGAAACTGGATTCCCACAGGTTCAGTCCTGATGAAGGTCAGTCTTGCTTCCTCGTCCCTTCTCTGTCTACACAGTCTCCTGTGACATCATCCATGTTCCTGACTGTATAAAGCATCTTCATGTGCCCCTCCCATGTCCTCTCTCCTGCTTCGTCTCCCTGTGAGCATGGACTCGGGGATATAACTGCCTCCTTGGCACCTTCATCTGGTAGGCATCTCACGTCAAAGACTCAACTCTGGCTTTTAGCCACTCTGCCAACCTGCTTTTATTCTAATCTTCATCTCAGTAAACAGTGCCACCGTCCACCCAGTTGCCCAGGCCAGACACTTAGGAGTCTTCTTTTTTTAATTTAATTTTAATTTTTGTTTTTTTGGGACAAAGTCTCACTCTGTCACCCAGGCTGAAGTGCCATGGTGCGATCTCGGCTCACTGCAACCTCCACTTCCTGGGTTCAAGCAATTCTCATGCCTCAGCCTCCTGAGTGGCTGGGATTATAGGCATGTGCTGCCACACCTGACTAATTTTTGAATTTTTAGTAGAGACAGGGTTTGCCACGTCGGCCGTGGCTGGTCTCAAATTTCCGGCCTGAAGAGATCCACCCACCTCAGCCTCTCAACATGTTGTGATTACAGGCATGATCCACTCCGCCCAGCCTCTAGGAGTCTTCTTGATGTCCCTCTTTTCTTCCCTGCCTCCTGCTCCTCCTTACAATCCATTATCGAATTTTGCCTGTTTTATCTCCAAAATAGATCTCAACTTGTCCCCTTGTTCCCATGACTTTTGTCACTCATAGTCCAGGGAGCAGAAAAAAACAAAGACCACTCAAATGAGAATAAGCAAAGTTACTTACTCAGAGTTTGCCATAGAAGGGGGTCAGCAACGAGGGAAAGCTTTTCTTTCTTTCTTCTTTCTTTCTTTCTTTCTTTCTTTCATTCTTTATTTTCTTTCTTCTTTCTTTCTCTCTTTTTTCTCTTTCTTTCTTCTTTCTTTTTTTCTTTCTTTCTTTCTTTCTTCCTTTCTCTCCCTCTCTCTCTCTTTCCTTGTCTTTCTTTCTTTCTTTCTCTCTCCTTCTTCCTTCTTTTCTTTTCTTTTCTTTTCCTTTATTTTCTTTTTTTCTTGACAAAGGCCTGGCTCTGTTGCTCAGGATGGAGTGCAGTGGCACAAACACAGCTCACTGCAACCTCTGCCTGCCTCCCAGGCTCAAGCCATTCTCCTACCTCAGTCTCCCGAGTAGCTGGGACTACAGGCCGGCACCACCATGCTCAGCTAATTTTGTTTATTTTTTGTAGAGATGAGGTTTCACCATGTTGCCCAGGCTGGTCTCGAACTCCTGGGTTCAAGCAATCCACCCTCTTTGGCCTCCCATAGTGTTGAGATTACAGATGTCAGCCACCTCGCCCTGCCTATTTTTCCCTTCCCTTCCCTTCCCTTCCCTTCCCTTCCCTTCCCTTCCCTTCCCTTCC